>NW_006408642.1:8595083-8596439 GCF_000296735.1 Chrysochloris asiatica
GAATGGGAACCTGACAAGGATGTCGTTTATCACCACTCCTAATCAATGTTGTACTGGCAGACTTAGAGCAATAAGGCAAGAAAGGGAAATAAAAAACATCCGAATTGGCCAGGTAGTATTTGCAGGTGATCTTATACATAGAAAATCCCAAAGACTCGGCAAGAACTAATTGAAAGATTCAGTAAAATGACAGGGTACAAGATCAGCATACAAAAATCGGTCATATTCCTGTATACTAACAAAGAGAACTCTGAAAACAATGTTATTTACAATAGCCACCCAAAAGATGGAATACTTAGGAATAAATCTACCCAGAGAAACCAAAGACTTACATAAAGAAAACTACAAAACACTACTACATGAAACCAAAACAGATTTACCTAAATGGAATAATACAGCATGCACATGAATCGAAAGACTCAATATTGTAAAAATGACAATACTACCCAAAGCAATCTACAGATATAATCCGATTCCAATGTAGAGTCCATCATCATTGTTTAAAGAGATGGAAAAACTAATCACCAACTTTATATGGAAAGGTTAGAGACCCCAGATAAACAAAACACTACTAAAGAACAAAGTAGGAGACTTCACACTTCCTGATCTCAGAATTTATTATTCAGTAATTAAGACAGCATGGACAAGTGGGCATGAGTAAAAGGGCCAAAGGGGACAGAGATAAAGCAAGATATATACACAACCTTGGACCGGCAGGACACTTAAGATACAGGGATTGAGTCATGTTTGGAATGGGGGAGAATCCTGTTAAGATGCTGGAATGTTTTCTTTTACTATGTGACAAATCAAGAGGCGAGAGTTTTAGTCTGTGTTACAGGTCATAAACTCTCCAATATAGATTCCAGCCTGACTAATTCAACCCTATAGCGAGAGGACAGCCATTTCTCCCTCCTCAGAGCAAGCCTGCCTGAGGGAACCAGCATTGACCGAGGACCCATCTGAAAGAATGACGTCATCCACATCTCCATGAGGCCCCTCCAGCAAGAGCACCAAGGAGTCAGCCAGATGTTTCCACAGCAGAGAAGACTTTAAGAAATGTTTAACCCTTAGAGAACTGGTTAAACTCCAGAGACTTTCTGCTGCTTTGCTTGTCGGGCATGGGGAATGGGTAGTTAATAGATGTTACAGACTTTGCAATCGTTAGTCAACCATTGTATGTTTTATTGCCTGTTAACATTCTCAAAAGCTAGGCAAATCATTACAGTGCCTGGCCCTTAAACGTGCCACGTGTCTTTGCTCTTAGGTCAAGAATCACTGCACTAATAGGAATTGTTACCTTTTTTTGCCCTGCCCACCATGTAAATCAAATGTCTAGGGATATTAGTCTCGCTCACA
>NW_006408642.1:8597946-8600171 GCF_000296735.1 Chrysochloris asiatica
AAAGTAGACACTTCTGTGCCCTAAAGATTTCACCAAGAGAGTTTAAAAAGAACCCACAGACTAGAAAAAAATTTTGGCAATCACATAACGGACAAGGGACTAATCTCTAAAATTTATATAAAACTTCAACACCTCATCAAAACAAAGACAAACAATACAATTTTAAAATGGGCAGAAGACACGAACAGATATTTTACCAAAGAAGACATTCAGATGGCCAGCAAGCATATGAAGAAACTCTCACGATCATTTGCCATTAGAGAGATGCAAATCAAAACAACAATGATGTATCATATTACCTCAGCATTAATTAATAGCAAAGTTAAAAACAAAATAGCAAATGCTGGTGAGAATGTGGAGAGACTGGAACTGTCATACACTCTTGGTGGGATTGTAAAATGATATAATCACTGTGGAAACAGTATGGCATTTCCTCAACAATTTGAAATAGAAATACCACATTATATAGCAATTCCACTACTAGGTATATATTTTAGAGGAATAAGAATTGTGGCAACAGTAGATGTATGCATACCCATCCATACTTATACTTCTTCTAACACAGGTTTATATGTTCTTCTGGCAGTTCATGGTACTTTTAATATTCTACTCCAACACCATAACTCAAAGGCATCAATTCTTCTATGGTCTTCCTTATTCACTATCCAATTTTCACATGTATGTGAGGCTATTGAAAATACCATGGCTTGAAATGGGTGCACCTTAGTTATCAAACTGATATCTTTGCTCTTGAACAGTTTAAGGAAGTCTAGTGCAGCAGATTTGCCTAATACATTGTTTACTTTCTTGACTGCTGCTTTCTGGAATGTTGATTGTGGATCCAAGCAACATAAAGTCTTTGACAACATCAGTCTTTTCTCCTCTTATCAGGATGTTATTTATTGGTCCAGTTGTGAGGATTTATGTTTTCTTTTGAGTCTCTTCTGGCATCCATTTTGAGGTGCAATCCATACTGAAGGCTCTGATCTTTGATCTTCCTCATTATTTTCAGTCCTCTTCACTTTCAGCAAGCAAGGCTGTATAATCTGCATATTGCAGGTTGCTAATGAGTCTTTCTCTAATCTTGATGCCATGTTCTTCTTCATATAATCCAGCTACTCAAATTATTAGCCTTAGCAAACAGATTGAATAAGTATGGTGAAAGGATACAACCCTGGCACATACCTTTCTTGATTTTAAACCATTCAGTATACCCTGTTCTTACAGCTACCTGTTGGTTTGAGTATGGTGGTGGTTATGTACCGTGGAGTCACTTCTGACTCTCAGTGACCCTGCATAGGATTTCTGAAGCTGTAAATCTTTATGGGAGCAGAAACCCTCATTTTTCTCATGCAGAACTGCTGGTAGTTTCGAAATGCTGACCTTGAGGTTAGCAGCCCAACTCATCTGGGTTTAGGCTCTTCAAATTATGGAATGATGTACAAAGCATCAAAAGAAGATGGAAAGAATACAGAGTCACTATACCAAAAAGAAATGGTCAGTGTTCAACCATTTCAAAAGGTAGCATATGGTCAATAGCTAGTGATCCTGAAGGAAGAAGTCCAAGGTGCATTGAAAGCATTGACAAGAACAAGGCACTGGGAAATGATGGAATTCAAATTGCAATCTTTCAACAAACTGATGCGGCTCTTGAGGTACTCACTCATCTATGTCAAGAAATTTGGAAGACAACTGCATGGAAGAGATCTGTATTTGTGCCCATTCCAAAGAGAGGTGACTCAGTGGATTGTGGAAATCATTGGACAATATCATTGATATTCCATGTGAATAAAGTTTTACTAAAAGTAATCCAAAAACAGCTGCAACCATACATTGACAGACAACGTCTAGAGGTTCAAGCTGGATTCAGAAGAGGACATGGAACTAGGGATATCATTGCTGATGTCATATGGAACTTGACTGTAAGCAGAGAATACCAGAAAGATGTTTATCTGTGCTTTACTGACTACAAAAAGGCTTTCAATTGTGTGGATCATGACAAAATATGGCAACATTGTGAAGTATGAGTATTCTGGAGCACTTAATAGTGCTCATAAGGAACCTGTACATATAGTAAGAGGCAGTTATTCAGACAGAACAAGGGAACACCAAATGGTTTAAAATTAGGAAAGGTGTACACCAGGGTTGTATTTTTTCACTATATTTATTCAGTCTGTTTGCTGAGCAAATAATCCGAGAGGCTGAATTACATGAAGCAAAGCATA
>NW_006408642.1:8602490-8604357 GCF_000296735.1 Chrysochloris asiatica
ACAGTTTGTTTATCCATTCTTCAGTTGATGGGCACTTTGGCTGCCTCCATCTTTTTGCTATTGTAAATAGTGCTGCTATGAACATTGGTGTGCATGTACCTTCTCGGATTGTGGCTCTTTTTTCTTGTGGGTAAATACCAAGTAGAGGAGCACAAGACCTTTTTAAAGTGTTGAAGACCAAAGATGTCAGTTTAAGAACTAAGGTGCACCTGACTTAAGCCATGGTGTTTTCAGTAACCTCATATGCAAGCAAAAGTTGCACAGTGAATAAGGGCAACCATAGAAGAATTAATACATTTGAGTTATGGTGTTATAGGAGTATATAAAAAAGTATCAAGGACTGCCAAAAGAACAAACAGTTCTGTGTTAAAAGAAGTACAGCTAGAGTGCTCCTTGGAAGCCAGGATGGCCAAACTTTGTCTCTCATATTTAGGACATATTATCAGGAAAGACTGGTCCCTAGAGAAGGCTGTCATGTTTAGTAAAGTGGAGAGTCAGAGAAAAAGATGAAGACCCACAATGAGATGAATTGACACAGTGGTGGCAGTGATGGGCTCAGGCGTAGCAACGATTGTGAGGTTGGCCCAGTACCAGGCAATGTTTCGTTTTCCTGTATGATGTTTTTGACTTAATGGCACCTGACAACAACAACAATAGCAACAGTTCTTCAAAATGTTATCCGTAACTTTTCATGATCCACACAGTCAAAAGCTCTTGCATTGTCAATATAGCACAGCTAAACATCTTTCCGGTATTCTCTGCTTTCAGCCAAGATCGATCTGATGTGACTAATGATATCCATATTCTCTTCTAAATCTGGCTTGAACCTCTGGAAGTTCCCTGTCGATGTACTGTTGCAGCTGTTTTTTAATTTCTTCAACAAAATTTTACTTGTGTGTGATATAAACAATAGTTTTCAATTATTTCCACATTCTATTGGATCACCTCTCTTTGGAATGGAAACAAATATGAATCTCTTCCTACTGGTTGGCCATGTAGTTTTCTACCAACTTTCTTGGCATACTAGTGAGTGCCTTCAGTGTTGCATCAGTGTGTTGAAAGATTTCATTTTGTATTCCATTAATTCCTGGTGACTTGTTTTTGTCTATACCTTCAATGCAGCTTGGACTTCTTCCTTCAATACCATACATTCTTAATCATATGCGACCTCTTAAATGTTTAAATATTGACCATTTATTTTTGGTACAGTGACTCTTTATATATAACTTCCATCTTCTTTTGATGCTTTCTGCTCAAAAATAATGAATATTTTGCCCATGGACTCCTTCAACACTGCAAGTCAAAGCTTAAGTTTTTTTCTTCAGTTCTTGCAGCTTGAGAAATGCTGAAGCATGTTCTTCCCTTTTGGCTTTCTAATTCCGGGTCTTTACACATTTTATTATAATACTTTGTCTTCTCAAGCTGCCCTTTGAAATTTTCTATTCAGCTCCCTGACTTCCTCATTTCTTCCATTTGCTGTAGCATCTCTATGCCCTTCGAAATTTTCTGTTCAGCTCTTTGACTTCCTCATTTCTTTCATTTGCATCTCTATGCTGGAGAGCAAGTTTCAGAGTCTCTTCTGGCATCCATTTTGTTCTTTATTTTTTCTTTCCTGTTTTTAATGATCTTTTCCTTTTTTCCTATATGATGTTTTTGATGTCATTCAATAGCTCTTCTGATCTTTGGTCATTAATGTCTAATGCATCCAATCTGTTTATGAGATGATCTCTAAATTGAGGTTGGATATGGTCAAGGTCATGTTTTGGCTCTTGTGGTCTTGTTTTAATTTTCTTCAGCTTCAGCCTGAACTTACATATGAGCTACATATATAGTCAAACTCACCAGCTGCCCCTCAGAAACCCTTTAT
>NW_006408642.1:8604462-8616424 GCF_000296735.1 Chrysochloris asiatica
AATCTCACGATTAGCAGTTCAAAACTATCAGCTGTTACACGGGAGAAAGATGAGGCTTTCTGCTCCCATAAAGATTTACAGCCTCGGAAACCCGGTCATTATGAGTCAGAACTGACTCCACAGCACATAACCACCAACCACCATATATTTTATTGTTGTTGTTGTTATGTGCTGTCAAGTTGGTTTAGACTCATAATGACCCTGTGTAGGGTTTCTGAGGAGTGATTGGAGAATTCTGCTCCCATAAAGATTTACAGTTTTTATGAAAACCTCTCTGGTAGCGTAATGGTTGCGAATCGGGCTGTGAACCGCAAGGTCAGCAGTTCGAAACTACCAGTTGTTCTGTGGGAGAAATATGAGACTTTCTGCTCCCGTAAAGATTTACAGTGTGGGAAACCTCTTACAGGGTCATTTTGACTCGGAATCGACTTCACGGCACATAACAACAACAACATACAAGGTTACTATCAGTTGGAAGCAACTCCATGCCACATAACTACCATATGTAAGAGGTTTAGATCAAGGAAATATCTCACACAGTTGTAGAAGTGAGCAGGTCCCAAGTTTGTGGGTTAAATGAACCAGGATCAGCTGGTCAGGCAGGTCAGCAGGTCACGTAGGCAGGTTGTTAGGTGAGATAGTAGAGAATGTTGTTGCTGTTGCTAAGTGCTGTCAAGTTGGTTCCAACTCAAACTGACCCTGTATAAGTTTTCCAAGGAGTATCTGGTTTGAACTGCTGACCTTGTAGTTAGCAGTCCAGTGCTTACCCTAAAGTACTACACTAGGACTCATACATTAGAGCATGTTACTGTTGGTAAGTGCCAACAAGTTGGTTCCTATCCATAGTGACCCTGTATAGAGTTTATAAGGAGCAGATGGTGGGTTTGAACTGCCAACCTTTCATAGTGCTTATTCTGCTATGCCACTAGGGCTCCTTCTGTTGGCATTGTTGTTGTTGTTAAGTGCCGTCTAGTCAGTTCCAACTCACAGTGACCCTGTATAGAGTTTCCAAGGAGAGACTGATGAGTTTGAACTGTCGACCTAGCAGTTCAAACCGACCTTCAGGTCTAGTGCTTATCCTACAGTGCCACAACAGGACATAGTCCAAAAAGACAATGTTCTAAATTCTACTTTGGTGAGTAGTGATTAGGGTCTTAAAAGCTAGCAAGTGACCATCTAAGATGCAACTGTTGATCTCACCTCATCTGGAGCAAAGAAGAGTGAAAAGAATTGAAGATGTATGGAAATAATTTGTCCAGTGGATTAATGGGCTTTGCAAATCTCAGCCAATATGACACTGAGACCAGAAGAACCAGATGTTGGCTACCACTACAGACAGCTGGGGAGGTATCACATTAGAAGGTCCTGGACAGAGTGGGAGAAAAATGTGGACCAAAACTCAAAATCACAAAAAGACCAGGCTAACTGGTTGGATAGAAACTGGGGGTACCCATGAAATTATAGCACTTTGTCACTTTAGGCCTAAAACTAAACTCACCCTGTGGCTCAATTTTTAGTCAAACAATAGATAGGTCTGTAAGGTGAACAATAACACTAGGGAAGTAGCCATTCTTTAGAATAATCAACCATTTGAGATCAAAAGGGTAGCATTTGCCCAATGACAAAGTTCAGAAGGCAGGAAAGGCTGAGAAATAAGGAGGAATGAAAATAAAGAGATAATACATTGTAGGGATTACAATTAATGAGATGAAACAATGTGAATTAACTGTGGAATGGGAAATTATTTGTCCTGTAAACCTTTACTCAATTCATAATAAAAAGAAAAAAACAACAACTCTGTAAGCAATGTGGTTAATATTCAGTAACTATGGCTCTTATTTGTTTAGTGAAATAATAACAGAGGGAAAAACAAACAAAAGAAAGAGAAGATGGAAGGAATATATGGAGTCATTGTACCAAAAAGACTTACTAGACAGTCAGCCATTTCAGGAGTTAGTATAAGATCTAGAACTAATGGTACTGAAGGAAGAAGTAAGTACAAGGCACACAGAAGACACTGGTGAAAAATAAGGCACCAGGATTTGGCAGAATATCAAATGGGGTGTTTCAACAAACAGGTGCAATGCTGAGGCACTCATTTATCTTTGCCAAGAAGTTTGGAACACAGCTACCTGACCAACTGACTGGAAGAGATCTGTTTCCATTTCAAAGAAAAGTGATCCAACAGAATGCAGTTGTCAAACAACATCATTAACATTATATGCAAGCAAAAATTTTGTTGATGATAATTTAAAATGACTGCAGCAGTGTATCTGCAGCAATATCTAGACAGGGAATTGTCAAAAAATTCAAGCTGGATTCAGATTAGGATGTGGAATGAGTGATATTATTTCGGATATCAGATGGATTTGGCTAAAAAACAGATAATACCAGAAAGATGTTTGCCTATGTTTTACTGACTGTGTGGGTTAAAATAAAATATAGATAATATATGGAAGAATGAGAATTCCAGAACACTTAATTGTATATAGACCAAGAGGCAGTCATTTGATCAGAACAAGGTGATCTGATGTGGTTTAAAATCAGGAAAGATGTGTGCCAGAGTTGCAGCCTTCACCATACTTATTCAATATGTATTGAGCAAATAGTCCAAGAAGCTGAACTATGTGAAGAAAGGTGGCATCAGGATTGGAGGAAGACTCATTAACAACTTGGGATATGCAGATGGCACAACCTTGCTTGCTGAAAGTGAAGTGGACTTGAAGCACCTATTGATGAAGAAGAAAGAGTGCAATCTTCAGTATGGATTACACCTCAACATAAAACAAAATCTTCACAGATGGGCCAATAAGTAACATCATGATAAATAGAGAAAATATTAAAGTTGTCAGGGATTTTATTTTACTTGATCCACGGTCAATACTCATGGAAGCTATAGTCTAGAAATCTACAACTTTATTGCATTGGGCAAATCTGCTGCAAAAGTCCTCTTTAAAGTTTCAAGAAGCAAAGATGTCACTTTGAGGACTAAGGTTGACCTGACCCAAACCGTATTATTTTAATTGCCTCCTATACATGCTCTGGTAGCGTAGTGGTTACAAATCGGGCTGTGAACCTTAAGGTCAGCGGTTCGAAACTACCAGCCGCTCTGCAGGAGAAAGATGAGGCTTTCTACTCCCGTAAAGATTTACACCCTCGGAAACCCTGTACAGGGTCGCTATGGGTCGGACCCAACTCGATGGCACTTAACAACATCAACAACAACATACATGCAAAAGATGGACAATGAGTAAGGAAGACCAAAGAAGAACTGATGCATTTGAATTATGGTCTTGGCAAAGAATGTTGACTATACCATGGAATGCCAGAAGAACAAACAAATCTTTTCTTGTAGAATTATAGCCAGATTATTCCTAAGAAGCAAAGATAGTGAGCTTTGTCTCTTTGGACATACTATCAGGAGAGACTAGTCTCTGGAGAAGGGCATCATGATGACTATTTCTTAGAACACTAGTTCTTAAATCTTAAAACTCATTGCCATCTAGTCCTCTCTGGCTCACAGGACAGAGTAGACACTCCATAGGAGTTCCAAGGCTGTAATCTTTACAGAAGCAGAATGCCTCATCTTTCTCCCACCCAGTTTGAGCTGCCAACCTTTCCATTAGCAGCATTGTGTTACCAGTGCTCCTAAGTGTATCTGAATTCCTGGGGAACTTGGTAAGATCTGGGGCCATCCACCAGGCTTTCTGAGGGGAGTGGAGCCTGAGAATGTGCCTTCCTGACAAGCTTCTGCTGCTGCTGGTCCAGGGACCATATCCTGCAAGCCACTGGCTCACATGTAAAGTCAGTACAGAGGAAAAGGCAATGTAATGAATATACAGCATGTTGATTTGGAGACCAACGGGAAGAGCACAGGACAGATGTAAGAAATGACTTATGTAGTTTTGTCTGGGATCCTAATTAGCTTTTTTGACACAAGGAGAACTTCCAAGGCCTTTCCGTCTCACTTTCCCTCTCTGGAATGAAAGGGATGGACAAAGAAACCTATAAGAAAAACCCCTTCAGCTCAAGCATCAAAAAATTGTCCTAGTCTTCAGTTCAGGTTGGTTACATTCTTAACTGGAAATGGACAGAGATTTATTTTCTCCTTGCTATTTCCCACTGACTTCTTTTCCCCTTTTGAGATGGAGTAGTCAGGGAAGAGGAGTAGCTTCTGAGTATTCTTTGTAAAACAATTCAATTTCTATTCCTCTTTTTTAGTAATTAGAATTTTACCTTCCTCTTTTGGTTTCTTACTCCCGAACCCTGCCTTCTCTGAAATATTTTAGTTCCCCCTCACATATTTTTAGATCAGCTCTCTGTCTTTCAGCTAATGTGGTGTAAGGATAGATTTTACACAACTCTTTAGGGTCCAGGACCCCTGAGGAAGATACTCTCTGGGATGTGACACAGAGTGGAGCCCCAAATACCTTTTTCACTCTGGTTTGAGGTGCTCATTTTTTGTTTAGTGTACAATCAAGGCTGGAATATTCCTGGGAAGTCGCTCGTACACAGAAAGCCAAAGCCATTTCATTCAGTGATACCCAGTCATCTAAATCAAACACAACTTTTTATTGTGAGTAGAGCAGATCATCAGTTTTACATTCAACAGACCTTGTACTTCATTTAATCTCCATTGCAATCTCCTAAATGTAACATTACTTATCCTACTTCCTCCCTGAGTTTCATGTTTCCATTCCTCCTTTCCCCACCGTATTGAACTTGGTTCTTAGGTAAATGCTGCCCTTTTGACCTTGAATAGCTGACCATTCTATGGTAGGCATACCTCACAGGTGCTGCTGTCTTACTGTTTGGCTGAAGACTGAGCCATGGGAGTTAGTTCAGTTCCAGACCTAAAGGGTGGCCAATTGTCATTGTTTCAGGGATCCATCAATCTCTATCTGACCTTTTAATGATTTTGAGGATTTTCCCACCTTTTCTAGCACTCTAGCCAGGACCTTCTAATATGATCCCTTTCAGAGCAGTTGGTAGTGGTAGCCAGGCATCATCTAATTCTTCTCATCTCAGGGTTGTGGAAACTGGTGGTCCCATGGCCATTATTAGTCCACTGGACTAATTGTTTCCATGTGTCTTCAGTTTTCATCATTCTTCTTTTCTTTCTCGAGGGAGAGACCAATAGTTGCACCTTGCTGTTGTTGAGTGCTGTTGAGTTGGTTTTGATGCATAGGAACCCTGTACAGAGTTTTCAAGGAGTGGCTGGTGAACTTGAACAACCAAACTTGTGGTTCAAACCCATCTTGCAGTCCAGTGCTTATCCTACAGCATCACACCAGAACCTCAATTGTTGTACCATAGGTGACTGTGAAGATCCCAGTCATGCCCACTAATTTTGACTAATCCTTTTGGCTTCTCCTATTACCTTGCTTTTTCACTCTTTTGTCATCTATTTCACAACCTTTATCGGGCACACTAATACTTTATGTCTACCAGATACTTCTCAGCCTCTCTCTTTCCCTCCTGATTGCTCAGAATTGTTAACAACTAGATGAATTAAATGGTCTCTTGCTTAGTAAACTCCTACAGTTCTTTAACCGTGAGAATAGATTAAGAAGTTTCTCAGATACAGTTTCACTAGACTGTAGACCCACAGAGATGGAAGAGATCTTTTTGGTTATGCAGAGCCACATACCCATGTTGCAGTTGAAGAGTCTAAGTGAAAAACCAGAGAAGTGTCATGCTTTGATAGAGGCTGCAGAGCCATCAGTGGCAGATCCATGTAGTAACAAACACCTTTCTACAACAGAAGAAGTACAACCAGAATGCCCCCTTAGAAAAGCCAGGCTGATGAGACTTGATGTTTCACACTTCAGACATATTATCAGAAGAGACTGGTCTCTGGAGAAGAACATCATATTTGGGAAAGTGGGGGGTCAGCGAAAAAAAGGAAGACCCTCAAGGAGATGGATTGACTCAGTGGCAGCAGCATAACAACTATTGTGGGAATGGTGCAGGACCAGGCGGTGTTTAGTGCCTGGGATCATTATGAGACTCCACAGCACCTAACAACAAGAACAACATTACTCTGGTTGCCTTGTTGGTTCCATGGTAAAATCCTCAGTTTGCGTTCAGGAGACCCAGGCATAGTCAGTACCAGGCAGTCAGTGGAGGGTTTTGTGTTGTTATGATGTTGAACAAGTTTTAGCACAGCTTCCAGACTAAGATGCCTAGGAAGAAAGGTGTTGATATCTATTTCCAAAAAATCAGTCAACAAAAACTCTAGAGACCGCAATAGTTCTTTTTTGTTGTTCATGGAGTGACCATGAGTTGGGGGCCTACTCAATGGCAGCCAACAACAATGAACTATGGCACAATTTCTTCAACTAGTCTTCTTGCATGTGGTTCCCAATCCCACTTGTCCGCATAGCGTCTGCTTTACCAAACCTCCAGATTGTTCTTTTGGGCCTAGAAATCAGTCTGTATTCTCTTGATTGAAAATTTCAGTGCATTATTCCCCACTCCCACCCCACTGGCTTCATTATGGGAGTTAAGACCAAATTCCCTAGTGTGGGAATAGCAGACCTTCTGAAATTTGGCACTCTGCCTTGCCACCTTCTCCTTGGGGGAACTCTCCACATGATCCTACATTTCAGCCACACAGGACTCCCCCTTGTTCCCTAAAAATACATGCAGTTTCACACCTTCAAGGTTTTTTTTTGTTTGTTTGTTTGTTTTTTGCATACGTCTTGTCCCTTGCTTGAGTACACTTCCCTTCCCACATTTACCTAAACTTATTGCCGTCAAATGGATTCCAACTCATAGTGACCCTATAGCTTCATGGAGTTTCCAAGGCTGTAATATTTATGGAAACAGACTGCCACATCTTTATCCCATGAAGCAGCTGGTGAGTTTGAACTTCCCACCTCTTGGTTAGCACCTGAGCACTTAATCACTGTGCCACTAGGGCTCCTTCTTACAAACCATTTCAGGCATCCTCTCCTCTAGGTAGCCTCCTGGATGCCCCATCCAGGATCAACTCCACTATCCTATACTGAGAGCCACACTTCCTACCTGCCACCAGTACAGTGAGTGCCCAGAGGACAGAGATCTTGTTGGCAAGCACTTCTCGGTCATAACTGTGCATCAGCTCTAGTCAAGGAACTTTGCAAAAATGCAGATGCTTAGACCCCTCCTTAGAACTGCTGAATCCGATTCCAGCAACAATGGATGGCACATTTGGGGCCCAGTGAATTATCCGGTTCAGACATTCGTACATCTATAGGAGAAAATGCTGGGAAATAAGACCAGAAAATAAAGAAAGTTGGCATGGTGGGAGGGTTGGGTGCAGCAGGAGTGACTCAATGAAAGATGTGTTTTAAGAAGTTTAACTTGGAAACCGGGTGCAGTGTAAAATGCAGGGACGAGAGGCTGTAGGCAAAGGGTCAAATGAGGATCTGAAATAGTGTTTCGTGTTAGTAATCTTTGTTTCATGTTTGTAATGTACTGCCTACCATGGTGCCTGGTACAAAATAGATGCTCAATGACTAATGAATAAATGGTTGAATGGATGGATGAACTAGAGTCATGGAGCAAGAATGGAGCAATAAACAGTGCCCTGGAAGTAATCCCAACCAAGTACCATGAAACCAACGGCCAGTACAAACAATTTTTCAGCTTCTTCTTAAACTTTGACTTTTAAAAAAATTGTGACTACTCATGATACTGGCCTGCTTCAATGGTGCTCTGATAATAATAGAACACACACACACTGACATATAAACACTGGTAGTAGCTGAGTTCAGCAGATTTCTGCCTACTTCTGTTTCTCTGAGTCACCTACAAGGAGGAAGAAATTATTCTCTTTCCTAATCACAGAGTAAGTCTTGTTTAGGACAGAGAGGAGGTGGTGTTAACACCACTGCTTCTCAATCTTTAATTGAGGAATCTTAGGAATCCCTGGGAGATCTGTTAGCACAGTCAGTTGCTGCCTGAAAGGCTGGAAATTCGAGACCTGGTGATCTACTTGCTAAAACTTAGCAGTTGAAAACTCTTTGGAACCCTGTTTTACTCTGACACGTGTGGGCTCGCCATGAGTTGGAATCTACTCAACGACAACTGGTTTATGAATTCCATAGGGAGTTTGTTGGAATGAGAGTCTGTATTTATCTTTTTTTTTTTTTTTTAACATTTCTGAACGAAGTTTTATTGGCTACATCTATGATCATAATCCAATGAAACTAGAAATGAACATAAAACATTACTAATTTTTTTTTCTTAAAATGAAGAAACACAAGTAGTCATTGGGTCAAGGAGGAAAGCCAAATGAAAATGACAAATGATAAAGAAACTAATGGAAATGAAACAACAAAAAGTACTTTCCGACATACAGCGACCCTGTGCAGGGTTTCCGAGGCTGTAAATCTTGACAGGAGCAGAAAGCCTCATCTTTCTCCCACAGAACAGCTGGTAGTTTCAAACTGCTGACTTTAAGGTTCGCAGCCCGATTTGTAAACACTATGCTACCAGAGCTCTCTCTCTCTCTATATATATATTTAAAGCAATAAGGATAAAAAATAAATGAAAAATAAATACTTCAGTGAAATACAAAAATAGCAAAATAAAACAAATGTATAATGAGGAAGTTAATAAACATGGTAGCTAACACTAATGAAGTAGAAAAATTCAAAACTCACTACCATTAGTCAATTCTGATTCATAGAAATCCTGAATAGGATTTCTGAGACAGTACATCTTTTACAGGAGCAGAAATCCTCATCTTTCTTATGTGGAGCAACTGGTGAGTTTGAACTGCTGACCTTGTGGTTAGCAATCCAGTACATATCCTACAGCACCATCAGGTAAATAAAAAGCAGACATAAAAAAGGGATAAGTAAAATCAAAACTAAGTTCTTTATAAAGACTGATGAAATAGATAAACCCCTGTCAAGCCTATTTCTTCATGACAATTGAATCTGTTGTCATTGAGATATTGTAGTGTCTTTGTATTTGTATTTAATTGATGACAGTATGTTGGTGTCTTCTTAGGCACTCATACCTGCCTCCTGCTGAATATGAATAGAGAATGGATGTATGTGCACTGTTGTTCATTCTTCACTTGTGTGGCTCAGTTCAGTGTGGCTTTGGCTGTTGTCAGCTGCTGTTTATCATTGATTGGCGGTATAGTAGCTGGTATTGGCTCTTGCCCAGTGAGTTGGGTCTGCAGAGAGTGTGGTGTGACAGGGATGCATGGGTACAGGTGCTGTCTCCTTTCAACAGGGCAAGAAGAAAACACACACATAAGAAATGAACAAGAAAATAGCAGGAAAAAGAAAATAATAAAGGAGACAAAAAACAGGTGTCAGCAAGAAAAAGAATAAGTAAAAAGGGGAAAGAAATTAAATAAATGGAAGAGAAAATGAGAAGGAAGAAAAAACACTAAACAAAACTAGAAAGAGGGAAGAAGAAAGGGATAAGAAAATAGTAAAAAGAAAAAAAGAAAGATGAAAAGATAAGCAAGAAAAAAAGAGACTAGGTAAACAAAAGAAGGAAAGGATGGGAAAAGAGAAGGAGAAACAAAAAGAAAAACACAAAAGGCAAAAAGTAGCACAGGGGCTGGACCCTGTGAGAAGAAAACTGTGAGGGGTTCCTGCCAGGAAAGGAGCTTATGAGGTGAGAGGAGGAACTGATGAGAGGGTGATGTGCCTTCCCCTAGATACAGTTCCTGTAGATCTAGGGGGTGTCTATGGTGAGGACACCCAATCCAGAAGTCTTGGTATGTCTAGGGACCAGCTCTGCGCAGTCTGCAGGTCTGAAGAATCAGAGTTCACCTGCCTTCAAGTGAACTGCCAGGGGAGTGTGGGGAACACCTTTCTCATTGCTGTCCACCAGAATGCATCCTCAACATCAGGTGCCCCGACAAACTTATTAGGGGGCTCACGAAGGGAGATGTGGAGTCAATGGTTTGTGCTGAATTCTGATTGAAGCTTTTTACTTAATTTTTTCAGCTCCTTATATACTGTTACAATACACCATGATCTCATAATAATCATTTACTTTAAAGTACAGTTTATGCTGTCATTACATTTACTTTTGATTCATGAATCTTCTAGTTACATCAAAGAGCTTCCTTGTACTCCTTAGTGATTTTGTGTTTTTTGTAAGTGACTTTTGTTCTTCTCTAATCTTCCTTAAAATGTCAAGTTAACCTTAAAACATGATTCTAAATCATAACTCCTGTTTCTACACTCACCTATTATTTTCTATAGATTTATTAATCACAACATGTACCTAAACATTATTTTCTATAACAACTGACAACACACTTGTTTCTCATGATTGATTAAACAAGAACATAAAAAAGCACTTAAAGTTTTTAGTTAAAAATAAATGAAACAACTTCCTTATACTAACAACTTTTCTATTCAAAACATCTAGTTAAATTTCTATCTATGATCTATTACTATTCCCTCAGCCCTTAATTGCGTCTTAGCTAATTTTCTAGAGGTCTTAATGTCCCTGACCTAAACTACACAGAGTATTGATTGTAATCTTAAACTTGAACTGGCAATACTTTGGCTGGTGTGATTTTTCCTAGTGGTGAAATTTATTGTTAATGTAAAAAGCAATCTTTATAACTACACATGATTGAATATAGTGTGAAGGTGTCTAAATGTAATTTTTAATCTTTAATATGATTATTGAAAAGTCTACTGAAAACTTCTATAATAAAATCAAGAAAAATAAAAAAATGAACTATTCATAAAAGGAAAAGACAAACTGTAAGGCCCCCGCATGTGGTTCCCCTTGGGGCTTTGTCAACCAAGGAGACACTCATTGTCGTTTTGCTAAAACAATGAGCTTTTCATGCACAGGGTCTCTTGCCATTCTGTTCCTTGATGGCATGGCCTCCGCCAATCAGGTCAACGTTCAGTTCCAGTATTGCTGACAAAAGTTCAAGATGGCCATGCTGAGTTAGGCCAACAAACAGTTCACCCATCAATCACCTTTCTCCACCCCTTCAGCTTCTTCATGTAGTCAGTATTTAGTCTATTTATGTATCCTTTCCTTTGTTTCATTTGTTCTCTCGCATCTTTATTGTAGAGGGTCTGTGGAGCATCTGCCTAGTCTGCTATCTTTCTGAAAGTCTCAGATTGTGCATTTATAATGAATGAGCTCTTCATTGATGCTGAAGCTGCTGATTTATAAACCCCTATATGGGTAGAGTGACTGCAGACTCCAGTGAATGAAAGGGTCCTGGAGTGGATGTGGGGTGGATGAACGATACATTGAGCCCCCTAATTCTCTTATCTTCAGGTGCAAGTAATTTCATTAGCTTACTGCAATGTGCTGACTATAAATCAATTCCTACGTTAGGGTGACATGAAAAAGGTTGAGGAGCACTGCACTAAAGCATTGGTTGTCAACTTTTGGTGGATATCAGAATCACCTGGAGAACTTGGGAAAAATACAAATGCTCAGGCCCTAGCCTATTCCAAAGAGCCTGCATCTCCAGATGATTCTGACATATGCCAAAGCCGAGAACCACTGTATTAAAGGATAACCTTAGATGCCCCAGAAGAGTTCTTTGTTGTTGTTGTTGTCAGGTGCCGTTGAGTCAGAACCGAGTCATAGTGACCCCATGCACAGTAGAATGAAACAATGTCTGATCCTGGGCCAACCTCACTACTGCTGCCACACTTGACGCCATCAATGATGCCACCTGGCTGATCCATCTTACTGGGGGTCTTCCTCTTTTTCTCTGACCCTCCATCTTACCCAGCATGACATCTTTCTCCAGTGACTGTTCCCTCCTGACAACATGTCTAAAGTATGAGAGATGAAGTTTAGCTATCTTGGCCTCCAAGGAGCACTCTGGCTGCCCTTCTTCCAAAACAGATCTATTGGTTCTTTTGGCATTCCATGGCACTTTCAGTATTCTCCTCCAACACCACAATTCAAAGGCATCAATTCTTCTACGATCTTCCTTATTCACTGTCCAGCTTTC
>NW_006408642.1:8618489-8627847 GCF_000296735.1 Chrysochloris asiatica
GGCTTCCCTGTAGGCGCATGGATATTATCCTATCACTTACAGCATTGTACCTCATGACTGATCTGGATAGGTTCTTTTTGATGATGAATGCAACACCATTCCTTTTCAATTCGTCATTCTCATTCCCTGCATAGTAAACCATGTGGTTGTCAGATTCAAAATGGCCAATACCAGTCCATTTCAGCTCACTAATGCCTAAGATTGTTGTTGTTAAGTGCTGTGGAGTCGGTTCTGACTCATAGCGACCCTGTTCCTGGTTTCCAAGGCTGTAAATCTTTACGGTAGCATAGTGGTTACGAATCGGGCTGTGAACCACAAGGTCACCAGTTCGAAACTACCAGCGGTTCCGCGGGAGAAAGATGAGGTGTTCTGCTCCCATAAAGATTTACAGCCTTGGAAACCCTGTGCGGGGTCGCTATGAGTCGGAACTGATCCATGGGACTTAACTACAACAACAAATGCCTAAGATATCGATGTTGATGCATTCCATTTCATTTTTAACAACTTCCAATTTTCCCAGATTCATACTTTGTTCATTCCATGTTCTGATTTTCAGTGGATGTTTATAGCTGTTTCTCTTCATTTTGAGTTGTGGCCCATCAGCAAATGAAGGTTCTGTGCACTTTTCTCACCCTAGCTTAACTCTGTTCACGTCATCATGGTCAACTCTACTTTGAGGAGGCATTTTTTCCTCAGTCTCATTCTGAGTGCTTTCCCACCTGATGGGCTCATTTTCCGGTCCTGTATCTGACAGTGTTTCTCTGCTATTCATAGAGTTTTCAGTGACTAGCGATTCTTAAGTAGTTCATCGCTCTTTCTTTCTAGTCTGTCTTTGTCTGGAAGCTCATCTGAAACCTGTCCACCATGGGTTACCCTTCCGGTTATTCAAAATACCGGTGGCAGAGCCCTCAGAATCACAGCAACTCAGTCTACCACAGCACGACAGGCAGACAAGAGGTGGCCGTTGGTTCTATGTTGAAACTGTCACTTTAAATTTTGATATCAATCCTGATACAATCAAGATGTTCCCTCCTGATACTATCAACCCTGATACAATCAACATATTCTCTCCCAAGATGGCGGTTCCGGGAACAGCTGAGTGTCTTGAACCAGAAAACAATGGATTTCTGGTTTCTTCTGCAAATTCTCCAGCTGTAAACCCTCCAATCCTCGAAACATACCTTTATATTTGTTTCAGAGTTCCAACACCATCCCGTGAGCCCTCTTGGCCAGGAATTCCGTGTTGTTGTTGACAGAGCTCCGAATCTCGATCAAGCTTTCGCTGAATCAAGCTCTGGCTGAGTCTAGCTCTCACTGAATCAAGCTCTCGCTGAATCAAGCTCTTGCTGAATCAGAAGAGTTCTAGGCTGCAGGAGAATAGCAGTGGAATGTATTCACTGATCAAAAACATGGAGATCCATTTTTGTTCATTCATTCACTTACTCAGGCATCACCTTACTCTGTGTCAGGCATGGTTTAAATATGGGGCATGAGTGTAGATAGATAAAGCATACCTGAATTCTGTGTTCAAGAAATTTGCAGTCTAGTGAGGGTAGATGGATGCTAACAAAATAGCCAAATTAATGTCATCAGTATCCGGAGTTCACACTTCAAATATAGACACCTATGTTTATAATTCAAGGAGCTCTTGTAGCATAGTGGTTATGAGTCGGGCTGTTAACCTTAAGTGCCGGGAGCCAGCCCCGGCAAATTTATTTCAGGGAATTTTTCCAAAGAGGGGTGCAGCAGTCGGCAGAAAAAGAATTACAATAAGTCAATAAGTCATGATCAATTCAAAATCTTATTACATGCTTTATTCTTTTCTCATTCTTTACTGTCCTGCTCATTCTTTACTCCACTGCTCTCCTGCTCATCTCTTCTGCTTCTTTTCTCACTTCTCCTGCTCCTGCTTTCATTCCCCTCCTGCTTTTTTAATCCCCTTCCATTTCTTTACTTCTCCCTCTCCTGCTTTCCCTCTCTAATCTTCTTCTTACATGCTTTATTATCCTTCCACTTATTCCTTCTTCTCTTTCATTCTCCTTCTCTATTCTCCTTCTCCCCTCCTGCTACATTTCTTCTTACACTCCTTCTTATTCTCTACATTACTCTTTGCACTCTTTTTCCTTCTACATTACTTCTTACACTACTCCTTATTACCTCCTCCTCTTCCCCATTCTTCTTCTCTACATTACTTCTTCTTCTCCTTCCTTCTTCCTCCTACATTACTTCTATACTTTATCTTACAACCCTCTTATATACCATTACAAAAACCATTGCTTTCATCGTAATCAATGTCTTCAAAATACAGTCTATTCTGAGGCCCATTCTTCATGTTTTACGACTCTTAGGTTTACAACATAGATGAAAAGTTACAGCAAAGAGACATTATCTCAAGGCATACGAGACATTCTGGCACCTTGAAACCTTTTAGTTAAAACATTTGTTCATACATAAATCTATTCTTTTCTCTGAGAAGCAAGTTAACCTTCACATATGTTTCTTAACCTTTGTCTGTTGAGTCTTGTTAATTTTAGTTGTTAGGTGCAATTAACTCTCCATTAACTTCTTCCATACACTATCTGTTTATAGCCTACAAAAACATCTCTTATCAGTGAAACTGAGGCTATGAAAAACAACTTCTCTATTTTACTGATAATTAATTTAAGAACGTCTAAGTCAGACTTTTTATTTAGTATCTATATATACCCATAGCCTTTATCTATAGTCTAATTGTTTTTAGGAATTCTTGTACCCACAGCCCTTATTTATGACCTGGTTGCTTTTAGGGTTCTTTATTGCCTTAAACTAAGGCTACAAGGAAGAATGTTTATAATCACTAAGCCTAAGCTGGTAGTAATTCAATTGACAAATCCTGTCTCCTAGCAGTCTTAAGAACATTGTTAATATAACTATTAAAACTACCTATGATTACAAGTAGTGTAAATGTAGCTAATATATGGCTTCTAACTTTTAATAAAAATATACTAAAGTGTAGGAGAGTCAAAATCTAAAGTAAAGGGATACTAATAAAATCGTGAATAAATCAGAAAATGATTCAACAAGAGAAAAAATAACTAGGGATCTGCACATAGAATATTAAATCCTTGTAGCTCTGCTATCCAAGGAAAATAGTTCATTGTTGCTTTTCAAAAACAATGAATTCTTCTATGTGCAGGTTTCCCCGTGTCTCATTTGTTTATTTTAATTCCTCGATTAATATGTCTCAATTTATTCATTTTAATTCCTTAATTAATTATGGCGCCTGCCACTTAAGGTCAGCAGTTTGAAACTACCAGTGTTTCTGCTGGAGAAAGATGAGGCTTTCTGCTCCTGTAAAGATTTACAGCCTCGGAAACCCTATACAGGGTCGCTATGAGTCGGAATCGACTCCACGGCATACTACCACCACCACCATGTTTATAATGCACTAAACCTTCAAGTTTGGTCACGTTTTAGGATTACAGAGCTCTATCTGATAGAATCCCTGTCTTCTAGAAACTGCTTGTTTTTGTTGTTGTTGTTAACTGCTGAAGAGTTGCCTCTGACTCATGGTAACTCCATTCACAAAAAAACAAAAGTATGGCTGGTCTTGCACCACCCTTGTGATCTGTTTCATATCAGATTATTGTGCTTCAAAGGACCTTTATAGGTAGATTTTTTGCAAGTAAATTGCCAAACCTTTCTTCCTAGTCCGTCTTAGTCTGAAAGTCCTACAGAAACATGTTCAATATGACAGTAGGTTTCCACGGACATTTGGGTGGAGGTTGCTCATGAGGTGCATTGGCTGGCAATGAAACTCAGGTCTCCCATATGGAAGGCAACGATTCTACTAATTAACCACCACTGCATCCATCTAGAAACTCCTAGGCCAATGGAATAAAAGGAACTGTGAACAGGTTACTTCTCTGGGTTCTGGGTGATTATGTAGGGAAAACAGACAAGGACTCTTCTGACACAAGGAGTCTTGGGGTGGGTGCCTGGTAGATAACCCTAGAAATAAGATGGGCTCTCATTCAAAATGCAAGATCTCATAAATATTTTCTAAGTGCCTAGTTGACAATAGCTTTTCCTCCTTTATCCCTGTTATCCTCCATCTATGATAATTACTCACATTCCACAGGAACCCAGAAGGTGGGAGGTAGGTTTTCTCATTTTTTTTCATGTAAATACTTTATTATAATTATTTAAATGTCAAAGACAAGAACACAGGTGTTCTTTCTGACTCTCACTTCTAAAGAGGGAATTTAGTTCTCTCCTGTTTCCTTCCCTCATCCCAGGCTCTGTCAATTTCCTGTTTCCTCCCCTCATCCAGGCTCTGTCAGTTTATTCTAGAATTAAGAACTGAGTTTAATTATGATAAATTTGTACCTGTTCTTAAGTGATAGATTTAGATTTTATGTCTACCAATGTATTTCTAGAGTCTTGGTGTGACACTGTGGGTTAATGAGCCAGACTGCAAAGCCATTTGAACTGCAAGGTCAGTGGTTCAAGCTCACCCGTCACTCCTCGGAAACCCTATACAGGGTTGATATGGGTCGGAACCGACTATACGGCACTTAACAACAACAACAACAATGTATTTCTGATTGTTAATTACCATTTAAATACAAGTTGAATTTTAAAACAATTTAAGAAAATATGAGGTCTAGTTGATTCTGACTCGTGGTTACCCCATGTGGGTCAGAGTAGAACTGTGCTCCCTAGGGTTTTCAATGAATGATTTCTAGAAGTAGATCATCAGGCTTTTCTTGGAGGCGTTTTTGGGTGGCTTTGAATTCCTAACCTTATGGTTTGCAGTCCAAATGTTAACCATTGGTAACATATTATGTATTCCTCTTAAACTGTGATTTGAGACCTGATTCTTGACGTGAGAAAGTCATTGACATTTTAATCCAGCTCCTAGGAATATATGATTTTCAGGGGTTTAGAGCACAGTGCTAGTTTTTGTTGTTTTTTGCTTTTGAAGATGTGATTCTATTACTGTGTACCACTGGGAAGTAAACAATTGTTAAGACTTAAGTTCTTCCTTGAATTTTCTTGACTTCTCACAAAGTGGAATCTGCTTCATTTTTCAAGGTCATTCAGGAGCAGGACAATACTATTTATAGAAGTTTACTTGAATCTAGAGTTTCAGATTGACTTTCCTGTTGATGAGAATATACAGTATGAAATTACTGGATAAGAAAAATTTATTTTCCTTTAAAAACTTTTAAGAAGTTTTGATGAGTGCATTATAGGAAATGGATTTAGAAAGACTTCAGTGATGTCTGTCTCTTCTAATTAGCTTGAAATGACAGCATGTATTTATTTTATGCTTTATGGATGTTTGAGCAATTTGCTAGATTTGTGTTAACCTGAGGTGGATATTTTCATTTTCATATGGAATTCATTATTATTTTTTTTTAATTTTCACTGTGAATTGAGTGATATTAATATGACATGGGAGAACATCAGCTTTACACCATTGTTTAATTACAATGATTACAGTCTCCTCTGTGCATCATCATTCAGCAGTATTTGCTTCTATTCCCTCTATTTTTTTTTTTGTTTTTTTGGTGGGGGAGGGTGGTGGTAACGTACACAAAAACACTCAGGAATATATAATCATTTAAACAACCAAAAGGCACATTCTGCAAGCCTGCCTTCTGGCCACCAGCACTCAGTCTTTCTCTTTCCATGAGTCTAGAGTCCTCAGCTGTTCTGTCTCTCCATGTCCTCATCTCTTTCTCCATCTCTCATATTGCTGTTTCTCTGGATAAGGTCCTGCATTCTGCTAGTGCTCTTCTACCTTAATAGTCCTAGGGTCCTCTGAATCTGGACTGTAGGATTAACTACTCCCTGTTTTTATTACAAAACTTTTACCTTTGCAGTTGTGACAATCACAATTAGTCATGATAACAATGACTCACTATTGAATCATAAGAATCTTATCCCCATCTGTTTTCATCAGACCTGTCTAGACAAGATGAATATTATTCAGTGGGTACTCTTATCTTCTCCCACATACTTCTAAACTCCCTCTTGAAAACTTGTAAGCCAGTCACTTAGTGCCTTTATCACCCCCTCATTTTAGGTAGCCAATGTCTAAGTTGCCCATCCCCATCTCCCCTGTATACGGAGGAGATAAGATTGATACTTAATGTGAAGATTCCTTCACTCTCAGTTGGCATTTTGAGCTACTACATCCATAAGTATAGGTCAACTTCATCAAATTGAGCAATTTACACTTGTTTCCTTTATCAAAAATTGTTTTTATCTTCCTCTAATCGAGTTTTGATTATCAAGCCATCGATACTAGGTCAGTTGGGTACTATCTGCAAGTTTGGGCATTCTTGTAGGTCTCCCTTCACTTCATATCAGCTGGATACTTTCCTCTCAGCTCTATCCCTCTGTGACTAAGTCCTTGTCCATGGGCTCAGGAGTCCTCAGGTCTCAGCATACTCTGGGACAACCAACTCTTCTTCTCTCTCAAGATGGGAGGCTTTTGATGTTTAGTCTTAACAGGGCTTCCTTCTTTGACATTCTATGGTTTATGATACCACCAATGTTGTCACCAACATTTCCAGTTTGGATGCTTTAATGTTTTAATCATTATTGGCCTTAAATCCTAAATTATATAGATGCCACACCAGAGAAGGGAAGTATACATCCTGCTGTTCCTTGTTAGAAGCCTGCAGTTTGCTACAAGTGGGAGGGAGCCACTTCCTCTGGCTTGGTTTAGTGTTGATGCCTAGAATGACCTTGCTGAAGTTAGGGCTCTGAGAAAAGCTCTGCAGGCAGGGCCCTCGTGTCTTCAGCTGTAACCATATGGCCATGAATCCAGGAGTAGGTCATCCACCTGTAGTCGAATATTTTTCAATCTCAGACTATGATTTGTTTCACAAATACATGGAAAGGAAAGGAGGAAGTGCTCCTCTTTAACCTCAGGAATGAGGAACCAGTGCATAGTACTCATTTGATAAAGCATTACACCAAGTGTTGGAATATTTTCCATTTCTATTTTTTTAGAAAAGTGAAATCATTGTATTTGTGAGCACCACAGGTACTGTTTCACTCGCTTTCCCCATATACATCTGTAATTTTTATCTGGCCCCATCCTATACAAAACCCAGAAAATTTTTCTCTTTTGTCCCACAAAAAAATCTGTTTCTCTTGCTTTTGCTCTAAAGTAGTCCATTATACAGTGTATCTACTGTAGTGTTGATTTAGCAAGAAATGAGGCCTGAGGGAGGTGCTATAAGGGATATTGAGGCTAACGACTCTCAGAAAGGGAGCACAGATGGCACAGTGGTTAAAGTGCTCAGCTGTTAAAAGAAAGGTTTGTGGTTGGAACCCACCAGCAACTCCACAGGACAAAGAAATGACAGTCTGCTTTGGTAAAGATTTGCAGTCTTGGTAACTCTATGGGGCAGTTCTACTGTCCTGACTCAATGCCAATGGGTTATGGTCCTCAAGAAGGATGCCGTCTGATTAGGAATGCAGAGAATATCAGAAAGATGTTCATCTGTACTTCTTTGTCTGTGCAAAGGCTTTCAACTGTGGAACATGACAAGCTGTGGATGACACTTCAAAGAATGGATATTCCATAACACTTAGTTGTGCTCCTGAGGAACCTGCACATAGACCAAGAGGCAGTCGTTCAAACAGAACAGGGAGATACTGAGTGGTTTTAAATCAGGAAATGTATCTTTTCACCTTACTTACTCAATCTGTATGTGGAGCAAATAATCTGAGAAGTCAGATAATGTGAAGAAGAATTGGAGGGAAGACTCATTAATAACCCGAGATATGTGTGTGATTCAGTCTTGCTTACTGGAAGTGAGGGGGACTTTAAAAATTTACTGTTGAAGGCTCCTGTGAAGTGAAGAGCACAACCTTCCCTTCTGTATACAGACATTCTCAGCTTCTCTCAGCTGTGCAAGCAAGCAGGCTCTTCTCTCTGTCATGTATGTCCTCTCTCAACTGTGCAGGTCTCCATTCAGCTCCCTTAGAACAGTCTTCCTCTTGGCCCTTGAGGATGAGCTCCTCTCAGCTTTCTTAGGACAGACTCCTCTCAGCCACCCGAGGACAGGCTTCTTCTCAGTTCCCTGAGCATAGGCTTCATTTTGGTCCCCTGAGGATTGGTCTTTTCTAAGCTCATTCAAGACAGGGTTCCTTCAAACCTCCCTGAGCACAGGCCTCTTCCTGTCAGTCTTTTCAGTGATAACTAACCCTGCACATAACCAGTGTAGCAATTTTGTTCAGTTCGCTTAACTGCATTCTTTCACCATCATGTGTAATTGACAGCTTTATTGGGTAGATGTTTCTTGGTTGGCAGTTTTTTTTTTTTTTTCTTTCAGGTTTTTATATATGTCTTCCCATTGCCTTCTTGCCTGCATGGTTTCTATGGAGAAATCAGAGCTTAATTTGATTTTCTTGCCTTTGTAAGCAACACTTCTCTTTTCCCTAGCTGCTTTCAGGATTCTCTTCTTGTTTTTGATTATGGAGAGCTTGATTATAATATGTCTTGGTGATTTTCTTTTGGGGTCTGTCCTTCCTGGGGTTTGTTCAGCTGTTTGTTTTTCAGGACGTTAGTGCAATTTTATTCCAGCAGCTCTTCAACTATCTCCTCTGTGGATTTTTGTGATTCTTCCTGTTCTGCAATGCCAATAATTCTTAAGTTATTCCTCTTCATGTTGTTCCACATGAATCTTAGACTTTCTTCAGATTACTTTATTGGTTCCGGAAAAAGATGGCGGATCGGGTGGAAGTGTAATGACGAGCTCTGCTGAGAACAACACAGAATACAGGATCAAGAAGGCTCAGGGAATGGTCCCAGTACTCTGAACCACATATAAAGGAATATTTAGAAGGAGTTTGTGGCAGAAGCGAGAAATCCATTGCTTCCTGGTTCGGGACGCTCAGCTGCTCCAGGAGCCGCCATTTTGTGTGGGGCCAAATGGGGAAAGGATCAGAGCAGCCACGGACACCTGACAGAGCTGCAGAGAGAGAAGTGTGGACATTCTTTTTTTTGGGTATCTTTTCGTTGGTCCCTTGTTGTCTGCGTACCTCCACTCTTGTAACTATAGGGGTGCCTGAGCTAGTGGATACTCCAGCCCCACCCTCAGAGGGTTCTACTATGCATGTGCATAGATCTCTTCAAAATTTAAAAAGACAATATCCACTTAAAACCAAATGGTCGACAAATACTCAGCCCAAGAGCAGGCCTTGAACTTTTCTTGTTTCCTTTTTCTGTTTTTTAATACAGGAAAGAGAAGGAGAGGACTGTAGGGAGGCAAAGAGACCTCATATTAGGCTACAGATTTTTTTTTTTTAATTTTTAAAAAATAAATTTTTTACTTTTTTTTTCTTCCTTCTT
>NW_006408642.1:8632058-8635034 GCF_000296735.1 Chrysochloris asiatica
TTCCAGCTTATTTGCCTCAGTCACTTTATCTCATTTCTGGACATGTGCAGATATGGTCATCTGCTTCTGTTTTTTGGGCATATTCAGGGGTTATCTGTGGACTTAATACTTAGATGGGTATGTATTTTGGTATTTTTTTATGCTTTCTGATTGCCTCCAGGTAGATGTGATCAGGAAATGGGCTTCTCTTTTCACCTTCTTCTTAAGAAATTTCAAGATGCCACTGTTGGTTGTTTTGGCATAATTTAGGGTTTAATTTAAAAGGCCTATTTTCTTTTTTGTCTGCTTGTCCCACTCCACAGTCCCCGTTCAGGCCTTTTTCTAGTTATAAACAGTTCAGGGCCAGCTGTGGCTGGGTTTTTTGTTTTGTATTTTTTCATTTCATTTGACATTCTTTTGAGGAGTACATGGAGAAACTGCTGACTGGTAATGTTAGTTTACAAGTTCCCTGGTTCTCAGTACATTAAACACATCTTAAGAAGGGTTTGCTTAGCATCCCTGGGGTGGGGGGGGAAGTGTTCACATTCTTTAGGTGTGACCCGTGATAAGGAGAGGGAAGATTAGAGAACATCTACTATTGACCGTATGGAAGTTTTGAATTCTATAAATTCAGAAGATTCAGGCCAGCTGAATCAAAATGAAAATGTACATGTAAAAAATGAGTTAGCTAGTGGGAAGGAGGACTGAGAGAACCAGGAAGGTGGAGAGTCATGTTAAGGCGGCAGATGGAGGCATTCACACCAGCATGTGGCGTTTCCTATGGAGGGCAAGATGATCAGAATGGGAGAAGCTGTGGTCACAGTCTGGACACTGGAAAGGTTTGATTCCAGTATGTTTCTGAAAATGTCTTTTGAGTTTATCAGACCAAGCAAATTTCCATGTGCAGCCTTCCTATGTACACTTGTAAAGTTTTTCTCATGTATGTGTTCTTCTGTGTGATTTCAAGTGAGAGAGCTCTTAGTGTACACTTTGTTACATCCGTCATAATCACATCTGTGTATCCGCAACTTCCTTTGGGTGTCTGGAGACTCCACAGGCAAAGGTCTTTTTCCTGGTTGTATGATGACCGATGGGTGATTCTCTTGCAACAATGCTTGTGGGGGAGGGGGGTTACACTGAGTTCATTAAAGGGGGTGACATTTCTACAGGATAATAATCTGTCCTCTGTGGTTCGATCCCAGGCTCTATTTTAATTTTTTTCTGTAATATAGGCTTATCATAGGATTAAATTACAGGTACTTGCATGCTGCTATTTGAATTGTCCATATCCTTGGACAAGGAGACCATGAGCGGTTGCTGGAGGTGACTCGTGTACATAAACGGGACAGGCTGCACCACAGCCGTCAGGATGATGGACAGTATCCCAGGGCTGCTGCGGATGCCTTGCTGGGAGAGCACAGCAGCCATGACGGGCGGTATGGACAGCGACATGCTGACGGGCTGCACTCCGGCTGGAGGGGGCCAGTACTTCTTCATTGGCGGGCTTGGCGAAGGCATGCTCAAGCCTGGCGAGGCTCTCTGGTGGGAAGACTGGAATTTCAGGGAGGAAGGAGAACTCGCACCCGAAGGCGGTGAACTCGCTTGTTCACAGTGAGGTTCACGGGTTCCATCTGTATCCCATGCGACAGGCCTTCCAAGGTCTGAAAGAATTTACTAGGCAAAGGCGTGGAGTAGATGACTCCATACTTGTTTGCTTCATGGGCTCCATGTAATTAGATGGGTAGGACACCGATACTGGGTCCATGGCTTCTTGCTTAACAGGGACTGGGTCAAACATGAGCATTCTTTTGGTTGAACTTCTAAGGTGCTCTGGTGTTTAGCTTTGCGAGCAGCAGTGCTGAGCACAGCAGACAAGTAATAAAGGCCCAGATCTG
Organism: Chrysochloris asiatica; assembly: GCF_000296735.1. NCBI lineage: Eukaryota > Metazoa > Chordata > Mammalia > Afrosoricida > Chrysochloridae > Chrysochloris > Chrysochloris asiatica. The sequence goes on from NW_006408642.1 coordinate 8,633,933, forward strand.
GGCTTCCTTGAGCCCCGCAAATGCAGTAATACTAGCGCTCCAATCGGGCAGCAGCCGCAGGGGACAGGGACGAGGACTGGTGTGCCTGGGGCGGGCGCTTGCTCTGTGCTCAGGCTTGGCCCCAGCTCCACACGGCTCCACTCCTGGCTCCTGGCACCAACTCCGGGCAGTCACATGATGCCAGCACCACTTGCTCTGCGAGCCTCACGGGGCTGGTGGGGTAAGTAGAGGCTGGGACCCAGGATGGGAGGGTCAGGGTGGGGCAAGGGAGCCGGCTGTTTGGTTTTAATTGGAAACTGTCTCTTTAAATTTCGAGGAGATCTGTGCATATGCGTAGTAGAACCCTCCGAGGGTGGGGCTGGGGTGCCCACTTGCTCAGGCATCCCTATAGTCACCAGAATGGAGGTGCACAGACAGCAAGGAACTAATGAACAGATATCAAAAGAAAAGAATATCCATACCTTTATCTCTGAGGTTCTTCTAGGCGTCTATGGCCACTCTGATCATTCCCTCACTTGGTCTCACCCAAGATGGCAGCTTCTGGAGCAGCTGAGCATCCCGAACTAGAAGCAATGGATTTCTTGCTTCTGCCACATATTCCCTCAGCTGTAAGCCTTCCAAGCTTCTAAATATTCCTTTATATGTGGTTCAGAATTCTGGGACCATCCCCTGAGCCTGCTTGGTCAGGTATTCTGTGTTGTTGCTGGCAGAGCTCCTTACTGCACTTCCACCCGATCTTCAGTCTTGTTTGTTCTCTCTTTAGTTCTTTTAACTTAAGAGATCCTGAGTGTGTTCTTCCCTTTTAGTTTTCTGAATCCATGTTTTTGTACATTTCTTAATAGTACTTTGCTGTGTCTTCTCAAGCTGAAATTTTGAAATTTTCTGTTCAGTTCTTTTACTTCCTCATTTCTTCCAATCAGTTTAGCTTCTTTACATTCCAGAGCTTCCTCTGATATCCATTTTGGACTTTTTTTCTTTGCTGTCTTTTAAATGTCCTTTTGCTTTCTTCGTGTATGATGTTCTTTTTTTAAAATATTTTATTGTGATTATGTGCTAGTTTACATGGGAGAACAGTAGTTTTATGTTTATCCTATCGTATATA
>NW_006408642.1:8636291-8638124 GCF_000296735.1 Chrysochloris asiatica
CTCTCTTTTCTGTGAATAGAGACTGCAGTATCAGTCTTGTTTTTGTTGTTGCTGTTTTTTAGTCTTTTTTTTGTGTGCTGATATTGTTTTGCTATTATATGCTCTCCCTTCTGCCTTTGGAGAACTCTTTGTCTCCCTATATTACACAAGAAGAGTCAGCAACTGCTAACATACAGCCAACCTACAATCATACCCTATAAAACACCAAAACCCAGGCAAGAACCAATACTAACTGCCATATAGCAAGGAAACAGCACCTGTGAAAGTTACTCTGAGTTAAACAATAAGAAGAGTGAAAATGGAAGCCCACATCCTGATCACACCTTCCTGGAAGCAATCAGAAAGCATAAAAAATACCAAAACACATACTCGATTAAGTATTAAGGCCACGGATAAACATTTAGCATGTCCATGAAGCAAAAGCAGATGACCATATCAGCAGATTACTTTATTATTTTTCTGTTTGCTCTTCTAAGCAGTATTGAGAGATTTTTCTTCCAGCTCACTGGTTCTGGCTTCCATCTCTTCAATACTACTCCTTTGCCCTTTCAATGTATTGTCCATTTCTAATATTTTATTATTAATTGCTTGGACCTCTTTTTGCAGGTTTTGAATTGTTTCCAGTACTATATCTATCTTATTTGATTGTTCCTGTAGTACTTTCCTTACTTCTTCCTTATTTTTCTCCACCTCTCTGTGGAGCATTTGAATATACCCCAATATCATTCTCCTGAATTTCTTATCAGGAAGTTCCAAATCCAAGCTCTCCTTTTTGGGGTGCACTGCCACCTGTGTGAAGACAGCTGGGCTGGGCAGAGAGGGTGTGACAGGGGAGATAACAAGACGGGAAGAAAAAAAGAAAAATAAATAAGTCACACCACTTTTTCCATAAGTCGCTGAATGTTTTATGCACTGTAGCAGGCTGTCTGTGGTCCCACTTTCTGACCTCTGCTAAGACTTCAGGCCAATAGCAATGCCTGAGTGATTCAGAAATTGCTGTGCTTACTGTTGCATTTTTAGATTTCTCTGCCGGTAGGCCCTAGAAACTATTTCCCCTTACTTTATATTAAATTTAAAGCTCTGGGACTGCCCCAGCAAAGCATTTTTCCATGCTTCCACCTAAAAGACTTTGCTGAGCCCCTCCGCTTATCCTTCCCCAGAACTGGAGAATATTATTTCTTGATCATATGCTTGCTACCTATTGAAATGGTTGAACATTGGCCTTTTTTTTTTTTTTTTTTCTTTTCTTTTCTTTTTGGTACAGTGAATTTGTGTATTCCATCCTCTTCTTTTGATGCTTTCTGCATTATTCAGTATTTTGCCCATTATTGTTGCTAAGTGCTGTCCAGTTGGTTCTGAAAAGCAGCTGGTATGTTTGAACTGTTGACCTTGAGGTTAACAGTCTAGTGCTGATCCTAAATCGCCACACCAGGAGTCCATTGTTGTTGTTATTAAGTGCTGTTGAGTCAGTCCCAGCACATAGTGACCCTATATAGGGTTTCCAAGGAGCAGTTGGTGGGTTTGAACTTCTGACCTTGTGGTTCGCAGTCCAGTGCTGATCCTACAGTACCACACCAGGAATCCATAGACTCCTTCAGTGTTGCAAGTTGAGGCTTGAACTTTTTCTTTAGTTCCTTTTTTTTTTTAATTTAAGGTTTTTATTGTGGATTTAGTGAAAGTTTACAGGGCATATAATCAGTTTTCATTCAACAAACCATATACCTTGTTTCATTACATTGATTATAATCCCCTCCATATACCATCAGTTAACAGTATTTCTCTCTACCCACTTTAGCTTTTTAAAAAACAAAAAAACAAAAAAACCCACTCAGG
>NW_006408642.1:8645459-8648899 GCF_000296735.1 Chrysochloris asiatica
GTTCACTCTCCACTCTAGCCCTCTGTGGTTATGTCACTGACTCTGGGCCCAAGAGTCCCCAGGTCTTGCCACACTGCTGGCCAACCAGGTCTCCACCTGGGTTCACAGGAGTCTATTGAATGTTGTAGGGCTTAGCTCACAGCTTCATTGGTGTTTTTCCCTCACTTCCCCTTATCAGTGATGAACATGGTCACCAATCAAAGCATGTATTCCCATTGAGTCTTAGTCTTGGAAGGGGAGTTTGCTCTGAGAGGTCCCGACCACTTGCCTTGATGTCTCCTGGGTGAGCAACTTGCTTGTTCTTGTACTAATCAGTTGGTCTGCCTATATTGTTTAGCATATTTCCTGTCAGTCTTTCTTTCAAACAGTATCTTCTGTTCTTCTAGCTGCTTCAGGCTGGTCTGCTTATCCTTTCAAGTGGAAATTTCCCTCCTCTGAAGATTCTGGATGCTGTTCAGGAGTCCACCTATGGTCTTATGTAATGCAGAGACTCCACAGGAAGCCTCCTTCACTGGGCATGTTGTAGCCCCATTTTAGGTATTCCAATCAGTTATAGGAAGAAGACAGACTTACAAACTTTCTATGGTGACAATTTTGGCTATTCCTTTCTTTCTCCCTCAAGTGTCTATTTTATAATGGTATGCCAGGGAAACCAAGATTCAGAAGACAGGCCAGCATCTTAACATTATTTCCCCCCTTTTCCCCATTCCAACCATGTGTTAATCCCTGTATCCCAGAGCCCTGTTATTCCAAGGTTGTAAATACAACGTTATTTACCTCTGTCCCACTTAGCCCATGCAAACCTGCCTAATTGCTCTCCCATCTGCTTTGTTCTTCCATTCCCCTCCCCCTTCTTGTATATTGCTCCCATCTCTAGCACCCAAACTATCCTGTGTCTATTCCCTACCCTGTGCTCCACCTTCCCTTCCTTCCCCTTACCCCATCCCTTGCACATTCCAGTAGCCAGCAAAAAATCCACCCTACCCCCACCCCTTTAGTATGAATTCTTTTTCTTAGTCTTTTACAGTAGTGGTCCTATGTAGTATTTCTCCTTTTGTGACTTTCTAATTTCACTCAACATAATGTCCTCAAGGTTCATCCATGTTATAAGGTGGCTTGCAGCCTCCTATTATTCTTCAAGGTAGTATAATATTCCATTGTGTGTATGTCCCACCGTTTGTGTATCCGTTCTTCAGTTGATGGGCACTTAGGCTGTCTCCATCTTTTTCCTATTGTAAATAGTGCTGCTATGAACATTGGTGTGCATATATCTACTCGTGTTATTGCTCGTATTTCTTGTGGGTAAATACCAAGTAGAGAAATTGCTGGGTCATGAAGTATTTCTATTTCTAATCTTCTGAGGAAGCGCCATATTGCTTTCTTGAGAGGCTGGACCATTTTGCAATCGCACCAGCAATGCAGGAGTGTCCCAGTCTCTCTACATCCCCGCCAGTATTTATTATCCTCTACTTTTTGATCTTTGCTGTTATTGCTGGTGTGGCATGATATCTCATTGTTGTTTTGATTTGCATCTCTCTAATGGTTAGTGATCATGAACATTTCTTCATATGTTTGTTGGCTGCCTGGATCTCCTTCTTGGTGAAGTGTCTGTTCATGTCCTGTGCCCATTTTTTAATTGGGTTATTTGTCTTTTTCTTTTAGCGTTGTAATTTCCTATATTGTGTCATTGCGAAAGATTTTTTCCCATTCTGTGGGTTCCCTTTTTTCCTTCTGGTGAAGTCTTTTGATGCACTTACATTTTTCATTTTTAGTATGTCCCAATCATCTCTCTACTTTTGTTTGTATTGTTTTCAAAATGTTTGGTAGTCTGTGTACTCCCTGAATTAGTACCCTCACATTTGTCCCTAGTTTTTCATTGATGGCCTTCATAATTCTGGGTCTTTAATGCATGTTGAGTTGTTTTTGTATAAGGTGTGAGGTGAAGGTCTTGTTTCAGTCTTTTGCATATTGTTTTCCAGTTCTGCCATCACCATCTGTTGAAGAGACTATCACCTCCTCATGCGATATATTTAGGTATTTTGTCAAAATTCAGTTGGCTGTATGTAGATGGGTTAATTTCTGGGTTCTCGTTTCTGTTCCATTGATCTATGTATCTTTCATTATACCAGTACCAAGCTGTTTTGACCATTGTAGCTGTATGGTAAATTTTGAAGTCAGGGAGTGAGAGGTTTCCAACCTTATTCTTCTTCTTAAGCAGTACTTTGCTTATCCTGTGTTTATTTCCTTTCCATATAAAGTTTGTAATTGTTTTTTTCCATCTCTTTGAAGAATGTTGTTGGAATCTGGATTGGGGTTGCATTGTATGTGTAAATTGCTTTGGGCAGTATTGACATTTTCACAATGTTAAGTCTTCCTATCCAGGAGCATGGTCCAGTCTTCCATTTCTGTAGGTCTCTTTTGGTTTCTTGTAGTAGTGTTTTGTAGTTTTCTTTGTATAAGTCCTTTGTTTCTCCGATGACATTTATTCCTAGATATTTCATCCCTTGGGTGGCTAATGTAGATGCTATTGCTTTCCTAATGTCCTTTTCCATGCTGTCATTTTTGGTATTGAGGAATCCAACTGATTTTTATATGTTGATCTTATATCCTGTCATTTTGCTGAATCTTTCTATGAGGTCTGGGAGCTTTTTTTACTGAGTCTTTGGTGTTTTCTATGTATAGGATCATATCATCTTCAAATAGAGAGAGTTTTACTTCCTCTTTGCCAATTTGAGTGCCTTTGATTTCCATGTCTTATCGAATAGCTCTGTCTTTTTTTTAAAGCTTTGTTGTGAATTACGTGAAAGTTTACATGGGAGGACATCAGCTTTACATTGATCCCATCATATATCGTTTCCTACCCATGGTTACAATCCCTTCCATGCATCATTGATATACTCCACAAGCCTGCCCCACTGTTGTCCGTACACCGCCCCTCTCTCTCTTCATGTTCAAAGTCTCCAGCTGCTCCATCTCCCCATGTCATCGTCTCTGCCTCCATCCCTGGCATCACTGCTTCTCTGGGTAGGGTTCCGTTCTCTGCTCTTCTCCTTTGATGATCCCAGGGACCTCCATTCCTAGACTATAAGTTTAATCACTCCTCTCCCTTTGCCCCAAAACGTCCACCTTTACATTTCCAGCCCTTAAATCAGTCCTGATAATAATTATTTGCTATTGTATCTTTTGCTGAATAGCTCTTGCTAAGACTCCCAGCACAGTATTGAAATGAGTGGTGACAAAGGCCATCCTTGTCTGGTTCCTGTTCGCAGAGGGAAGACTTTCAGTTTTTATCCATTGAGAGTAATGTAGGCTGTTGGGTTTGCATTTATGCTCTTAATTATTTTGAGGAATTTCCCTTCATTTCCTATTTTGTTAAGTGTTTTTATCAGGAATCGATGTTGAATTTTGTCACATGCCTTTTCTGCATCAATCGATATGAT
>NW_006408642.1:8648999-8662379 GCF_000296735.1 Chrysochloris asiatica
TGGTGTGGCATGATATCTCATTGTTGTTTTGATTTGCATCTCTCTAATGGTTAGTGATCATGAACATTTCTTCATATGTTTGTTGGCTGCCTGGATCTCCTTCTTGGTGAAGTGTCTGTTCATGTCCTGTGCCCATTTTTTAATTGGGTTATTTGTCTTTTTCTTTTAGCGTTGTAATTTCCTATATTGTGTCATTGCGAAAGATTTTTTCCCATTCTGTGGGTTCCCTTTTTTCCTTCTGGTGAAGTCTTTTGATGCACTTACATTTTTCATTTTTAGTATGTCCCAATCATCTCTCTACTTTTGTTTGTATTGTTTTCAAAATGTTTGGTAGTCTGTGTACTCCCTGAATTAGTACCCTCACATTTGTCCCTAGTTTTTCATTGATGGCCTTCATAATTCTGGGTCTTTAATGCATGTTGAGTTGTTTTTGTATAAGGTGTGAGGTGAAGGTCTTGTTTCAGTCTTTTGCATATTGTTTTCCAGTTCTGCCATCACCATCTGTTGAAGAGACTATCACCTCCTCATGCGATATATTTAGGTATTTTGTCAAAATTCAGTTGGCTGTATGTAGATGGGTTAATTTCTGGGTTCTCGTTTCTGTTCCATTGATCTATGTATCTTTCATTATACCAGTACCAAGCTGTTTTGACCATTGTAGCTGTATGGTAAATTTTGAAGTCAGGGAGTGAGAGGTTTCCAACCTTATTCTTCTTCTTAAGCAGTACTTTGCTTATCCTGTGTTTATTTCCTTTCCATATAAAGTTTGTAATTGTTTTTTTCCATCTCTTTGAAGAATGTTGTTGGAATCTGGATTGGGGTTGCATTGTATGTGTAAATTGCTTTGGGCAGTATTGACATTTTCACAATGTTAAGTCTTCCTATCCAGGAGCATGGTCCAGTCTTCCATTTCTGTAGGTCTCTTTTGGTTTCTTGTAGTAGTGTTTTGTAGTTTTCTTTGTATAAGTCCTTTGTTTCTCCGATGACATTTATTCCTAGATATTTCATCCCTTGGGTGGCTAATGTAGATGCTATTGCTTTCCTAATGTCCTTTTCCATGCTGTCATTTTTGGTATTGAGGAATCCAACTGATTTTTATATGTTGATCTTATATCCTGTCATTTTGCTGAATCTTTCTATGAGGTCTGGGAGCTTTTTTTACTGAGTCTTTGGTGTTTTCTATGTATAGGATCATATCATCTTCAAATAGAGAGAGTTTTACTTCCTCTTTGCCAATTTGAGTGCCTTTGATTTCCATGTCTTATCGAATAGCTCTGTCTTTTTTTTAAAGCTTTGTTGTGAATTACGTGAAAGTTTACATGGGAGGACATCAGCTTTACATTGATCCCATCATATATCGTTTCCTACCCATGGTTACAATCCCTTCCATGCATCATTGATATACTCCACAAGCCTGCCCCACTGTTGTCCGTACACCGCCCCTCTCTCTCTTCATGTTCAAAGTCTCCAGCTGCTCCATCTCCCCATGTCATCGTCTCTGCCTCCATCCCTGGCATCACTGCTTCTCTGGGTAGGGTTCCGTTCTCTGCTCTTCTCCTTTGATGATCCCAGGGACCTCCATTCCTAGACTATAAGTTTAATCACTCCTCTCCCTTTGCCCCAAAACGTCCACCTTTACATTTCCAGCCCTTAAATCAGTCCTGATAATAATTATTTGCTATTGTATCTTTTGCTGAATAGCTCTTGCTAAGACTCCCAGCACAGTATTGAAATGAGTGGTGACAAAGGCCATCCTTGTCTGGTTCCTGTTCGCAGAGGGAAGACTTTCAGTTTTTATCCATTGAGAGTAATGTAGGCTGTTGGGTTTGCATTTATGCTCTTAATTATTTTGAGGAATTTCCCTTCATTTCCTATTTTGTTAAGTGTTTTTATCAGGAATCGATGTTGAATTTTGTCACATGCCTTTTCTGCATCAATCGATATGATCATGTGGTTCTTTTCTTTTTTCTTATTTATATGGTGCATTACATTGATTGTTTTTCTACTGTTGAACCATGCTTGCATCCCTTTTATAAACCTACTTGGTCATGATTTATTGTTTTTTTTGATGTGGTGCTGGATTTTGTTGAGAATTTTTGCATCTATGTTCATGAGAAATATTGGTCTATAATTTTTTTTCTTAGTGACATCCTTCCCTGGTTTTGGTATGAGGGTAATGCGTATTTCATAAAATGTATTAGGAAGTTTTCCATCCTCATCTATCTTCTGGAATAATTTGAGTAGAATTGGTGACAGCTCTTCCCTGAATGCTTGATAAAACTTACTAATGAAGCCATCTGGTTCTGGACATTTTTTGGTTGGGAATTTTTTGATGACTTGATCAATTTCTTCTTTTGTTATGGGTCTGTTCAGGTTTTCTACTTCACTGTGTGTAAGTTTAGGTAGATCATGTTTATCTAAAAATGTACCCAACTCTAATAAGTTTTTTAATTTGTTGGAGTACAATTCTTCATAGTATTCTGTTATTATCCTTTTGATTTCCTTTGGTTCCATTGTGACATCACCCATGTGATTTCTAATGCATGTTATTTGTGTCTTCTCCCTCTTTTGTTTTGTTAGGTGTGCTAATGGTCTGTTAAATTTGTTAATCCTTTCAAAGAACCAGCTTCTTGTCCTGTTAATTCTTTCTATAGTTTTTCTGTTTTCTATCTCATTTATTTCTGCTCTAATCTTCATTATTACTTTTCTTTTTGTGGCTGTAGGTTCCCTATGTTAGTCTGTTTCTAATTGTTGTAGATGCTGTGTTAATGTGTCAGTTTTGGTTCTTTCTTGTTTTGGGATGTTTTTGTTTATTATAATAAGTTGTCCTCTCAGTACCACTATTGCTGTGTCCCAAAGATTTTGGTATGTTGTGTTTTCATTCTCGTTTGTTTCTAGGAACTTTGTGAATTCACATTTATTTTCTTCTACTATCCAGTCACTTTTCAGCAGGGTGTTATTCAGTTTCCATGTATTTGATTTGATTTCCTTGTTCTTCCTATTGTGGATTTCTAATTTGATAGCATTGTGGTGTGAGAAGATGCTTTGTAGTATTTTGATATTTGTAAATTTATGAAGATATGTTTTGTGGCCTAAGACATGGTCTATTCTGGAGAATGTTCCATGTGCACTGGAAAAGAATGTGTATTGTGCTGTTGTTGGGTTGAATGCTCTGTACACATCTGTGAAGTCCAGTTGGCTGATTATGTTATTTAGTTCTTCTTTGTCTTTGTCAAGTTTCTTTCTGGTTCTTCTATCCATTTTTGAAAGCGGTGTATTAAAATCACCCACTATTATTGTAAATTCATCTTATTTCTTTTTTCAAATCTATTAGAGTTTGCTTTATATATATTGGATGTCTTTCATTGGGAGCACAGATATTTATTATGGCTATGCTATCTTATTCAGTTGTCCCTTTAATGATGAGATAATATCCATCTTTATGTAGTATGCTGGTTTTTGCCTTAAATTTTACTTTATCAGAGATCAGTACTGCCACTCCTGTTCGTTGGTTGCAATTAGCTTGGTATATTTTTTTCTATCCTTTGACTTTTAATCTGTTTTTGTCTCTGTGTGTGAGATGTGTCTGTTGCAGACAGCATATTGAAGGATCTTGTTTTTTATGCATTCTGCCACTCTTCATCTCTTAACAGGTGTATTTAATCCACTTACACATTTAGTATAATTATCTGTAAGTTCGGATTAGTTGCTGTCGTTATATTTTTTTGTGTTTGGTGTTTCTACTTTCTTTGTTTTGTGTGTTTTCCTTTGTTGAGTTCATGTTTTTTGTGTTCTTTCTTGTGAGTTTCCTCATAGTTTTAACGTTTCCATGTTCTTCTTGGATTTTCATTTTCTTGGTATGTTGTGAAGTGTTTATTTTCTTTGAGGTTACTTTATAGTCCATTAGCTTTTCTCTGCATTTAGTGCAGGCTATTTTATCCTGTAATCTACTTGACCTTCTCACCATCTGGATCTCTGTACCTATGTGTTTTCCTTCTTGTATATTGTAATTGTTTTTGATCATAGACTAACCTCCTAGATTCTGAGTTTGTTCTTATAGTTTTGTTCTGTTCTCGACTCTTCCTTATGTTGACTTAATTCTGGGATGTGCTGCCACATATGTCAATCTCTGGTTTATGTCTGTTCTTGTTGGTTCTCATTCCCTTTAGGATGTTTTGCAGTGCAGGGTTTGCTTTAGCAAAATCCATTAGTTTCTGTTTATCCTGGAGTGTTTTGATTACACCGTCACATTTGATTGATAGCTTCGTTGATTCTTGATTGGCAGTTTTTTTTTTCAGGGTTTTATATATGTCTCCCCATTACCTTCTTGCTTGCATGGTTTCTGCTGAGAGATCCGAGCTTAATCTGAGTTGTTTGCCTCTGTATGTAACACTTCTGTTTTCCCTAGCTGCTTTCAGGAGTATCTCTTTATGTTTGATTTTGGAGAGCTTGATTATGATATGTCTTGGTGATTTTCTTTTGGGGTTTATGCTTCTTGGGGTTCATTGAGCTTTCTTGAATGTTTATCTTTTCACTTTTCAGGATGTTAGAGACATTTTCTTCCAGCAGTTCTTCAACTATTTCCTCTGTGGACTTGCGTGATTCTTCTTGTTCTGGAAAGCCATTAAATCTTAAGTAATTCCTCTTCATGTTGTCCAGCATGAATCTTAGACCATCTTCAGATATTTTTAACCTTTTCTTCTGTTTGCTCTTCTATGTTAGTGGTATTAAGAGGTTTGTCTTCCAGCTTACTGTTTCTGCCTTCCATCTCTTCTATTCTACTTCTTTGCCCTGTCAGAATATTATCTATTTCTGATATTCTATTATTGATAGTTTGAACCTCTTTCTGTAGGTTTTGAATTGTTTCCAATGCTGTATCTGTCTTATTTGATTGTTCCTGTAGAACTTTCCTGACTTCTTCCTTATTTTTCTCAACTCCATTGTAAAGTGTTTTGAAACATTTTATAATCACTTTTCTGAATTTCTTTTCATGCATTTCCAAGGCCTGCCCTCCTTCCAGAATGTAGTCTAGGCCTACTTCTAGGTAATTTGTCTCGGACATTTTATCTTGTTTCTGGACATGTGCTGGTGTAGTCATCCTCTTTTGTTTCTTGGAAATGTTTAGTGTTTATCTGTGGCCTTAATACTTAATTGAGTCTGTGTTTTGGTAATTTTTATGCTTTCTGATTTCCTCCAGGTAGAAGTGATCAGGATGTGGGCTTCCCTTTTCACTCTTCTTATTGGTTAGCTCAGAATAACTTTCACAGTTGTTTTCTGCCTCCGTGGTATATGGTGGTGGGTATTGGTTCTTGCTGTGTTTTGGTGTTTTATAGAGTGTGGTTGTAGCTTGCCTATATGGCAGCAGTTGTTGACTCTTCTTGGGTAATATAGGGAGAGAAAGAGTCCCCCAAGGGTAGAAGGAGGAGCATACAATAGCAAAACAGCACGAGCAACAACAAAAAAATCCCCCACAGAAAAGTAAAAAAATCCCCCCAAAAGCAATAACAACAACAAAAAGACAAAACTAGACTGAATACTATAGTCTATATTTGAAGAAAAGGGACAGGAGGGAGAAAAACAAAAAAATCTGTAACCTAATATGAATACAACTTTAATGTCCTCTCTTAGCTTCTTACCTTCTAAGCTGCCTGAGAGATTTCAAGATGCTACTGTTGGCAGTTATGCTGTACCTCAGGATTCAATTTAATTTTTGGCCTGTTTTGTTTTTTGACTGTCTTTCCCTCTCTACACCTCTGTCCTGGCCTTTCCTGTATTTAAACAAAACAGTTCTGGGCCAGCTCTTGGGCTGAGAGTATCTGTGCGCATGCATGGCAGAAGAACCCACCAGTGATGAGGGTGTCCACTCGCTCAGGCGTCCCCTCTAGTCACAAGAATGGAGGTGCACAAACAGTGGGAGGGGAGGGGCAATGAATAGGTAACCCCCAAAAATGAAACAGAAAACAGAACAAAGCAAAACCAACAAAATATATCCACCTTTGCTCTGAGGTTCCTGCAGCATTTTCTGTGGTGTGTCTAGCTGCTCCGCTTGGTCTTGCCATTTGGTTTTGCCCAAGTTGTTGGCTCAGGGCTGCCAAGCCCGGCAGATTCAAAAGTACGCGATTTCTTACTTTTGCTACAAGTTCCACTAGCTATAAGCCTTCAAACCTTTAAGTATTACTGTCTCTGCGGTTCTGAGTTTTGGAGCTCTTTCCTGGATCTGCTTTGCCTAGTTTTCTGTGGTACTGCTGATGGCAAATTTCACTGCACCTCCACTCTAGCTGCCATCAAGCCCCGCCTCTGTATGATGTTCTTGATGTTGTCCCAGAACTCCTCTAGTCCTCTGTCAAATCTGTTCTTGAGATAGTCTCTAAATTCAGGTAGAGTATACTTAAGGCCATATTTTGGCTCTGTGGACTTGTTTTAATTTTATTCAGCTCCAGCTTGAAATTGCATATGATGAAAGCTGGACAGTGAATAAGGAAGACCGTAGAATAATTGATGCTTTTGAGTTATGGTGTTAGGAGAGAATATTGAAAGTGCCACGGACTGCCAAAAGAACCAGTAGATTCATTTTGGAAGAAGAGCAGCCTGAGTGCTCCTTGGCGGGCAAGATAGCCAAACCTTGTCTCTCATACTTCAGACATATTGTTAGGAGGGACCAGTCACTGGAGAAGGATATCATGTTTGGTAAGGTGGAGGGTCAGAGAAAAAGCAGAAGACGCCCAATAAGATGGATTGGCCAAGTGGCAGCATTGATGGACTCAAGTGTGGCAACAGTAGAGAGGTTGACCTAGGATTGGGCAGTGTTTCGTTCTGCTGTGCATAAGTTTGCTATGGATTAGTACTGACTCGATGGCCCCTAACAGCAACAATTGATGGTCTGTTCCGCAGTTGGCCCCTGGCCTTGTTTTGGCTGATGATACTGAGTATCTCCATTTTCTCATTACTTAATTTGATTCCTGTGTATTCCATCTGGAGAGGTCCATATGTACTGTGGCCATTTATGTTGTTGAAAAAAGATACTTGAAATGAAATCAGTAGTCTTACAAAATTCTATCATGCAATACCCAGCATCATTTCTATCACACATTTTCTAATAACTGATCCTTCCTCTTTGTTTCCAACTTTTGCATTCCAATAACCAGTGACTTTCAATGCATCTAATTTCATGTTTGATCAATTTTAGACCTCAAAAGTTGGTAAAATTCTTCAATTTTTTAATTACTGGCTTTTGTGGTAGGTGCATAAATTCAAATGATAGTCATATTAATTGATCTTGCTAGAAGGCGTATGGGCATTAACCTATTATAGGCCACTTGTACTTCAAGAAAGATCTTTAAAAAATTTTCTTTTTGATGATGAATGTTACACTGTTCTGCTTCAATTTGTCATTCTTGTAATAGAAAACCATATGATTGTCTAATTTAAAATACCAGTCCATTTCAGCTCAGTAATACCTGGGACAAGGGAGGGAATGTCCAGCCCATGGGCCATTTAAGGTCTGCAAAATTAATTGGTCTGGTCCTACCAAAGCAACCATAGGCGGGACTAGAAATTCAGTAAGTCAAGAGCTTTTTTCATAACAACATAAATTTGTATTACGTGAATCATAATAGCAATGTAAATTTTGAGGGACAACCAAGGAACATCTGTTATGAGATAGGACATATATGAGTATATGATGGGATAGACACAGCTGCTTCTTATCAGCTGCCTATGGCCTGTCTGCCTATATTGTGGTGACTCAGAGCACAGTTAGTGCCAGGCAGGCTGGGAGTATACACGTCGAGGAAGTGTTAGCACACTGTGGTGAAACTACAGTGATCCAGTGGTGATGAGACGAGACGTGGTGAGAAGATTCCTCTCAATGTTGATGACCTTGCCTCCAATGATTGACTATGATTGACTACTTATTTGTTGACACAGATGATCACTCCAATACAATCTTTATTCATCACATCCACAATCAACAATCCTCACAAAAACTGAACCTCAGGTGAAGATTAAGGAACTAGTAGTACACATGAAAGAGTTGATGATACAAACATTGGATGTGTTCCAAATCCAATATGCAGGATTGGAATAGAAATCAAAGTAAAAATAATCGTGTCAGTGACAACACACACACAGGATAGTTATTAAAACTTAAGTGGTATAATATCCTATAGTTGGTGACTACGAAGAAAAGAAAAGTCGATGTAGAATGTCATTTGTCCAAGAGAAATGGACAAATGATTATTTTTTGTTGAAGTCAAAGGCAAGCATGTGTACCTATTTTGTGGTGGTATGTTAGCAGTAGTGAAAAAAAGCCACTCTGGAGTGTCAGCACAGTTCAGAACATAATAAATGCAATTAATTTGGAGGCCATATGTGTTTGGATAAAATCATTGTGACAGAGACATATTATTCAAGTGACTTATGTAGTGAGTAAGCTAATTGCAAAGAAGCTGAGTAAATCAGTGAATTCAGTAAATCTAGGAGCTTCCTCATGTAGAGGAAGAGCTTGTGAAAGAGTGTGTGGTGGCTGTTGTTAGTATCAGACAAAATAAAATTGTTTCAGAGTGTTAATTTGCCTCAGAGAACTGTCTCTGACCAAATTACTGACTTAGCACAAGATATTTTAAAAAATTGAAGGATTCTGCAGGAAGTTTACAATTTTTTCTCTGGCTTGTGATGAGACAATGGACTTAACAAACACTGCCCCACTAGCTGCTTTCATTCATGGGATAACTACAGAGTTTGACTCGTGAGAAGAACTGCTGTCACTGGAAGCTGTGCATGGCACTACAAGAGGTGAGGACTTGTTTGAGAGACCGTTTTGTCAATTTAAAAACTTGAACTAATATTTGAAAAGTTAACTGGTTTTACTACAGATGGCACTCCAGCCACAGTTGGCTTGCAAAAAGGGTTCAAATTGCATTTGCCAAGACAGAACTGTGATTTAAGTGATTTAATTATATGCCACTGCATCATACACCAAGGAAGTCTCTGTGCACCTTCTTTGCAGTTCAACAGTTGGATGTCAATATTAGTGTCATGCAAAATTTCATCAAAAGCAGAGGGTTTAACAGCTGCCAGTTTAAGGAGTTACTGAATGATCTTGACTCTGAGTACAGTGATCCTATGTATCGCAGTGAAGTATGGTGGTTGAGTCTTGGGAACGTGTTCATGAAGTTTTATGAACTGTGGATGAAGTTAAGCAGTTCATGGAGATAAAGGGAAAACCTGTCAGTGGTAGCAATTGGCTGTGTGATCTAGCATTAATGGCGATCATTACCAAGTACGTCTTAGAGCTGATCATCAAGCTGCAAGATCCCAACCAGCTTCTCAGTTCCCTGCTTCCAAATGTGAAATTATTTGAAGCTAAATTAAGGCTGTAGAAAAGCTAAACTTGAAAGAAATAACATGGTCCAGTACCCCACTCTGGACAGAAGCCTTCTATGACACTTGAATATGCTGGTGAATGTGCAAGACTAAATGAGTCATTTTATGAAAGATTCAAGGTGTGAAAGGCAAACAAATGGAATTGAACATCTTTGCTATACCGTTGATTGTAGAACCAGTTGATGTGCCTGATAACCTACAACACGAAATCATTCAGCTGCAAAGTGATGATGAGCTGAAAGCTGGGTACAATAACCTTCCACTGCTTGAGCTCTATAAACATTACATAATCAGTGATGAATTTCCCATTTTGAGGAGACGTGCATTGCAATATGCATCTTTGTTTGGAACAACTTACTGACGCGAGCAGTTCTTTTCAAAACTTACCATTGCAAAGAGTTGACTGAGATCCAGACTGACTCACGCAAACCTGGAAAAGCAGTTGTGAGTAGCAACATCTTAAATACCAGCCAACATCATATGTCTCATCAAAGAAAAGCAGTTCTAGTCATCACATTTGTTGTTGTTGTTAAGTGCCATTGAGTCAGTTCCAACTCATAGCGACTTTGACCAAATATAGCAGACTAATTTTTAAATTGATAATTTTGTAAGGCCCACGAATGATGTTATAAAAACATCCAAAAATAGTCCTTGGCAGAAAAAAGACTATCAATCTTTATGAGTTCCATTTTATTTTTGAGAACTTCCCAATTTTTCTAGATTAATATGTCATACATTCCATGTTCTGATTATTAATGAATGTTTACAGCTGTTTCTTGCCATTTGGACTAGTGCCCCATCTGCAAATACAGGTCCTGAAAATTTTGCTCCATTCGCATCATTAAAGTTGACACTATTTTTGCAGAAGCAGTCTAGGAGAGGATGTGAAAAACATGACTGTACCATAACGAGATTTGGAATGTAAATTGACAACCTATTTGTACAGCTATTTGGCAATATATCTAGAAAATTTCTAGATGACATACACTGGTGTAGCAGTTTCATTTTAGGTGTTTATCTGGCATACAAAAATTTCTTCACATTTGCACAGAGTAACAAGAATGAGGCTAGAGTGCCTGGAGCAAAAGGAATGAGGAGGGAGGCAGAGTTCAAGGTGGACAGGCTGTGGGAAGGGGTTTGACATTACTGAAAATTGACATGGAGCTAGGAGCCCTGATGGTGCAGTGATTAAACATTTGACATCAAACTGAAAAGTTGGTGATTTGAACCCACCAGCTGCTCCACTGGAGAGCTGGAATCAACTCATTGACCATGGGTTTGGTTTTTGGGTTTAGAGTGCAATAAAGAGACTAATGTTTTACCATAATCTCTCTGGATGCTGCATTTAGCATACACTGCTAAGACAGTGATAAGAGATATAGACAGAGAAAACCACACATACGCAATAATAATAACATTATTATCTGCAGTCTGATTGATTCTAACTTGTGGCTACCCTAGATGTGTCAGAGTAAAATTATACTCCTCTAGTGGTTACGAATCGGGCTGCGAACCTTAAGGTCAGCGGTTCGAAACTACCAGCCGCTCCGCGGGAGAAAGATGAGGCTTTCTACTCCCGTAAAGATTTACAACCTCGGAAACCCTGTACAGGGTCGCTATGGGTCGGACCCGACTCGATGGCACTTAACAACAACAACAAGGGTTTTCAATAAAGACTCTGGTAGTGTAGTGGTTACGAATCGGGCTGTGAACCGCAAGGTCAGCAGTTTGAAACTACCAGCCGTTCCATGGGAGAAAGATGAGGCTTTCTGCTCCCATAAAGATTTACAGCCTAGGAAACCCTGTACAGGGTCACTATGAGTCAGAACGACTCCACAGCACATAACCACCACTACCAGGGTTTTCAATGACTGAAATTTTACAAGTAGATCATTAAGTCTTTCTTCCTTAATATACCTGTGGGTAGACTTGAGCTTCAAACCTTTCAGTTAGCAGCTGATCATGTTAATCATATATATATATATATACACACACACACACACATATAAGTATATGTATGTATATAAATGTTGCCCACTGAAAAGCAAACAATCATCAAGTCAGTGCCACCTCACATAGCCCTAGCCCTATAGAACAGAGGAAGGGTTTCTAAGACTATAAATATTTTTGGTAGCTCACTGCAACATCTTTTTTCCCTGGAGTGGGGTGGCTGGTGGTTTGAAGCTCCCACCTTTTGGTTAAGAGCTGGTGCTTAACCACTGTGCCCACAGGGCTCCCATGTAGCCCACCATGTATGTGCACATACCTGTGTATGTGTGTGTATGTACTCACGTAAACTTCCTTATATACACATAGTGTACATATCTGCCTCTGTAACCACACACATGCCTTTTGCTTTTTATTGCAAAATTGTATAACGTTTATAGTAATTGTCCTTCATTCTTCTATACTTTTCAGTATATTCATTTACCCTTGTCATGTTGTGCTGGTTTCCTTCTTGTTATTTATTGCTTTACCTATCACCAGAACTAACTAGTGTCCCTGGTTGTGTAGTAGTTTAAGTAATGGGCTGTTAGCTAAAAGGCAGTGGTTGGAACCCACCAGGTACTCTGAAGGAAAAGGAGGAGGAGGCAATCTGCTTTCATAAAGATTTATAGCTTTGGAAACCTCATGGGGCAGCTCTACTCTGTTTTATAACTACTCTTGATTTTACTTTAAGTAAAACCACACAATATGTGTCCGTTGATACTGACTTATTTCACTCATGGGAAACCTAGACCAAGAAACAGTCCATTAGAACAGAATAAGGGATATTGAATGTTCTTAAATAAGGAAAGGTGTGCATTAGGTCTCTATTCATTTGACATCAAGAATAACATACAGGAAGAAAGTAAAAAGTCATAAAGAAGACAAGAAAGAAGGAAAAGGTCAAAATGGATATCAGAAGAGACACTGAAACTTGTTCTCCAGTGTAGAGATGCTAAAGCAAATGGAAGAAATGAGGAGGTACAAGAGCTGAACAGAAAATTTCAAAGGTCATCTCAAGAAGACAAAATCAAATATTACAACAAAATGTGCAAACATCTGGAATCAGAAAACCAAAAGGGAAGAACACACTCAGCATTTGTCGAAAAATTCAAGCCTTGATTTCATTATTGAAGGATTCTCTGGGCAAATTATTGAATGATGCCGAAAGCATCAAAAGAAGATGGAAGGAATACACAGAGTAACAGTACCAAAAGGAAATGGTTGATGTTCAATTGTTTCAAGAGGTAGCATATGATCAAGAGCCAATGATACTGAGGGAAAAGGTCCAAGGTACATTGAAGGAATTGGCAAAGAACAAGGCACCAGGAATTGATGGATTAAAAATTGAAATCTTTCAAGAAAGTGAGGAGACACTCACTCATCTATGCCAAGAAATTTGGAAGACAGCTATCTGGTCAAATGATTAGATAAGATATGTATTTGTGCCCATTCCAAAGAGAGATGATCCAACAGAATGTGGAAATCATCAGACAATCTCTTTGATATCCCATGCAAGTAAAGTTTTACTAAAGGTAATACAGAAATGGCTGCAAGCGTACATTGACTGAGAACTTTCAGAGGTTCAAACTAGATTCAGAAGAGGATGTGGAATGAGGGATATCATTGCTGATGTCCAATGGATCTTGACTGAAAGCAGAGAATACCAGAAAGGTGTTTACCTGTGCTTTATTGACTATGCAAAAGCCTTCAATTGTGTGGATCATGACAAGCTATGAACAACATTGTGAAGTATGAGTATTACTGAACGCTGAATTGTGCTAATGAGGAATCTGTACCTGGACCAAGAGGCAGTTGTTCAAACAGAACGTGGGAACACTGAATGTTTTAAAATTGAGAAAGGTGTGCGACAGGGTTGTATTCTTTCACCATACTTATTCAACCTATATGCTGAACAAATAATCCAAGAAGCTGGGTTATATGAAGAAAAATGTGGCATCAGGATTGGAGGAAGACTCATTATTAACAACCTTGATTTGCAGATGATAC
>NW_006408642.1:8662534-8664818 GCF_000296735.1 Chrysochloris asiatica
TGAAGTTGTCAAGGACTTCATTCTTCTTGGATCAACTATCAACATTCATGGAAGCAGCAGTCAGGAAATCAAACACCATATTGCATTAGGCAAATCTGCTGCACAAGATCTTTTTAAAGTGTTGAAGAGCAAAGATGTCAGCTTGAGGACTAAGGTGCACCTCACCCAAGCCACGGTATTTTCAGTAACCTGATATGCATGCAAAAGCTGGACGGTGAATAAGGAAGACCATAGAAGAATTGATGCTTTTGAGTTATGGCGCTGGAGCACTTTTGAAAGTGCTATGGGCTGCCAAAAGAACAAACAGATCTGTATTGGAAGATGTGCAGCCAGAGTGCTCTTTGGAGGAGCATAGTTTGGATGAGCAGTCGCTGGAGAAGGATATCATGTTTTGTAAGGTGGATGGTCAGAGAAAAAGAGGAAGACCCCCAGCGAGATGAAATGGCCAAGTGGCAGCATCAATGGGCTCAAGCGTGCCAACAGTTGTGAAGTTGGCCAAGTACAGGGCAGTATTTTGTTTTGTTGTAATAGGGTCACTATGAGTTGGTACTATGACTTGGTACTGACTCGATGGCACCTAACAACAACAACAACTCAATCTGTATGCTGAACAAATAATCCAAGAAGCTGGGTTGTATAAAGAAGAACGTGGCATCAGAATTGGAGGAAAACTCATTAACAACCTGAAATATGAAGGTGATAAAACCTTGCTTGCTGTAAGCAAAGAGTACTTAAAATATTTATTGATGAAGATCAAAGGCCAAAGCCTTTAATATGGATTCCATCTCAGAGTAAAGAAAACAAAAATCATCACCACTGGAGGAATAAATAACATCGTGATAAATAGAGAAAAACAAGTTATGAAAGGCTTCATTTTGCTCCAGCCCGTAATTAACACTCATGAAAGCAGCAGTCAAGAAATCAAATGACTTATTGCATTAGGCAGAACTGCTACACAAGACCTCTTCAAAGTGTTGAAATGCAAAGATGTCAGTTTTCTGACTGAGGTGTGCCTGATACAAGCCACAGCGTTTTCAATTGCCTTATATGCATGTGAAAAATTAGTGAATAAGGAAGACTGTAGAAGAATTAATGCATTTGAATTATGATTTTGGAGAATATTGAAAACACCACGGGCTGCCAAAAGAATAAACAAATCTCTTGGAAATTTCTCAACATAATAAAGAGCATATATACAAAACCAACAGCCTATGTTACTCTCAATGGTGAGAAACTGAAAGCTCTCCATCTGCGACAAGATTCCCTTTGTCACCACACTTGTTCAACATTGTGCTGGAAGTCTTAGCAAGAGCTATACGGCAAGACAGGGAAATTAAAGGCATCCGAATTGGCAAAGGTGATATGACCTATTTGCAGATGATATGAACCTGTACATAGAAAATACCAAAGACTCAGTAAAAAACCTCTAGACCTCATTGGAAGATTTAGCAAAGTGGCAGGATAAAAGAACAACAGACAAAAATAAGTTGGATTCCTCTATACCAACAACGACAGCACTGAAAAGGACATTAGGAAACCAATACCATTTACCGTGGCCCCCCAGAGGATGAAATATCTTGGAATAAATGTAACCAGAGAGACAAAGGACCTATACAAAGAAAACTACAAAACACTACTACAAGAAACCAAAAGAGACCTACAAAAATGGAAGAATGTACCATGCTCCTGGATAGGAAGACTTAACATTGTGAAAATGTCAATACTGCCCAAAGCAATTTACACATATAATGCAATCCCAATCCAGATTCCAACAACATTCTTCAAAGAGATGGAAAAAAACAATTGCAAACTTTGTATGGAAAGGAAATAAACCCAGGATAAGCAAAGCACTGCTTAAGAAGAAGAATAAAGTGGGAAACCTCTCACTCCCCGATTTCAAATTTTGTTACATGGCTACAGTGGTCATTACAGCTTTGTACTGGTACAGCGAAAGATACATTAATCATTGGAACAGAATCGAGAATCCAGAAGTTAACCCATCCACATACAGCCAACTGATTTTCGACAAAGTGCCTAAATATATCGCATGGGGAGGTGATAGTCTCTCCAACAGATGGTGCTGGCAGCACTGGAAAGCGATATGCAAAAGACTGAAAGAAGACCTTTACCTCACGCCTTATAGAAAAACCAACTCAGCATGGATTAAAGATTTAAATGTGAATCCCATTAATGAAAAAATAGGGACAAATGTGAGGTCTCTAATTCAGGGAATACACAGACTACCAAACATTTTGAAAACTACACAAACAAAAGTAGACAAAAT
>NW_006408642.1:8666068-8682754 GCF_000296735.1 Chrysochloris asiatica
CTTCAATACTTTAAAAAGTTCCTGTGCAGCAGATTTGCCCAGTGCAATACGTCGTCTGATCTCTTGACTGCTACTTCCGCGAGTGTTGATAGTGAGATGTAAATCAAAGCAACAATGAGATGTCATCTCACATCAGCAGTAACAGCAAAGATAAAAAAAAAAAAAAAAATAGAGGACAATAAATGCTGACAGGGATGTGGAGAGACTGGGACGCTCCTGCATTGCTCGTGGGATTGCAAAATGGTCCAACCTCTCTGGAAAACAATAGGGCGCTTCCTCAGAAGGTTGGAAATAGAGATACCTTATGATTCAGCAATTCCTCTACTTGGTGTTTATCCACAAGAAATATGAGCCATAACACCAGTAGATATATGCACACCCATGTTAATAGCAGCAAAAAGATGGAGGCAGCCAAAGTGCCCATCAACTGAAGAATGGATAAACAAACTGGTACATACACACAATGGAATATTATGCAACCTTGAAGAACAACGAAGAAGCTATAAGCTACCACGTAACATGGATGAACCTTGAAGATATTATGTTGAGTGAAATTAGTCAGCCACAAAAGGAGAAATATTGTATATGACCACTATTGTAAAACACTAAGCAAAAGAACCCATACTAAATGGGGGCAGGGATTCTTTGCTGGTTACCAGGATGTGGGGGGTAGGGTGAGGGGAGGAAGGGAAAGGTGAAGAAAAGGGTGGGGAATAGACACAGGATAGTTTGGGTGCTGGGGAGGGGGACAATACACAAGAAAGGGGGGGAATGGAAGAATAAGGCAGATGGGAAAACCGTTAAATAGGTTTGCATGGGCTAAGTGGCACAGAGGTAAATAACGATGTATACACAACTTTGGAGCAATAGGGCTCTGGGATACAGGGATTGAGACATGGTTGGAATGGGCAAAAGGGGGGAAATAATGTTAAGATGATTGGATGTCTTATGAATGTTGGTTTCCCTAGCATATCATTATAAAATAGATACTTGAGGGGGAGAGAAAGGAACAGTCAGAAATATCACCATAGAAAGTTTGTAAGTCCATCTTCTGCCTATAACTGATTGGAATACTTAAAATGGGGCTACAACGTGCCCAGTGAAGGAGGCTTCCTGTGGAGCCTCGGAATTACATAAGACCGTAGGTGGAATCCTGAACCCATTCAGAATCTTCAGAGGTGGGAAATTTATATTTGAAAGGACAAACAGACCAGCCTGGAGTGGCTAGAAGAACAGAAGATACTTCTTGAAAGAAAGACCGACAGAAAAAAACACTAAACAATATAGGCAGTCCAACTGATTATTACAAGAACAAGCAAGTTGCTTGCCCAGGAGACATCAAGGCAAGTGGTTGGGTCCCCTCAGGGCAAACTCCCTTCCAAAGTCAATGAGAATACATGAGCAGACATGCATTCTGATTGGTGACCACGTTGGTCACTGATAAGGGGAAGTGAGGGAAAAACAGCAATAAAGCTGTGATCTAAGCGCTACAATGTTCAGTAGACTCCTGTGAACCTGGGTGGAGAGCTGTTTGGCCATCAGTATGGCAAGACCTGAGGACTCCTGGGCCTAGAGTCAGTGACATAGCCACAGAGGACTAGAGTGGAGAGTAAAGTGTCCAGCTGATAAGAAGAGAGGGCATATGCACAAGAACACCCATACTTGCAGATAATACCCACTTGACCTATCTTCAATGGCTGGATGATCAGAACTCAACTAGAAGAAGAAAGAAGAAAAAAAGAGTAATCTGATAAAATTTGATGAACTTGACCTATGGATGCAGAAGCTCAAAAGAGGGAACAGATCTTTACAGCAAGGATAATTCCCACCCCCAACCCCCCAAAAACAGAGTAGACAGGGATGGGCAACTTGGACATTGGCTATGCAAAATGGGGCCGGGGGGGAGGGGGCTACAAAGGCAAGAAGTGACTGGCTTACAGGCTTTCAATAGGGAGCCTAGATCCAGAGGGCATGGAGGAAGGTAGAAGAATCTCCACTGAGTAGTATTCAGTCTGTGGGCAGGGCTGATGAAAGGAGATGTGAATAGCACTCATGTGGTATGACTAATTGCTATCAGGACTGACTGTGAAGGTTGGAAATGTAAAGGTAGACATTTTGTAGCAAAAGGAAGGGAGTGGTTGACTTTGCAGGCCAGCAGTTGTGGAGGTCCCTGAGACAATCAAGAGAGAAGAGCAGAGTGCAGGCCCTACCTGTTATAGACCACAGGTATTGGGGTGCTGAGGACCAGTGTCATGGGCGAAAATTCTAGCACGTGGCCGTGCTCCGACCTGCTGGCCAGAGACCCTGTGGGCCCAAGGAAGTAACCTCCAGATGTCCCGGGTCATTGGCTTTTACAAACTCACTGTGGGGCCAGCTCTGTATAATTCTCTTTAGTTCTCTTAATTCACTCTATGCTTCGAACCCCTGTAATTGCAGCCTCTGAGAAAATGGTTTCTTAATGTGCCTCTCTCAATGTCTCCACTGTGTTAGCAGTGTGTAAGGTTCTAAGAACAAATCTCTCTGAGGAACAGACTCTGGCCACTGGGCAAACTCATCCAAACTGTTCTTTATCAAATTATTTAGTTATGTTTGATATTAACTTACTACATAGGCCTTTTGATACCCATGGACAAATATTAAACTGCTCCTAAAGCCGAGACTGTAAAAAGTTCCAAAAAACAAGTTTGCTAAGAAGCTCTGGAGACAAGTTTCCAGGACTTTATCTAAAAAACAATAGCGTCAGCCTTCCCGGATAGCTTCCAGGTGCAGCCCATTCACCTGCCCTGGGATTCAAACCTGAAAAGTACCATATAGTAATTTGTTTGAATTTCTGGAAAATTAAGGATGTTAGATTATCAAGACAATTTGTGATGTATGTTTTAGAATTTGTACCTGTAAATCCTTGTGTCCTGTGTTGAACGATTAATCACATTTCACCTCTGTACCCCGTCTTAATAAACCCCGCCTTCCTTTGTGTAACGCTCCTCCCTGAAATAAAACGGAGGCGCAGACCCAAGCCCGCATGCGTTACGGCTGCCATGCGTTACGACTGGCATGCGAGGTGTTACAGCTGGCAAGGCATGCATTAAGGTTTGCAGGGCGGTGCTTTACTGCCTGCAGGGGCCACAATGCCGGTAGTCCAGGGTCCACCCACCAGTGTCGCATCCACTCTGGTTTCGGGGTGTTTTGTGTTCTCTCTCTTTGCGTCTTTGTGTGTCTTCTTTATCTGTCGCTGTCACTGCCAGATCTCCCTCCTTCGTGAACCGAACCCCCATGTCGAGGCTGGTTCTAGACACCTACCCAGAGAAACAGTGATGCCAGAGATGGAGGCAGAGATGATGACATGGAGTGATGGAGCAGCTGGGGACTCTGGAGCCAGAGAGGGAGAGGGGCTGTGTGCTGACAACCGGGGGCAGGCTTGCAGGGTAAACCCTTTGGTTGGTTGATGATATATGGAGGGGATTATAACCATGGCAATGAAACAATATACAATAGGATGAATGTAAAGCTAATGTTCTCGCATGTAAACTATCACAAAATTCACAATAAAACATTGAAAAAAAATCTATCTTGGAAGTACAGTCAGAATGCTCCTTAGAAGCAAGGCTAGCGAGAATTCGTCTTTCATATTTTAGACATATTAATAGGAGGGACCAGTCCCTGTAGAAGGGCTTTATATGTGGTGAAGTGGAGGTTTAGTGAAAAAGAGGAATACCCACAAAGAGATGGATTGTCACAGTGGCAGCAGCAATGGGCTCAAGTGTAACCACAAATGGGATGGCACAGGACTGGGCAGTTGTGTTCATAGGTTTGCTATGAGTCAGAACTGACTGTGTAGCACCTAACAACAACAGCAATGGTTATTGCAAGGTTGTGGGTTTAAACCCAACTAACTTGTGCTCCTCAGAAATCCTGTCATAGTCTCTATGAGTCAGAACCAACTCTATGGCACTTAACAACAATAAAAACTATGGATAATTATCTAAAGCATCTCTTCATGTGTATATTAGTTGCCTGAGTGTCCTCTTAAATGAAGTGTCTGTTATGTCCTTTGCCCATTTTTGGATTCAATTGTTTGTCTTTTTCCTGTTGAGGCGTTGAAGTTCCTATATATTTCAGTTTTGTCAGATCTGTTGTTACCAAAGATTTTTTCTCAGTTTGTAAGTTCTTTATTTCTCTGGTAGTGTAGTGGTTACGAATTCGGCTGTGAACCTCAAGGTCATCAGTTCGAAACTACCAGCTGTTCTACAAGAGAAGGATGAGACTTTCTGCTCCTGTAAAGAATATAGCCTCAGAAACCCTGTATAGGGTTGCTATGAGTTGGAACTGACTCCAAGGCATATCACCACCACCACCAATGTCTTTTGATGAACATAAACATTTAATTTTTTTGATGTGCCAGTTGTCTAATTTATCTTGTTTTGTTTATGCATTTTTAATTGTTTGAAAGTTTATATGTACAAAATTTAGGATCCCCTAATTTTGCCTCTGTTCTTTTCTAATAGCTTTATAGTTTATGCTTTAACAGTTAAGTCTGTGATCCACTTTGAATTTGTTTTAGTGTATGGTGTAGGATAGTTTCATTATTCTGCAAATGAATATCCAGTTTTGCCAGCACCAACTGTTAGATTATTTCTTCCCCGTTGAATGTGATGACTCAGTGTATAGTAATTATTAAAATAAATTCCCTGTGCTCAGGAGCTAAGGATGCTAGATTCTAAAATTGACATTCCAGGAGAGCTCAGTCTTGAAGAAGAACTGGGCTTGCCTGGAGCTGGTGTCTCCTGTTGTAAGCTAAAGATAAAACTCAAAACTACAGTTAAGATAAAACTTGGTGGTAGTATACTGTTGAGTTGGTTGTGACTAATAGTGACCCCGTGTTTCTGAGACTGTGGGAAGAGAAAGCCTTATCTTTCTCTTGTGGAGTGCCTGGGGGATTCAAACTGTTGACCTTGTGGTTAACAGTCGAACAGATAGCCAACTATGTACCAAGGCTCCTTAAATAAAACTTGTTGTTGTTGTTAAGTGCCGTCAAGTCAGTTCTGACTCATAGTAACCCTGTATAGGGCTTTTAAGGAGTGGCAGGTGAGCTTGAGCTTCCAACCTTGCAGTTCAAACTGACTTTGCAGTCCAGCACATTGAAGCACAATGCCACAACTTAGAGCTAATTAAATGAACTTTCTTTGTTCCTCTCATAGATCAAAATACCCCTGTCCTTGGAAATGGAATGGTAGACTTGACTGGTAGCTTTGAGAATATATATATATAAACTCTGTGTTTAGCCAGATACGTTCGAAGTGGACATTCAGGGGGTGCTAAAACTGTCTGCTTCCTGTGTATGTATTTGATTAAGTTCAGTTTTGTCTCTTTGCTCAGTGTGGCTGAGTTGTTTTTGTGTTGCATTTGACAGAACTCTACATTCAGTAATGAATGGACTCCAGCCCTTTGCCAAAGGTCCCATATTGTATGAATTTGCTACTTCATTGGTCTATGTGTCTTGTTGAACTAGTACCAGGCTGTTTTAACAAATTTTGTATAGTAAGTTTTGGGGTCCTGGTGTGGTGCAGTAGGGTAAGCAGTGGACTGCTAACCACAAGGTCGATGGTTCTAGCTTAACCAGTTACTCCTTGGGAACCTTATATAAGGTTGCTATTAGTCAAAACTGACTGGATGGCATTTAACAAGAGTAGTGGAGGCCTGGTGTGGTACTGTGGGTTAATGTGCCAGACTGCAAAGCTGTTTGAACTGCAAGGTCGGTGGTTCAAGCTCACCAGCTACTCCTTGGAAACCCTATACAGGGTCGCTATGGGTCGGAATAGACTTGACGGCACTTGACAACAACAACAGTATATTTTGAGACTGGGAAGTGTAAAGTTTCCTATTTTGTTGCTGTTAAGGACCATCGAGTCAGTTCTGACTCCCAGTGACCCTGTATAGGGTTTCCTAGCAGGGGCTAGTGAGTTTGAATCGCCAACCTTGTGGTTCAAACCGACTTTATGGTCCAGTGCTTATCCTACAGTGGCACACCAGGACTCCTCCTACTTTCTAGTTCTTCATTAATACTGTCTTAGCTATTTAGGGCCTCTTTCCTTCCCTTTATAAAGTTGAAGATTAGCTTTTCCACATCATGAGGAATCTTGTTGGGCTTTGGATGGGAATTGCATTCTATCTAGAAATCTCTTGGGTAGTATTGACATTTTCAGAATGTTAAATCTTCCAATCCATGAGCATAGAACTGTTTTTCATTTTTGTAGGCCTCTTTTGGTTCCTTGTAGTAGTAACTTGCAGTTTTCCTTTTACATTCCTGGCTAGCTTTGTTTTTATGAATTTTAGCCTTTTGAGGGTTATGGTAAATGCAGTTACTGTTTTTATTTCCTTTTCACAGTTCTCCTTGTGAATGTAGAGGAATCCACCTGATCTTTGTGTGGTGATCTTGTATCCTTGTGGATGGTTTGTTTTTTTTTTGTCATCTGTTGACCTGGACCTGTATACCACATGGGTTTGCCTAGCACACTGATCCACCTGATTCATGCTGGGTTACTACTTCCTTTTATTAAGGTTGGCACATTTTAGCTGCCCAAAGTATCTAGCCTTCTTTTTGTAGTGTTTCAAAGTTCAGGCATTAAAGTAAATAATTTTAACAACTCTATTGGTGATACTATTATAGCTATCCTCTTCTCCCCTCCTCTTTGGGATATTCAGAAACTAACTTTCTTTTGTTAAGGCTCTATAAAATGTCTCCTCCATCTCCTTTTCTTCCTCTTTGTCTTTAAAGCCGTGACCATTCTAACTTTGGAGTCCTGGTGTGGTGCTGTAAGATAAGCGCTGGACTGGTAACTGAAAGGTCTGTGGTTTAAACCCACCAGCTGCTCCTCGGGAACCCTATATATATGGTCTCTCTGAGTTGGAACCAAGTTGACTAGCACTTAGCTTTGAGGCTTCAGGCTTCAGAGTTATCAGGTTTGTGGTGAGTGAAACCCTCTCAATAACTCTTAACCGGAAAGGTGGAATTTGAGGCTTGACAATGAACTTAGGGGTTGATCATTTTGGTTGAGATGCCTCAGAATTACTCTGTAGATACAACCTTACGCAGTCTAACTCTGCTAGCTGGTTTTTTAGCTGCTCTCAATTATTCACACAGGTTTCATATGGTTTTATTTTTATTTACTTTCTTAGTTAGTTTTCACTTTGAAAAGTTCCTATTTTTTTGAGTCATATTTACTTGAAGTTGAACTGGAAGGCCTGAGCTTCAGTCCTGTCTCTGCCAATGAAAGCAAAATACTGAACATGGCATGCCACCTCTAGAACCTCAGTTTCCCCCAAAGTGAAGAGGGAAAGTCACACTCTATTCTAGCCCTCAGAGCATGGGATTTGCAAGGTGTCTCTAGCTATGTATACTGTGTGTTGAAGAAAAGTAAAGGGAGTCTTCACTCTGGGTGTTTATTCTTTTGCCCATTTCATTATGACTAAGGAAGGGGAGTGAGAGACAAAGTTACGGAAATTATCTCTTTCTCTAACTAAATGGCTTTTTGAAGTATTTCTGAGTCCTCTGTGGCACAGTGGCTCTCACATGTATCCAGAATTTAATGTGGGTGAGCCTAGTAATTTGCGTTTCTAACATGTTGATACTGCTGGTCTAAGGGAGCACACTTCGAGAACCACTGGTTTTTGGGACTAAACTAAAGGTTAGTCACTTCTGAATTTTAATACTCTCAGCTGGACCTCTTTCCTAAGTGCCTGACTGGTATTCCAAGTGTATGAGACCCTAATGAGTTGAACAGGTCACTTCTGTCCACTTGATTGCTGCAGTTCTGACTCATGGCGGCCTTGTGTAGGGTTTCCCAGGAACATCTGGTGAGTTTGAATTGCTGACCTTGTAGTTCAAGCTGACCTTGCAGTCCAGAGCATTATCCCACAGCACCACACCAGGAGGGAACTCTATACTCAGACTAGGTAACCTACCAGCCAAATTGGACCTAATTCTAGTTGGTCCTGGGTAACTAGAGGTTGAGATCAAGAGATTTCAGCCTCTTTGTCTCTATGTTGTTTATGGTATGATATCTTAGATACATGGAAGTAGGAAACAAACAAAAATCTGTTTCAAGCCACCGGAAGAGAGAGGCAAAAGGTACGAGTGATGTAGAGATGAGAGACTTCCTGCTTCCCTAGGCTCCTTTGTCTACCCCATTTTTGAGGCCTTGCTGCAGCTGTCTTTGGATTTCATGAAAAAACTCTGTGTCCTTAAATATATATTTCTCTATTGGATCTTAAAACACATTGCAGAAAAGTTGCCTGCAAAGTTTTGGATTCAGTAGATCTGGGGTGGGGCTTGAGACTATACTCTAACAAGTACCTTAGAGTCTGAAATCTGAAGACATTTGGCTCATGGATAGCTGCAGTCAGAGCCCTAACTCCATCTTGAGTATTGACATAAATCTAGCCACCAACCTGAGCACTGTAACACTTCTGCCAGCTGAATTGCCAGGGTCTGGGAGATAATTCCAGGAAGGCAGGGAGAGTCAGCTTCACCCTCAGGCAGAGTGCTTTTGAAAATGGATTTACTACCACTCCCCTAGTCAACCCATCCAGGAACAGTCTCTCTCTGAGGGACTTGCCTAGGTGAACCCCTTAATGGTAATTGGAGTCCCAGGGTCATATGATTCTGAGTCCTACCTTGACCAAGGTTGTCCAAGGCACCAGAC
Organism: Chrysochloris asiatica; assembly: GCF_000296735.1. Classification (NCBI taxonomy): domain Eukaryota; kingdom Metazoa; phylum Chordata; class Mammalia; order Afrosoricida; family Chrysochloridae; genus Chrysochloris; species Chrysochloris asiatica. The sequence goes on from NW_006408642.1 coordinate 8,674,771, forward strand.
CAGTCCTGTAGGCTTTTCTATTCTGCAAAAGCCCCCTTCCTGCAACTTTGACTAATTGATCTGCAACCAGCCATGGTTCTGTAACAAAATTCCGTTGTTCTCTGTGTCCTATAAATCAGCCATGTGGATGTGGATCCTTTGGACATCATATGGCCTCATGCTGGTGGTCTCCCTCATCCAGGTGATTTGTTCTCGTTTTTGACTTGTCTTTGTTTTGAAAGGGGTCTCTGTAAAATACATTTGAATTTGAGGTTCTTTTCTCTGTGATGACGTAAGTCCCTGGTCAGTAATCGCTATGCTGCCCGTCTGGGTACTTCATTTTGAGAATCATTGGTTTAAACAATCGTCATCTCAATAATCATGCTCTTCAAGGTTGTGATTTGCTTTTTTTGACTGACTCAGATTCTACAGTCCTTTCAGTGGGGTATGAGGGATATGTTGCAATCCTACTTTTGGTTTTGGGCGCTGTGGAGTTGATTTTTCACTCATAGTGACCTTGTGTGGCAGAGTTTCTAGGCTGTAATATTGACAGGAGCAGATGGCCATGTTTTTCTCACACAGATCCTCTGGGTGGGTTCAAACTGCCGACCGTTCACATAGCAACTAGTGTTTAACTGTGGTACTACCAGAGCTTCTGTAATTCCTACTTTACAGATGAGAAGACTGGACTACCAGATGTTAACATGCCTAGTGTTCCTTCCTCAGAGAGGTCAGAGCTGGGACAGACAGACAGCTCAAACTGTCTGAGTGCTCAATTTCACTTCCCCATTCTAGTCAAATTGGATCCCTTGCTGCTCTCTGGACTCAGCCCACACCCTATCCTCTCTGTTCCTTTCTTAGGATTCTCCAGCCTGGGGTTCATTTCTGCCTAGGATACACCTACCCATGCCTCTGAGGCCATTTCAAAGTTGGTCTCTCCTTAACATTTCTCTGGATTTCTAAATCTTTTTCTCCCCCGTCCAGACCATTAGGTCTTCCTTCTTTGAGTATCCATTGCACTTTGATTTTGCCTTAGGGTTTTGTGTTTTGTCTTAAATGTTTGCATTTATTTTCTCAGCTCCATTGCACATACCTGTGAGTTTATTAAAGGTGGGGACTGATGGGTATTCATGTTAGTATTTACCTGGCACAAGCCCTCAGTGGATCAGTCAAAACTCACTCACTGCCATCAAGTCAGTTCAGACTCATAGTGATGCCGCATTGGGTTTCCGAAGCTGTACATCTTTACAGGAGCAGAAAGCCTCATCTTTCTCCCACAGAGCAGCTGGTGGGTTTGAACTGCCAAACTTTCAGTTACCAGGTCAGTGCTTACCCTACAGTACCACCACTTATCAGTTGTTGTTGTTGTGAAGTACTGTTAAGTTGGTTCTGACTCAAAGTGACCCTCTGTAGGGTTTGCGAGGGTTTCATTTTTTGTGGGAGCAAAGCCTCATTTTTCTCTCATGGGGTGGCTGATGGGCCTGAACTGCGGACCTTGTGGTCAATGCCTATTTGTTGTTGTTAAGTGCCATTGACTTGGTTCTGACCCATAGCGACCCTGTATAAGGTTTCCCAGGAGTTGTTGGTAAGCTTGCAGTCCAGTGCATTAGGTAAGTTGAAATAAATAAAAAGAAAGAAGTGATTTGTTCCTTGTTGCAGCAGTGCCCCTGGAAAGCCAACTGTGGAGATCAACCACCGGTTGATCAGCACTAGTGGAGGGGAAGGGAAAGAAGGAAGCAGGACTGGGCAGAGGAAGAGGCGGAGCTGTGATGAAGTCCCAGCAAAGGCCTGGGCCAACCTCATGGAGAGTTCTGGAGCTGGGGTGGTCCTGCGGAGCTCTCTAGAGCTGAGACTATGAATGAGGGCTTCCCCCGGAAGGGGGTACAGCAGTGGGAAAGGTGACTATTCTCAGCCTAGAAGATTTCAAAGAGGGCTGCCAGCTGAGGTTGTGCAGACAGCACTCTGAGCAACCGGGAGAAAGAGTCCTTCAGTTCTGAAGGGGAGTCTAGGGGCTCAGCACAGTGTCCACTGCATGCTTTTAATGACTATCCCCATCCTGCCACTTAGTTCTTATACTGCATCTTGCACTCAATCCAAGCATTTGGGGTAACCTCTGCTCTGGCATACTATGTGGGCTGCCTACTTAAAATCCATGTCTCCCCTTTCTGGACTAGGTTCACTGAGATTTGATTAAGGACAAGCTAGCTCCCTTGCAGCTAGAGTAGGCATGCCACACTGTCTTGGCCAATGAAACCTATGTGGATGTCTGCTGGAGAATGCTGGGAAGCTTTCATGATACGATTGTTGTTTCCATGTTTCTTCTTTTTACTTCCTGTTTGAAATATAAATGTGAAACTGGCAGCTGACCAGCCATCTTGAGCTCATGTGGCAAGAAGGCGGGTGACTCACTCCAAGAGCAGATTGCTGGATGTAGCAGTTGGGGTATTTGTGTATGACAAGGCCATACTGAGTTACATTCCAGTGAGTGTGCTTCTGTTCCAGGCAGCAAGGGGAGATGCTCAACTAGAACACATTAGAATAGCAACCTAGTCTGTGCTGACCGTTTGGTGCATTGTTTTGACAAACCTGGTTATGTAGAAGACCCTGGGCTAAACCTGTGAGTCCTAGATTATGAGTCTTGAACTCGGGGAGCTGGTGACAAGTCTCAGAAAGTAGAGAAGAGGCTCTAAAGGGTGGTAATGGAAGAGGCCGAGTAGCAAGAAACAAATACTGGAAGAGGGAAAGAGTCAGTAAAGTCATGACTATTCAATAGTGGTCGTTTTCTATCTGTCCAGCTTTACCCACACACTCAGGTCTTTCATTGGCTTCACATAGGACTACGAATGTGGCAGGAGAGAGCTTCGACCTTAAAGACTGATTTTGTATATGTTAGTCAAGTTACTTTGCTTCTCTGAGTTTTAGGTTGGAAAAATAGTGAATGTGACTTACAAATAGATGTGCACCAAGAAAAACATTTCGAATGAAAAATGAGGAAACTGAGAAATACACGCTGGCACTTGAGAGTCAGGTTATAGTGTGCTCCGTGGTTTGGTACACTGACTGGAAGTCCTCTGAGAATTGGACTCTAAATCTTCCAGCAGCTATGCGAAGAGGGAAATATACTACCTTTATGATTCTAAGAACTCACAAAATAAGACAGGGTAGTTCCTAGGAGAATGCCTGGGTTGAGCAAATAGTTGAACACTTGGCGACTAGCCAAAAGATAGACAGTTCAAACTCACCCCGAGGCATCTCAGAAGAAAGGTCTATCCATTTGCTTCTGAAGGTCACAACCTTGAAAACCCAGTGAAACACATTTCTACTCTGCCATGAATGGGGTGCCCATAAATCAGAATAGACTGGGTGGCAACTGATAGTTTCCCAGTAGATAACGAAGTCTTGTAGCAAACAAGCCAGCTTCTGAAACTCCTTGAACAAAGACTAACCTTATTGACCTCTTCTTGTTCCTTTCTTTCTGTTGTTGTTATTGTCTGCTGTCCAGTGAGTCCTTGGCTCAGGACAACCCCATGTGCAACAAAATGAGGCACTGCGCAGTCCTGCGCCATCCTCCAGATCAGCTGTGTATCGCACAGTTGTAATCCACAGAGTATTCATTGCTTGGTTTTCCAGAAGCAGATTGTCAGGCAGCCTTTGCTCCTAGTTTCTCTGAGTGTAAAACCCATTCTCAGTGTATGAGGCACTACTTTCTTTCCTGAGGATGTGAGTTGAAGTTTCCCTTTTATTGGTTTGCCAAAGCAAAAGTAGCAGTCTCAGACAGTTGTAACTTATGGAAAGGAAATGTCTTATAACTAAGCATATACTTTCCCCAATAGGAAGGTCACATGAGCAAGGGAAAGACAGACCCAGTCTGGAGAAATTATTGCTGGATGCCTGCTGGAGCATAGTCAGAAGGAAAGTCATTCTCAGTCCTTGACTGCAACAACACAAACCAGTTTCTTTAATCAGTTTTGTAGCTTTTATAGAATAGTGTGGTGGCTCCATAGCATGAGCACTAGACTGCAAACCATAAGACTGAGAGTTTGAGCCCACACCAGTTGCTTCATGAGAGAAACATGAGGTTTTCTGCTCCCATAAAGATTTATTGCCCTGGAAACTACACAGGGTGGCTCTAAGTCAGAACTGACTTGATGACACTAAGCAACAACATAGAACAGAGAGAAGTTACTGGGTGGCATAAACGGTGAATTGCTCAACTCCTAACAGCCACCTCTTAATGGTACTACTAGTTGGCAGTTAGAGCACACTAGATGTCCTTCAGAAGTCAGGCCTGGACATCTGTTTCTGAAACGTCCAAACCCATTGCCTGCAAGTTGATTCCAACTCCATAGCGATCTTATAGGGCAGAGTAGAACTGCTCATTAGGGTTTCTGCGACTAAATCTTTACAGGAACTGACAGCATAACCTTTCTCCCTTGGAGTGATTGATGGGTCTGAACTTTTGATTTTGTGGCTAGCAATCCAACACTTAACCACCTGGTCACAACCTTGAAAACCCTATGGAGTAGTTCTACTCTGATATGCATGGGTCACTGTGAGTTGGAATCAGCTTAACAGCAATCTACAATAACAATAAAGAACAAAGAGACTGCCTCTCAAAGTTGCTCCCATTTACTTACTCATTGTCCTTCCACATCAAGTCTCACATTTCCCATAATGCTTAGTTCAATGCTGCTTCCTTTGGCACTGCTTTCTTAATGTCTGCTGTGTGCTCTGGGAGCACTCAGCAAATCTCACAGATTAAAGTTTTAAAATTGGAACTAGGGTCTGAGACAGTTCTTCTGAGGCAGTGTCATACTATGTCTGTTTTCAGACTTCTGCTTTTGATTGGGAGGTGGGGGACAGACAGAAGGGCACAAATGAGGAAAGAGAAAAAAACATCTTTGCCTGTCTCAGCCCCAGGTTGCCATATTTTCAATTCCTGTGTTAAAATCCCCTACTCCTCACCTGTTCTTTGCCGTTTTGTCGAAGTTTCTAAAGCAGGAATGAAACTAACAACCTTTGATTTTAATTACTTAGCATAATTTCCTTTTTACAGGTTATGATTGATCTATGTGACTCATCTCTCCTTCTGCTTTTGGAAAGTGTGTTTTCTGCCCTACATCTCTCTGCCCTTCAGTGCACCCGCAGCCCACGCACTCTGGGAATGTGTCACTGCGGCTTGGTCAGTCTCCTAAGGAGATGCCCCACCTTGCTTTGGCATAACAACTTTTTTTGCAGGGGCAGAGGTACTGGTGATGCCACCCCTATCCACGCTGCATAGGCATCATCTTGGCTGTTTTGTACACACAGCCTCATTTAGCTGTTCTTTCTGGAGAATCTCCATGGAGGGAGGGGAATAAATCATAAGTCACGGAAGCTGCAAAACTAAAGGGGTAGAACCAAGATGTAGCCCAGAAACTGGTGGATTATCATTATTTCATTGTTTTCCACCTCACTCAAGGTCACTGGGCAATGTTGCATGGTTTCTTAACTGATACATGTCGATCAGTGGGTGATGTGAGGAATGGGCTGGGCCCGTGGCAGGGGAATTTACTGAGCTGTCAAATTGCACCTGAAAGAGAAACTATCATATGAAATGATCTAACAGGTTCTAACAGAATGTCCTGCCTGACTTAGATTCCTGATTCCATACCACTAGCTCAGTTCAGTAGGTGGGGCCTGGCAGTCAACAGACAGATGGCAGGTGAAGCTCATATAAATCTACATCCAAAATCCAGGTGATCTGTCTCCTGGACCTCACTGCAGATTGGCAGTTTGAAGCAGAGGTAAATCACCCAGTGCAGGAGGATAAGAACTTCTACAGGCCTCAGAGCTCCACATTCATGAACTTTAACTCATTAGAGATGCTCTCAGGCCAGGGGCAGGGATCACTGGTCCAGAGATTTACAGGGTGCTAGAGTTTCTCCTTTCTCCCTAACAAAGATAGGCAGATACAAGTTACAACACTGGCTGGAATTTTGAGGGTATATTATTTGTGGTGGTGATGTGAAGGTTGTTTAAAGGAAGTTCCTGTGCTTTTCCTTTTTTGTGTTGAAAGCAGGGTTACAATCTGATTGCAACTCTGCAAGAAACAACCATTTTGAAGGGAAGCCTACTATCTATGGTGTGAAATATAATTCTTATCTCATCAAGGTGTGACTTTCAACATGTTTCTTGCAAATTTATTTGTAAGAACTCTTTATATAGTTCTTAAAATTTATTGACCATCTTTGTTTCAAATATTTTTTTCCTCTCCAAACTATCGTCTGCCTATTGAATTACTTTATGTTCTATTTTGTTCTACAAAATTTTGAATTTTTCATAGTACGAAGTATGTGTGTCTTCTCTTTAAAGCCTCTGGTTCTCCATGTCAGGAATAGCAATTGAATTTGCATGTCTCAGAAGGTTTTGCTTGTTTTCCTAGAGCCACTTGAGTTTCTAGATATATAAGCATACAAGGTTTTACTAATTTGCTGCTGTTGTTTTTCTCATTGTATTTGCTTGATCCTCTAAGAATATTGAATTACAATGGTGGAAGCAGGCATCTGTATATATGGTTCCTGATCTTAATTGACTTAGTTTTACTATTCTAACATTTTATGTAGTACTTTTATCGATCATAGTATTCTATACTTTCATTATATTGCTGGGTTTTATTTGCTAATTTTTTATTATAAATTAAGAATTTGCAAGTGACCTTGGCATAGCTATCTTTTTATGCTCTATCTTTAAAATAGACTGATATCATAAAATTAAATATAATGCTTTTTTGCCTTTTTCTATGAGCTAGAATAATTCAAATAGAATAATTATCTATGCTTTAATGATTAAGCATAACTTAGCTAGTTTTGGTACCTTTAAAGAATGTAGATACAGTTTATCTTTCCAACTTTTCTGTCATATTAGGCCTATTCATATTTTCTGTTTCTTCTTGGGTTGACTTTGATAGTCTGCATTTTGCTAATAGCTCTCTAGACCAGCCGTTTATCAATTTATCATACTGTGATGGCTTGCATGTTGTTGTGGTGCTAGGCTGTATGCTTCCAGTATGTCAAATACCAGCAGGCTCACACACATGGACAAATTTCAGCAGAGTAAAACAGACTAGGAAGAAGGAAGTGTCAATCTAGTTTTTAAAATTGATTAATGAAAACCTTATGAATAACAGCAAAACAGTATCTGATATAGTCCCAAAAGATGAGTTCCTCAGGTAGAAAAGCATTCAAAATACCACTGGGGAAGAGACAGTATCTTTAACAAATGATGGTGACTAGGTTGGATATCCATTTGCAAAAAAATGAGATAGGGTCCATATCTCACATCATATATAAAAACGAACTCAATATGGATCAAGGACTTAAAATGTGAAACCTAAAACTATAAATACCATCAAAGTAAAAACAGGGACAAACTAGGAACCCTAACATAATGAGAGGACTTCAAAAAGTATGTGTAAATTTTTACAGTTATCTTTTAATTCCATTTTCCCTCAAACTATCAATGCTACTTCATGCATGATATTAACAGTCTATCAAACATAACTAAAAAGGCACAAGCAGCAGAAGACAAGCTGGTGAATGGGACCTCCAAAAAATTAGACACATCAAAAGACTTCACCAAAAGAATAAGAAGAAAATCCACAGATTGGGAAAATTGTTTTTTTTTTTTTTTGCAACATCATATTGGACAAGGGACTAATCTCTGAAATTTATAGAAAACTTTAACACCTCAATAGTAAAAAGACAAATAATGCAATTTTAAAATGACCAGAGGGAACTTCCAGTAAGATGGAAGACTTGACAGATGCACTACACAGATCTGCTACACAAAAATACAAGAGACCGGGAGAACAAACAAGATGGCGGACCGGGTGGACGTATAGCAGAGAGCTCTGCCAACAACAACACAGTATACCCGACCAAGCAGGCTCAGGGGATGGTCCCAGAACTCTGAACCACATATAAAGGAATACTTAGAAGGTTGGAAGGCTCACAGCTGGGGGAAT
>NW_006408642.1:8685779-8701174 GCF_000296735.1 Chrysochloris asiatica
ATGGCAGAGACAATGGCATGGAGAGATAGAGCATCTGCGGATTCTGGGTCCATGGACTGAGTAAGGCTGTGTGCCTATAGGCAGGAGGCTGGCTTACAGAATGTGCCCATTGGACATTTAAATGAACATATACTTTTTGTTTTGTATGTGTGTATCAAAATATTTTTGCTCTGTTCATTTGTCTAATATAAGATGCAAATAGGGAACCACAGGTAGAAAGTAAGATAACTGTCATTTCTGGGAGGGGGTTGTAATCATTGATTGACATGAAGCCAAGTGTATGATATGTTGAATGTAAAACTGATGATCTTGTTTGTAAACCTTTGCTCAATTCACAATAAAAAATTACCAAAAAAATTAACTCGTACAATATTATAGATAAAACGTCAGAAAATTTGACAAAATCAGTGACTGTAGGGAAACTGACAGCAGCAAAATAGGCGCATGTACTTGTAGTGCATGTAATTTGAAACCATGTAATTTGAAGCATTGTTGTAATTGGGTGCAATGACAGCTCTGACAGCAACACATTAGAAGAGTCAAAAAGTAAATTAGCATAGAGTTTTAGCCTCGTCTGGTAGTGTAGTGGTTACGAATTGGGCTGCGAACCGTAAGGCCAACAGTTTGAAACTACCAGCAGCTCCGCTGGAGAAAGATGAGACGTTCTGCTCTCGTAAAGATTTACAGCCTCGGAAACCCTGTACAGGGTCGCTATGGGTCGGAACCGACTCGACGGCACTTAACAACAACAACAATATTGATAATATATAAGCTGAACTTATGGAAAATGTTTTTGTTGTTATAATTAGCTACAGAGATATTTTTATTTAAAAATGGTAAATTTCTGCTTAAACACTGTACAAAGTTTCTGTAGACAGTGTTCTTGGTGTCACCTCCTCTGACTGTCACCTGGAAGGGTCCGAAACTCCCTTCCCTTCCCGCATTTACCTTCCCCACCCCCCACATCCACCTAGTGACATCACTGCTTTGCGTATAGTAGTAGAGGGAGATGGAGAAAAAAAAAATCCCCTAGATTTACCTACATTCCTCTTATAACAAATTTCCATGGGAGTCCTTGTAAATCACATGATTTACGTTAAACATATATGTCAATTTTTTTTTTTCCTTATCACTTATCTGATTGTGTAAGAAAACTATCAAGTGGCATTTTCAGTTTCCAATTTAGGGGAATTTTTGTTGGGTCCACTTATAGAAGCAGTCTCATTCAGGCACCAAGTCTTTGAGACTAGCAGAGTCTGAAGATAGGAGGACAGGAAGCCATATTTATAAATGGATCATTAGGACAAAAAACATAGTTTGTGCCACTACCTCCTGCCTGTCTCCATTCATCTCTACTTTCTTAGTCCCCATATTCATGTATTCTGGCCTGGTCCAGACACTAAGTTATGTCCTGTAAATGGCATCTCAACCTTTTAAGATGTTGACTTAGTAACTTAGCTAATAGTTTACATGACAATAATAATGTAAAAAAATCTACCTAGTATGGCACTGTAGGATAAGCACTGGACTGCTAACTGCAAGGTCAGTAGTTCAAACTCATCAGCTGCTCCTTGCAAACCACATGCAGGGTCACTATGAATCGGAACTGACTTGAAGGCATTTAACAAGAACATTGACTTTTTAGGCACAGTAAAAAGAAAAACATTTATCAATGTAACATTAGCCTTCTTATAAGACTTCCTGATATATATATTTATAGTTTCTTGAAATAATCATATAGATGCTACTCTTTGTTCCCACTATTCTAACTTCTTACAAGTTACAAGATGGAGCTCTGGTAGCATAGTGGCTGTAAGTTGGGCCGCTAACCTCAAGGCCAGTAGCTTGAAACTACCAGCTGTTCTACAGGTGAAAGATGAGGCCTTTTGCTCCTGTAAAGATTTATAGCCTCGGAAACCCTATACAGGGTCGCTGTGAGTCAGATCCAACTCCATGGCATACAACCATCGTGACCACCATGAGTTGCAAGAGCAAAATAGCACATAGATTTTTGACAAGTACCCAGTACTTAAGCATTTATTGTCATTACCATGAGTTGGAACTGACCCGACAGCACTAACAACAGTTAAAAATGATAGCTAAAAGAATCTGATTTTGGTTTTGGCTTTGAAATTGCTCTTTGGAAAGACCAAAAGCCAGATTCCCTACTTCAATGTCATTTTGAGAATTTCTGAACTTGTGTGTAATCAGTCATCATATGATTTTGTAAGTCATTATCATGTGATGGCTATAATGATTTAAGCAACACAAATACATGTTTATTGTTAATAACAAAATATTCAGTTGCAAATAGAAGTAGCATTTGGATGTAACTTAGAGTGAAAAAAAATCTCCTTAATGTGCTTTATATATTGAATTCTTATCAACAAGTTGAAATATAAATGTCCATTAAATATGATGTTGTTAAGTGCCCTTGAGTCAGTTCTGACTCCTAGAGAACCCCTAGAGGGTTTCTGAGGTAAGTCTTTGTGGGAGCAAAAAGTTTGATTTGTTTCTTGCAGAGCAGCTAGTGGGCTAGAACTACTGACACTATGGTTCATGGTCCAGTGTTTATCTTATGGAACCACTGTGCTCTCAGTACATTTAATATGTTCTGTTGTTTGTTACATGCTATCGAGTTGACTCCAACCCATAGTGACCTTGTATAGGGTTTCTGAGGAGTGGCTGGTGGGTTTGAACCACCAAACTTTCAGTTCAAGCTGGCCTTGCAATACAGCGCGTTATCCTGTACAGCTACAAAAAATGCTGCAAAAACTAAGAAATACATACATAAGCTGTCAATTTATAAGCAAAAATAACCAAACCTCTGAGATTGTTAAGTAAATGAATGAATAGACTGGCAGTGGATGCCAGTATTAAGAGGCAATAGTGTTTTCTACGTGCTAGAAGGAGGCACATTGTGTTATCCTTGGGCCAAGAGAGCTTTCTGGGTGTATGGACAACATTAGAAGGTAGAACAAGGAAGAAGAGCAATTACAGACACTAAAGGACAAAATAATTCTGATCTTTGTAGAGTTGTTAGACGTACTGGAATTGTTCATAAATTTTAAGTAATCTGTAAGGACTTTAATGAGTTTTTAGCTTATTTAATTCAGTTTTAACCAATAATCTTTGCAGAAATTTTTCTCTTTTGAGAATTTTCATTCTGTTAGAAAAAATTAAAAGAAGAAATCAAGATTGCCAACTCAAATTTTCCTTCAGAGAACTCCGAAAGTAATAGCCATGATGAGCTACCTTTAATTAAGACATTATAAAGAATAATGATGATAAGGAAGACAAAAAATACTGGAGGAAAAGAAAGACCTTCAAAGCATATCTCACCTCATGTATCAAGCATTCTAATGAGATTTTACAAGAATTCTTTGCAAATATGCAACCTTGCTTTTAAAAGAGAATTGAAAACACAGAGAATGGAAAACTTAAAATTTAAGTTAAAAGCTTTTCAAAATAATTGCTCGAGATTGCCTGCCAGTTTCAGAAGCTGAATGATTTTGAGATTGGTCCAGGCTATCAATTTTCTTTGCTTGGGTTTTCCACAAGACAGAGCCTAAGGCCAAGTCTTATGTCTGTGAGAGACAGGGAAGGACAAAGATCTAGTACAAGGATGTTTTTTGGCCACCACCACAGGTGTCAGTTGCTTGATGACTCAGGACAGCCTGAGAAGCTATAAAATGCTTCTCAGGATTGTTGTCTTGGGGGATGGAAGGGAGATCCATCAGCTTCTGTGCCGCATTGGTCAATGTCTCACCCCGGGCAGTAACTTTCCTGCACTTCCAGCTTGCTGTTTGTCAGTAGAGAAGCCCTAGGCTATGTGAGGAGAGGTGTGGCCTGGGTCCAGGCTGCCTCTGTGAAGGGTTGACCATAGTCTGCAGCAGAAGAGCCAAGAGGACTGCAAGAGGTGCCTAGAGGTGTTCCAAGAGTTAGCTTCTGAAAATACTTAAAAGACATTGTCTTCAAGCAGTGCATAAGCAATGAAATGTCATGATCACTAATGATTATACCTTTTATTCCAGGAGTTGAAAAAGATAAATTGTGACTTTAGTTGATTACCACAGAGATAAAAGAAAGCTGAGTTCCGTGACAATATCTCTGAGCACGCCCCCATACTGGTCAACAAAAGTGTTCCTTCTTCCCCAGTCTCTGTTGGAAGCAAGTGTCTATTTCATATTGTATAAGAGTCCTGTGGTGAAGTCATTGTTTCTGTACTGTGTTGTCAAATTTTAAAAAAATGGAGCACTCACTTTTAATAATACAGCTGTAAATGTAGGACTCTTGGTGTAGCACTACAGAATAAGCACTGGACTGAAAATTAACACAGTTGGCAGTTCAAACGCATCATCTGCTCCTCAGAAACCCTATACAGGGTCGCTATGAGTTGGAAACAACTCGATGGCACTTAACAACAACAACAACAACAACAACAACAATTACAGTTAAATGTAAGAAAATGTCAAGTTCTTCAATCATAGCAGGTGTATTTTTGTTGTTGATGATAATGGTTTGATTCCTCTTCTTGTTGCTTTTGCTAAGTGCCATGGAGTTGCTTCCAACTTCTAGTGCTTACCAATCGGCCTGCGAGCCACCAGGTCAGCAGTTCGAAACTACCAGCTGTTCCGCAGGAGAAAGATGAGGCTTTCTGCTCCCATAAAGATTTACTGCTTCGGAAACCCTGTACAGGGTCGCTATGAGTCAGAACCGACTCCATGGCACATAACAACAACAACAGCAACAACAACATAGTGACCCTACAGGGTTTCTGAGGCTATCCATCTTAGTTGGAGCAGAAAGCCTCATCTTTCTACTGTAGAGTGTCTGGTAGGCTTGAACTGCTAATCTTTATTCCATTTCTTAGCCTATAGAGTCAACTCCCTCCTATTTTAGTCTTGTTATTGTTAATTGCCATTGAGTTAGTTTCAACTCATAGCGATCCTGTGTATCCAAGGAGCAGCTGATGGGTTTGAGTTGCCAACCTTTTGGTTCACAGTCCAGTACTGATCTTACAGCACCACACCAGGAGTCCTGTTTTAGCCTTGTTGTTGTTAAATGCTGTTGAGTCGGGTTCCGACCCACAGAGACCCTGTATAGAGTTTCCAAGGAGTGCCTGTTGAGCTTGAACTACCTTGTTGTTAAGTGCCAATGAGTCAGTTCTACCCCATAGTGACCCTGTATAGGGTTTCCGAGGAGTGGCTGGTGAGGTTGAACCGCCAACCTTGCAGTTCAAACAGTTTTGCAGTCTGGTGTATTAACCCACAGTGTCACACCAGGACTCCTGAACCACCTTAGTTGTAGCCAATTATTTATTTTTAGCTCACATCAGACAATTGAGCGTTTGGCCAAAGTATGTAGTTGGTTGGTTTCTAATTTAATATTCTTCCAATGATCAATATATTTCAGTGACTGTGATTGACAGTATTTTCTCTTTATTTTAGTTTGTTGAGATCTTTGTGTTCATCTTTTTAAATGCCAGGACCTTATTGCATGCACTTGGGAGTCTTTTTATGGTTTAATTGTTCTCTTTCTAATTTCTTCTTGCTCTTACTTCCTCATCTAAGCACATCAAATTTTTATCAGTTGTTGTTGTTTTGTTATATCAGAGTTATAATAGTGCTTAGTTAAGAGATAAAAAATAAACGTGTCCTGATCCACCTCTCCTTGTCCCTACCCCACTTCTCCATGTCTGTTGGTTATTTCTTCTGGTGCTTGTTTCTTCTTGTTGGTTGTTATACAGCTGTCTCTGAGTCATGGCAGGCAACCTTGCCTGTGACTGAACAAAATGTTGCCCAGTCCTGTGCCATCTCGAAGACCTTTGATATGTTTGAGCCTATTGTTGAGGCTACTCTGTCTATCCATCTCATTGAGATTTTCCTTGTATTTATGGACCCCGGGCTGCCAAAAGAACCAATAGATCCATTTTGGAAGACGTGCAGCCAGAGTGCTCCTTGGAGGCCAGGATGGCTAAACTTCGTCTCTCATACTTCGGACTTAGTGTCAGGAGGAACTTGGCACTGGAGAAGGATATCATGTTTGGTAAGGTGAAGGGTCAGAGAAAAGGAGAAAGACCCCCCAGTGAGATGGATTGGCCAAGTAGCAGCATCAGTGGTCTCAAGTGTGGCAACAATAGTGAGGCTGGCCCAGGATCGGGCAGCGTTTTGTTCTGCTGTGCATAAGGTCGCTATGAATCAGTACTGACTTGATGGCGCCTAACAACAACTTTATCAAACACAATGCCCTTTCCTAGTGATTGGTTTTCTTGATATGCCCAAAGTAAGCAAAATGAATCCTTGCTTCTTACGAGTGTTCTTATTGTATTTCTTCTTTTTCTCCTGGTGGTCCAGTATATATTCAACAGTCTTTGTCAATACCACAATTTGCGTGCATGAATTCCCTGGTCTCACTTTTTCATGTTCCAGCTTTTGTATGCATAAGAAGATATTGACAAGATCATGACTTGGGTTGGGTGTATTTTAGTCATCAAAGTGATATACTTACATATTGTTAAATACTCTGCTTAGGTTCTATCTCATGATGTAGCCAATTTAGGCACTCTTTATTGATTTTCTATTCTATAGTTCAGGATTTAGCTCATTCACACTTCCTTTCCCTCCCCACATCCGCCCAGTATAGTTTTCACAGTTTGGGTTAAATCACTAATCAGTGTTTATATTATTGTTGTTGTTAAGTGTCGTCAAGTCAATTCTGATTCTTAGAGTCCCTCTACAGGGTTTCCAAGGAGCAACGGGTGAACTTGAGCCACCAACCTTGCAGTTCCAACTGACTTGGTAGTGCAGTGCGTTAATCCACAGTGCCACACCAGGACTCCATGTACGTTATTTTGACTGCAGAGATGTTACTCACTTTTGAGCCAATGTTTTGTGCTAGAGCAGATGGTAGCTTCATTTGTCTGTTTCACTGCTCTTTTTTTTTTTTTTTTTTAAATAGCCACCACTCATTTTCCAAAATGCTCCTATTCAATCTGTATGGATCCAAAGTAATATTTCAAAATGCTTAAAAGCAGATCCAAACACCACCAATTCTTTGTTCATTTTCCTTTTCTCAGATCAGTCTGGACTGGTTGCCCTGGGACCAGTTTTCCTCCTGGAGTTCCCTTTTCTGCTTTTTTTGTATTGAACTCCATTTCCAGGATTCTGGGGACTTCCTCTTTCTTGGCTACTCCTTCATTTTGATTAAAGACATACTCAATGTCTAAAAGAGAGTACATTAGAGAAGAATTTTAAAGTCCCCACCTGTCTAAAATGATCTGTACTCATATTTTACTCTCATACTTGATTGGTGTTTTGATTCCATATATATTTCCAGATCAAACAAAGCATTTCCTTAAAACTGTGAGACTGGTGCCATAATGTCTTTGTTGTTATAAAAATACACACAACACAATAATATCAATTCAACATTATATATATGACTAATCATATGCAACCAACCGAGTTCCTTGCCAAGTTTTCCATCATTATAAACATGTACTCACTGCTTCCTAAACAATGACCCTCCCTTTTTGTCAGAGCCAACACTAGGGCCAACTGCCATGTCCGACAATTGGCTGTATTCTGTGACTCGCACAGAGAGATTAAACCCGAGTTTAATCGATGGGAGATGAGAAATAAAAGGAAGACACAAGACACATTTGAAATAAAGTGTAGTTGGGACCAGGTGGGACACAGCACTGTGATAGAGATACTGTGACACAGACCTAGTCAGCTAGCTTATTTTAAACACAGCTCAAAGGGAGGTGCTTGGGGCCAGGGAAAAGAATAACATCTGGTGTTTTGATACATTCTGGAAGCAGGACTTTATCAGAACAATGTAGTTGCTAGGGAAACAGAGATAGGGCGGCTAGAATGTTGTGCAGGCTGAGCTGAAGGACATAACTGCATACAAGGAAAGATCTTGCACGTTTTCTGTCCCCTGAGGCAGCCCTGCAAGTTCTTCATGGGGGGTGAGGGGGGGACTTTGACTTGGAAGTAGCCCAAGTTTTTGGACCACAACTGTTTAGTTGTAATCCTTCAGTTAAACTACCCCCAAGTCAGGGACCTTTGGCTCAGCTGCTCCCAACACGTTTTCCTGTCCCTCCTGCCCCTGGTAACCACTAATAAATTGTGTTGTCTCCACATCTTCCAAGTAAGTAGGACCATGCACTGTCATTCTGTGGCTGGCTGGTTTCACTCAGCAAGATGTTCTCAAGGTTCATTCATGTGGTGGCATGTATCAGGATTCCAGCTTTCTTTATGGCTGCAGAGGGGGTGTGAAGCCATGTCCAGTTTTTCCCTTGAAAGCTCTCCAGATACGCATCTATCCCTGCCATTCAGAAAGTTCCTGGTGATGAACTTACAGAGAGCTTGTGTCCATTTACTGTGCTAGGCAGTTGATATACCTTCACTTCTCGAGACCTGTGTGTACTTCTGGAAATTTTGCCTGAATCGTTTCTGCTCCTCTGCTGCTGTTACTTCTACTTTGTCATATTGTCCTTTCCAAAGCTTTTTTTTTCTTGAACTCCTTTAGTCAAATTTTAGATACCATTTTACTTTCTTGCCCCAACCCTGTGACCTGTAATTTTTTTAATCTTTTCTTTCCTGTTGACCATTGCTTTGAACAGCAATGTTGCACATGGTTAAAGGTCTGGAATCTGGAAGCAAATCCTGGTTTCAAATTGTGGCTGCCTCATGCCAGTTGGGAAGCCTTGGCAATTTTATGTAAACTCTGTGCCTAGGCTTTTCTAACTATAAAATAAAAATAATAATTTCTATTTCAGAAGGTAAGGAGCTCTGGTAGCATAGCAGTTACGAATCAGGCTGCTAACCTCAAGGTCGGCCGTTTGAAACCACCAGCGATTCTGCGGGAGAAAGATGAGGCGTTCTGCTCCCATAAAGATTTACAGCCTCAGAAACCCTGGGCAGGGTCACTATGAGTCGGAATCGACTCCATGGTACTTGACAACAGCAACATTTCAGAAGGTTGCTGTGCAGATTAAGAGAGTTCATATCTAGTTAACATATGTAAAGCTCTTAGACCAAGTGCTTAAAAAAATAGTAATTCTTATTATTGTCTTCTATTAGTTTTTCTATTCAACTTTAACTTTCAAATGTTCTGTTAGAAACTTCTGCTATTATGTTTTTAATTAAACATTACAGAGCTCTTTCCTATTTTCTTACTGTTTTTTTCTCTTTCTTCTTCTTTCCTCTGACTTTTTCTTTACTCTTTTGCTTCAGGGATTCATACTCATCTTTTATCTCTTTGAGAATATACATTGCATGATTCTGTCCTGTTTTCTTTTCTTCAGTTTTTTCATGCTCTTGTGTTTCTTTCTCTCCCCTGATTTCCCTTTCTTCTAGATGTTAATTCTGGCCACTTGTTTCCATGTAAGCAGTTGTCCTCCATTGTCCGACAATACTTGACAGTCTGTTTATATGGAAAAGTGAGGCACTGATTGTAAGCACTAAATGAAGTGCATATTCACTGGTAGCTTTTCCATAAGGTGGTATAATTGTAAACTGGTTTTATGATGGGTGTGTGGAGTGGGGAGTGGATCCTTGAACATCCGTATTTGTAGGTATTTTCTCTTTCGCCAGTTGTTTCTGCAGAGAAGAATCCTCTGACCCGTGCTTGGACAGTTACATGCCTGACTGCAGCATGGACTGAGGAAACGGGACTAGCAATCTCAATATTTGACACAAGACTGTGCACTGCACTAACCCATTTGTTCTGAGTCCAGCACCTCTCCTTACCCTCCTTTGTATCTCTGTAGAGACCCTTCACGTTTGTTTTTTCTGGGGACACAAGAAGACTTCCTGTGTGGGTGGGATGGTATAGTCACCTTGCCTGTGCAGGGTGGGGAAGAGTGTAGGATATATAATTATTCCTATGCAGACTGAATGACTGGACCCTATTTTTTGCCTTTAGCTTCAATTTCAACTTCCACAGTGCCTCTGAGTTCCAAAATGCCCAAGCTTCTGAAAAGCTGAAATGAGTTTATTCTTAGTAAAATCTTCAGTAAGGCTTGTTAAAATCTTCAGTAAGAACTATGCATTAGACCAGTTAATAAAACGGTGTGACTGTCTTGTCCTTATGGACTCACTACATTGCACCGTTCTTGGAGACATAAATGGCATCCCCTAGAGTTTTGCAAGACAGTTGGCAAAGATTGGATTTAAATACTTCTGGGTCCCTGCTGTAATATCATCAAAACTTTACTTCCCCACCCAGCACTGGGACTGAATGACTCCATGCAAAGAGTTAGCCTCAGGCTCCGACTTTGAAGAAAGGCCCCTGTTGTTGTTAGGTGCCACAGAGTCGGTTCCAATTCATAGGGACCCTATGCACAGCAGAACGAGAAACACTGCCTGGCCCTGCACCATCCTCACAATTGCTGTCACGTTTGAGCCCATTCTTACAACCACTGTATTAGTCCATCTTGTTGAGAGTCTTCCTCTTTTTCACCGGTCCTCTACTTTGAAGATAACTCAAAAACAGTTGAAGCTGTACATCAGCAGGGAACTGCCAAAAATCAGAGGCTGGATTCAGAAGAGGACATGAAACAAGGGAGATCCTTGTGGACATCAGGTGGATCTTGGCTGAAAGCAGAGACTACCAGAAAGATGTCTACTTGTGTATTACTGACTTTCCAAAGGCATTTGACGATGTGTATAATAACAAATTATGGCTAGCATTGAGAAGAATGGGGATTCCAAAACACTTCATTGTGCTCATGAGGATGTTTGACATAGACCAAGAGGCAGTCGTTAGAACAGAACAAAGGGACCCTGAATGGTTTAAAATCAGGAAAGGTGTGCAGGAGGGCAATATCCTTTTACTGTACTTTTTCAATCTGTATGGAGGCCTGGTGCGGTGCTGTCAGATAAGCACTGTACTGCCAACCACAAGATTGGCAGTTCAAACCCACAAACCATTCCTTGAAAACCCTATACAGGTTCACTATGAGTCGAAACAGACTCTACAAACATTTAATAACAACAACAACAACAATTTAATCTGTATGCTGAGCATATAACGTAAGAAGCTGGATGATATTAAGACTATGGCAAGCATAATATGAGATAATACCATCTGGGAATGAAGGGGAACTACAAGTACTTACTGATGAAGATGGAAAACTACAGCTTTCAGTATGGATTGCACCTCAGTTAAAAAAAAATGAAAATCCTAACAGGACCAATAAATAACATTCTGCTAAACGGAGAAGGCCCCCTAGTGTTCAGATTTTCTACTGCAAGTATAATTGAAACGAGTTAGCAAGTATACTGTTACATCTCAATGTCAAGAAAACAAAAGTCCCCACCACTGGACCAATAAACAACATTCTTATTAATGGAGAACAGATTGAAGTTGTCAAGGACTTCATTCTTCATGGATCAACTATCAACACTCACGGAAGCAGCAGTCAAGAAATCAAACGACATATTGCTTTGGGCACATCTGCTGCACAAGACTTTTTTAAAGTGTTGAAGAGCAAAGATATCAGTTTGAGGACTAAGGTGCGCCTGACCCAAGCCATGGCATTTTCAATTACCTCATATGCATGTGAAAGCTGGACAGTGAATAAGGAAGACCGTAGAAGAATTGATGCTTTTGAGTTATGGTGTTGGAGGAGAATATTGAAAGTGCCATGGGCTGCCAAAAGAACCAATAGATCCATGTTGGAAGAAGTGCAACCAGAGTGCTCCTTGGAGGCCAAGATAGTCAAACTTCGTCTCTCATACTTCAGACATATTGTCAGGAGTGACCAGTCACTGGAGAAGTATATCAAGTTTGGTAAGGTGAAAGGTCAGAGAAAAAGAGGAAGACCCCCAGTGAGATGGATTGGCAAAGTGGCAGCATCGATGGACTCAAGCATGGCAACAGTAGTGAGGTTGGCCCAGGATCGGGCAGTGTTTCATTCTGCTGTGCATAAGGTCGCTATATGTCAGTACCGACTCGATGGCACCTAACAACAACAACAACAAACAAAGAATTTTATCTGAGAACTGGGGCAGATTTGGCCAGGACCTACAACTGAGCCATGAAGAATCTCATCTTATCTGAAAATGGAGAGGCTTTACTCAGCTCAATAAAGTCTATACTATAAGAGACAGCCCTTCTGATGGGCACTGGCCAGTGACTAGTGAGCTAGTTCTTACTTAATGAGAGAAGGTTACTTTTGAAAAAGGTAAAGATTTCAAAGGCGTTATTAGACATTTCTTTGTATGAGTTCATATTCAAGTCTATTTATAGCTACATATATTTATAATATCACAGTTTATCCCAGCTCCCTCCCTTACCCCTCCACCTTTCTCTTATTTCTTAGCCAGGGTTTGGGTCTGTTGTATCCACTTAAACCCTATAAGTCAGAACTGAAAACTGAAAATTCATGTATGCTCCACATGGGCTTTGGAAAGCTGGTGTATGAGATTGAGGGTTTTGATTTTGTCACCAGCATGTTGAACCAACAGGACTCATGAGGAGTAAATAGAGCGCTTTACTTTGTATTTTATTGTCCCTGTAATGGAATTAGAGGCTGAAGTTCTTCACCATCCTTGAGTGAAAACTTGGGCAGTCCCTTGACTTATGTAAAAAAAAAAAAACAAAAAACAGTCCCGTGAGCATTTAGGTCACAAAAGAACAGAGTTTCAGTTCAGAAATTGAAGAGTTGATTCTTATATGACAATCAAACCTATCTCCTTGACCTTATGTTTAAATCCCCCTCCCCCTTAGGTGACACTGACATAAGCAGTGAGTACTCAGCTAGAAGCCAGAAGGCTCACAGTGTGACTCTACCATGAGTTGGAGTCAGCTCAAAGGCAGCTGCCGACACTGGGCTAGGACAGGCTGAGGGATGGCCATCAGCAGGAGGTGGCAGTAGAGGGACAGTACCCTTTTCTCTTTCCCCATCTGGCATTTCTAATCCTTTCCCAGACTGCCCAGCACGGTTTCTAATCTTCCAGTAAGGTGAGAACTGGGAAAGGGTGAGAATTTGGGAATTTGGAAAGTTTTTGCTTGACTGGCACTGTCACAAGACTGCATCACACTGTGGGGTAGGTAAGTGTTTCAAGCTGCCTCTTTCTCTCCTGGGATGCTTTTGTCCCCGGGCATAGTCAGTATAACTACTGTGATTTAAACAAAACAAAACAAAACAAAAAGTATATCCGCTGACATATCTCCACTATCGACTGTTGATTATGCAGTCCATTTTCTGCTGGGGTCTCACAGTGTGGTCCCTTTCTTGGCAGTCTTCTTGGTCAGGGTTGGAAATGTCTTGGATCAACTTTCTGTCTTCTGGCCCATGGAAAACAATCCCACAGTCTGCCAAAATGATCTGTAGAAGAATAGATCAATCCCAAAGTGGTGGTAATTCTTCTCCATTCCACAGCCAAAGCAGCTGGCTGGCCTGCCTCTTGATCTCTGGAATTCTTGGGTGGGAGTCAGATAACAACATTGGCGATTCTTTAACTCAGAAGCAGCATATCAAGTTCTCCTGGCAGTCCTCCTACAGACTTTAGGTGAGAGGCAGGCATCCCCATACCTCCCTTCCTACCTACCTGGGGTAAGTGGCGCTCCTGCATACAGCAGCCTCTACAAAGAACTTTTCAAAAATGTCCCTAATTTTGATCAATCCAAAACTTTTGTCTCCAGTATAGGTGAGTGGTCTCAAGAGTTATCAACCTTGTTTTTTACAATTGCTGGGTAAACTCTACACATAGTCTTCTTTGGAATGCGGTGTCTATGGTATCCTGCTGTCTCAGTGCAGCTTCCAGTGTGGTGTCTTGGTACATACTGTTAGCATTTGACATTAGTAAGCAGCTTTGGGCTACACCTTCAAATCGTACTTTTCTTGTTTTGAATTGCATGTGAGTTCAAGGTAGAACTAACCTGAGAACTTAAGTGACTTGTCCACAGGTCCCATATCCCAAGTTATTCCCTGTAATTTGTTCTCATTCATCCTGACTATAGGTATCAGAGAGCCAGCACCGATGGGAGATAGATTATGAGGGGTCAGCAAACTTCTTCTGCAAAAAGCCAGAAAGTAAGCATTTTAGGATTTATGAGCTATAGGATTTCTATCATAATGATTCAACAGTATCATGGTGGTGCAACAGCCACCATAGACATTATGTAAAGAAATGAACATGGCAGTGTTCCAATAATACTTTATTAACAAAAGTTGGTAGTGGACTGCATGGTTTATCAACTCTTGGGTTAGATCAGTGTACAGAGAAAGAGGAATATTGGGCAGACATGGAAGAAAAACCAAGTGAAGTTATTGAAAAATTCATGGGCTATAGTAGACAAGGACCTGCTTTGTTAGTGACATGTGAAGACTAGAGTTTAGCTCTGAAATTTGAAGAAAATCTCAGAAACTCATGCAGGAAAAAGATGATCTTTTAAGAACAGCAGATTCTGACAGTCAGAAAGGGGAAGGAACAGGGAAGCCAGGGAAGTTCTAGTCATGATCAAGACCATTTCTATCTTCTACTATGACCCGGGGTTTCATCCACGGTGCCCTCTCTGTTGTGTGCTTTTAGTCACTGGACACATCTGCTTGAACACCACTATTGCTCCACCTTTTGCTTAATGAAATATTGTTCACAGACCAGTTCAAATACACAGCAAATGTTTTATCCTTCAGGCCTTCACTAAGTGTGCCTAGCTGACTTCCAACAGCTAGCATCTAAATCTTACTAGAGGAATTTTCTCCAGATCTGGGAAGCAGGTAACCTAGGAGCAGAATTGAATTAATGATTGGTGTGTATGAATATCCTAACTTCTTCCCCCTTCACATGTGATAACTGAGGTATTTGTGTTTCATTGGTTCCCAGAGTCTTCTAGTAGGTTTACCATAGTCATCCCCAGTGGATAGTGGCATGTTCCTTCTGCTTCCCTTTCCCACTTCACTACTGGAGTTTCCTGCACTTTCTAAGTGAACTCTTTGCTTAGAGTCTGCTCCTAGGTGAACACAGTCTAAGTAGAATGTCCCCTTCTCTGTGTGCTTTACCTCAGTGACCTTTTCTGCTTCCTGCAGCAAGGTCTTGCAAGTACCCATCATGTTCCACATGGTCATACATGTCCAATGGGACTCTTCTACAGTACTGTAAGGGTTCTAGAACCAGAGAGCATTCATTCATGCATCGCCAGCATTTTCCCTGCTTTGGGTCACAGTATTCAAGTTATGTATTTGCCAACTGCAAGAAGCTTGACAGGTAGGGAGCACAGGGTAAGGAGCCAAGCCACATGTGACTATCTAAACTAGATTCAAATTCAATAAAATTTAATAAAAGAAAAAATTCACTTCCTCAGTCACATTAGCTACTTTCCCAGTGCTTAATAGCTACCTGGGGGAGTCCTGGTGTGGTGCTGTGGGTTAATGC
>NW_006408642.1:8705914-8718168 GCF_000296735.1 Chrysochloris asiatica
CTCTTCTCCCTTGATGGTCCCAGGGTCCTCCGCTCCTGGACTGCTAAGATCAACCAGTCCCTTCCTTATGTTACAAAATGCCTACCTTTACATTTGCAGCATTCACAATCAGTCCTGATAGCAGTTATTCACTATTGAACCACAAGAGTCTTATCCCTATCTCCTTTCACCAGCCCTGTCCAGACAGGTTGGAAACCACTCAGTAGAGATTTTACCTTCCCCTGTACCCTCTGAAACTAAGCTCCCTCTTGAAAGCTTGTAAACCAGTCACTTCGTGCCTTTGTAGCCCCTCGGATTTTGAGTAGTCAGTGTCTAAGTTGCCCATCCCTGTCAACCCTGTGTACCAAGGGGGTGGAAATGATCCTCACTGTAAAGATTCCTTCCCTCTTTTGAGCTACTGCATCCATAAGTATAGGTCAAGTTCATCAAATTGCAGCAGATTACTCTTTTTTTCCTCTTCTTTCTTCCTCTAGTTGAGTTCTGATCATCCAGCCATCGAAGCCAGGTCAAATGGGTGCTATCTGCAAGTATGGGTGTTCTTGTGTATCTTCCCTCACTTCCTATCAGCAGGACGCTTCACTATCTGCTCTAGTCCTCTGTGGCATGTCCCTGTCCCTAGGTCCAGGAGTCCCTAGGTCTTGCCATACTTCTGGCCATCCAAGTCTCAATACACAGGTGGATGGGAGTCTGTTGAACGTGGTCAGACGTAGCTCACAACTTCATTACTGTTTTTTGCCCACTTCCCCTTATCGGTAGACCAACGTGGTCACCAGGAAGACCACATGTCTGCTTATGTATTCCCCTTGAGTCTCAGTCTTGGAAGGGGGTTTGCCCTGAGGGGACCTGACCACTTGACTTGATGGCTCCCTGGCGAACAACTTGCTTATTCTTGTAGGAGTCATTTGGACTGCCATTATTATTTTTGAGTTTTCCTGCTGGTCTTTCTTTCAAGAAGTATCTTCTGTTCTTCTAGCAGCTCCAGGCTGGTCTGCTTGTCCTTTCATCAACTTGTACTCACATATGAGCAATTCTTGGTCTGTTCCACAGTCTGCCCCTGGGCTTATTTTGACTGATGATACAGAGCTTTTCTACCATCTCTTCCCACAACTTGATTTCTGTATATTCAATCTGGTGATGTTCATGTGTATAATCATCTTTTATGTTGTTTAAGAAGGCATTTGCAATGAACAAGTCATTGTTCTTGCATAAATAATTCTATCATGCGATCCCCAGCATCATTTCTATCACAGAGGTTATATTTTCCAACTCCTGATCTTTCCTCTTTGTTTCCAGCCTTTGCATTCCAATCACCAGTAGTTTTCAACACCTCTTCTTTTGTGGGGTGGGGAAAGAGGGGTCAAACCACTTTATTGCATTTGTGGGGTGAAGGTAGGACAATGCCGTCTGACGAGCACTGTCCAGCCTGAATCTCCTGGACCTCTCACTTGCTAAAAAACAATATCATCACATCTTGATTGTGTGTTTGCTCCATTTCAGATTGAAGAAGTTGGTAGATTGTTCCATTTCATCATTATTGACTTTAATGCTTGGTGCATAAATTTGAATGATAGTGGTATTAACTGGTTTTCCTTGTAGGCATATGGATAATATTCTGTCACAGACAGGATTGTACTTCAAGATAGATCTTGATATGCCCTTTTTGATAGTGAATTTGCCACTATTCTGCTTCCATTTGTCATTCCCGGCATAGTAAACCATTTCGTTGTCAGATTAAAAATGGCCAGTAATGTTCATTTCAGCTCACTAATGCCTAAGATATGATGTTTATGTGCTACATTTCATTTTTGACAATTTCCAATTTTCCTGGTTTCATTCATTGTACATTCCATGTTCTGATCATTAAAGGATGTGTACAGCTGTTTCTCTTTGAGTTCTGCCTCACCAGCAACTGAAGGTCCCGAAGGCTTTACTCCATTTGCGTTATCATGGTCAACTCTACTTAGAGAAGGCAGTTCTTCCCCAGTTATATTTTGAGCACTTTCCAACCTGAAGGGCTCATCTTCCGGCACTGTATCTGACATTATTCTGGGGCTCTTCATCATGTTTCAATAATTGATATTCTGATACTGACAGTGCTCCACTTCTACTTGTAAGGTTTTCAGTGACTAAATATTTGGAAGTAGTCTGTCTCTCTTTCTTCCTAGTCTGCCTTCATCTGGGAGCTCATCTTAAACCTGTCCTTCATGGGTGACCCTGCTGGTATTTAAAATACCTGTGGCATAGCTTCCAGAATCACAGCAATATGCCAGCTACCACAATACGACAAACTGGCAGACAAGTGGTTTAGAGATGATCTAATCCAACCTCCATATTACATGAATAGGGGAAACTGAGGTCCAGATAAACCACATAATGTGTGGGTTGAATTTAGGCATTGGTAAGTCTTCTCTTTTAAAGACATGACTGTAAACTCTGGAAGTCGAGAAGACAGAGGACAAGAGCAGTGCCCAGTTCATCTGATGGTGAGCTCCCTAAGGTCAGGATTCTTGATGTATCTAATTTTCTTCCCCAAGGCTTAGCTTTGTACCTTCACTAAGAACAGGTAGACTGAATACATGAGTGGTAAAACCTGAGACCACTTCACTGAGCAATGGGAAGTACACCTGATCTTACGCCTGATGGGAGGTGATACTATGGAACTGTCTATTTTGTCCACTACACTCCCACACCCCTTACTTTTCTTCTTTCTTTCTTTTTTTGAAACCTTGCAGACTTTGAGTCTCTAGCTCCCAATATTTTAGTAAGATCAGAGTCTCTTTGAGCTCCAAGAAAACTGAGAGATGATCTAATCCAACCTCCATATTACATGAATAGGGGAAATTGAGGTCCAAATAAACCAGGTAATGTGTTCCAGGTCACAAGGTTAATTTATGGTAAGGTACTTCTAATGTTCTTATGATTGGCGTGATAGAATAATAGCCTAGACTTTAACTTTGTATATAATTCTACTAAAATTTTATTATATTTTGAAAAGATTATATGTTCCATTGTTCAAAATCCAAAAGACACAAAAGAGAATGTCACCCACCTTCCCACATACCCAGCCATCCACATCTCTCCCTAAGGGGAACCGTTGCTACCGGTTTCTTTTGTATCCCTTAAGTGATGGTCTCAGCATGTATGGGAAAAAATTAAATGTGTGTGTATGTATCGTCTTGTTTTTTTCCTTTAGCCCTTTGGTTGGATCAGTTAGCCAAACATCACTACCAGGGAGGGCTCTGGTTATTCTTTCATGCTGTCTCTCAGCCAAATTCTTTTCTTTGTTTTTCTGGTCTCCTCTTTTTGCACTGGTCTTTCCTTGACTCCACACTTGCATTTCAGCCATGAATCTGGTGGATTCAGTCCATCCTTTATATGTTATGAGATTTATCCTCTAATGCACTATGCTGATTGCTTTACTCTCCTGCAAAAATCCTGCCATTACCTCCCCTCTTGTTTTCTGAAGAAAGTCCTAGCTTTGTTGCTTAAAGTTTATGGCTCACCCCAACCTTCTAGTCCCGTTCTACTATGCAAAAATGTGTATGCATTCCCCATGCCTTGGAACTTATCATTTTCATGACTTAAGAAGCTTTGGTGACGCAGTGGGTTAAATGTTGAACTAACCACAAGATTGATGGTACAAACTCACCAGTCACTCCTTGGGAGACAGATGAAGCTGTCTGCTCCCACAAAGAATATAGTCTTGGAAATCCCACAAGGCAATTCTACTCTGTCCTGTAGGCTCACTGTGAGTCAGAATCCTTCCCCCAAATCCTTTTTTCCCTTTCTTAATTCTGCTCCTCCTTCAAAGACCTTTCCAAAGTCACCTCTTCCTTGAAGCCTTCCTTCCTTCCCTTAGATTCCAGCTGGAAATTGCCTCTCTCTTTCTGGACCAGCCATAGCATTGACTCTGTTCTTTGTACTGAAATGATATGTTTTTAGCTGATACTCTCTACTAGACTGAAGATTTAATGGGGACAGAGATTGTGTTTGTTTTATACATGTTTGCATCCTTCACTTAACCAAATCAGTATTTGTATCTCCCTATAACGTAACAAGACTATTGTGGATGAGCAGTTAGCAGAGTTCATAGTATTATGTCTCTGTTGAGAGGCACAAGTTAAACAGAGACTTGGCACTTACCTGTCCAAGAAATCATAAGTAGGATAAGGAAAAGGACTTAAGCCACTCAAACTGCTGTTTTTGAGACTTTTATATCCCAAGTTGCATTTTTTCTCTCTAGCATGTAACTCACAGACAAAGTCTGGTTCACCTTTGTATCTCCCATGACTGCTAGAGCAGGATATAAAGAAGAAGCAAACAGAAAAGCACTCAACAAAAATCTCAGTTGAATAGAACTTCCCATTAACCTAATTGGTTTAGGTTCAACTGACATCATTTACCAGCTGCCTAGAATGGTAATTGTCCTTCAGAGTCTAGTTCATAAAGATTCTCTCCATTTTCCTTTGGGAACCATGAAATTCTTTCAAGGATGACTCTTGGGGTCTCCAGGAGCCTTTCAGCTAGAACAATGCTCCAAATGTGGTCCCTAGACCTGCGGCAGCAGCAACAGTATCACCTGGGAACTTGTTAGCAATGCAAATTTTCAGGCCCTAACTCAGTCCAGAAATTCTGGGTTGAGGCCCATCCATCCATACTTAAAAAAAACCCTCAAAGTGGTTCTGAGCCAGAGCTGCAGAGGACTTCTGCAAGTCCAACATCTCCCCATTTCCACACTGGACCACTTCTTTTATTCAGGAGTTCAAGGGGGAGTTAGAGCAGCCACTAGCATGCTCTACAACAGCACCCTAACAGTTAAGAGGACTGTGTCTGTCCATTTCAGGTCCCTGAGAGGCTTCTTCATTCTCTAAATTGAACATACCTAATTGTTCTTCCTCTTGCATTTAGTCACTCATGGAATAGTCAGTGTGCCTAAAAATTCACTTGGCCTGTGCTGAGTAAGACAAGCATGGCATGACATTTTGTTGCCTGAGAGTGCATATCTATGTTTTAAAAAAGAAAGAAAGAAAAGTTGTTTTCATCAGGCAATGAAAGAGGTAGGCACCTTAAGAAATAATTGACTTATTGTATCTTTGTGTAGCTGTGTATAATATTGACCATATGACATTCAGTTGCATTAAAATTTACATAATTTCTGAGAAACAAGCAAAGCTCTGCATTTCAGGGTTATTGATAAGTAGACCACCCAGCCTTAACCTCTGGGTTGCATGGACATGCAGCCATCGTGATTTATATATTTTAAGGCTTCAAATGCTTCAGTGTTACCCTGGAAGTCCAAAGGACTGGCCTGAAGGTCAAGGTGGTTGACTTAATACATTTTGCTCCATCTGCCCAGTCCATTTTCTTCAGGAAATTTCCTGCATCTGATTTAAAATACTTCAGAGAATAGTCTCTGCTCCCCTGTTGTTGATGGGGAGATAGAGCTGGCCCTTTCCTGTTTTTCTTTAGGCAGGAAGGGAAGGTACTTGCTCAAGTAGATGCCTATATGCCTGTGGAAAAAGTGGTGGAGGTATTTCTGGAATCTCTCACCGACAAAGGCATAGATGATAGGGTTGACACAGCAGTGGGTGTAGGCGACCACTTCTGTCACCGCCATGGCCAGGTCCAGTTGTTTGCTCTGCTCACAGTTGTTCTCAGGGAGGATGACTTGAAAAGCAGAAAGAAGGAGAACCAGGCTGTAAGGTGTCCAGAAAAGGAAAAAGACCACCATGATGACAAAAATGAGCCGGATGGCCTTGTACTTTTGTCTGCTCGGGCATTTCAGCAGTGCTTTAATAATTCCCGAGTAACAGATAGCCATAATGAGAAGAGGGAGAGCAAGACCCAAGATATTCATCCTCAAAGCTTGGAAACGTTTCCAGGTATCTTCTTCATCCTCTGGGTAATGAGGACTGCAGACAGATTGTTCAACATCCTCTTGGAACTCATGGAAAATAAATTCAGGAAGGGCTGCAAGCCCTGCCAGGACCCAGGTAAAGATGCTGGTTATGATACCAAAGGTGACAGTTCGGGTTCGCAGGGCAAACACAGCATGGACAATGGCCAGGTACCTGTCGATTGTCAGCAGGACGATGAAAAAGATCTCACTGTACAAGCCTATGTAATAAAGTCCTGTGAGGAACTTACACATGCAGTGGCCAAAAACCCACTCGTTCCATCCAACATAGTGAATCCAGAAGGGAAGAGTGACTAGAAAGAGTAAGTCCGAAATTGCCAAGTTGAGTAGGTAGATGTTGGTCATAATTCTGAGCCTTCTGTATTTTGTGAGAATCACCACCACCGTCACATTGCCCAACAGGCCAACAATGAACACCAGGGAATACAGTGGGGGTAGAAACTGGGCCTCCAGATCCTTAATGTTGACTTTTTCACAGGGACTTCCCTCGGAATAGTCATAGGGTGTGGTCCCAAAGACCTTAAACTTGGTGTCAGTCTCATTTATCGAGGCAGCCATTTGGTTTGTCCCTATGATAGGAGAAAGACAAGTCCCACAATTAGATATAACCACATTTATGAAAGACAATGGCTAATAGATTCATTTACCTAACAAAGATGCCATGTGTGATAAACAGCTTTTAGAGGTTCCTTAGCATTGTGAAGTTTCTAACTTCATCACAATTCATGATGGGATAATGGCAAAGACAGGGGATCTTAATTTCTGCAAACATTTGAAGGAATACAAAATAATTTGGATTTCTGACTATAACTCATTGAATATTTACAGTAGTGACCATCATCATTATAATTACTCTGTTAAGGAATTTTGCATTTTATATTTGACAGTTTATATATTACTTTAAAATATCTTTATTGAGTTAGAAACCAATACTTATAATAGTAATAGTGATGATGATGATTACAAATAACTATCCTTCTCCAGGGCCGTGTTATGACGTGTTGTTTTTCATAGCTTAAGTTAATTGAACCTTGAAGAATTTTAGTAACTTTTTCAAAATTCCCTAACAAGGATGCTGAGGCTAGATTTTTCAGCCTCCCACCTATTTCCAATTCTCTCCATCACTAGATTCAAATGTATGATAAGCATTCGACTGGGAACCACAAGGTCCATGGTTCCAGCTGTCAGCCGCTCCATTGGAGAAAGATGAGGTTTTCTGCTCCCACGAAGATTTAAAGTCTTGGAATCCCATGCACTTACCCCTTGTGCCCAACCCCCTGTGACTGGGGAGCGTTCTTAGAGGGGTGTTTGCTTTTGGTACAAGACTGACTTATCTCAGCATTATCAGGAGCTGAAAAGGAGACCAGATTGGGTTAATGGTGCTTGTAATTAGAATTAGGATTGTTGCTGTTGTTAAGTGCCATCAGCTTGGCTCCAATTCATAGCGACCCTGTATAGGGTTTCCAAGGAGCGGCTGGTGAGTTTGAAGCGCTGACCTTGCGGTTAAAACCAACCTTGCAGTAGCTAATAGTAGCTGTCTTCAGCCTTTACATTTAAAATTATTTTTGTTGTTAAGTGCCGTCAAGTTTGTTCTCACTTATAGCGAACCTGAATAGAGTCGAGGTGGGTAAATCAGATGATAGCAATTTATGTTGAGAGGATCTGGTTAAGTACAAACAGAGGGAAGTAACACCCTTCCTTTGACCTTAGGGGGATGGATGAGAAGAGAAACAGTGGTTATAGAGGGACAAAATTACACTATCGCCCCCACCCAAGATTTCACTTTAGGTGAAGAGTATGAAGGACTTTTTGTTAAGCTGAAGGGACCACCACCGAGACATTTCTATGCAGGAAGCTCCCTACTGCATGAGGTAACAAAAGGTATGACTGTATATGTATAACAGACAATGCTCAAAAAACAAAACAAAACAAATAGTTGTAGAATGGAAATGGATTATTGGTCAGCTCTCTTGTTTTTCTTTTTTTTGTGGTTTTTAAAGTTGTAAAATATTTACTGTTGCTTTATTACCTTACAGTTTTAAATGGTACAAGTGGAAACGGCTGGGATAGTTTTCTAAAATGCAATTGGATTGAAACCAAGACAAATGACAACATGAAGACTTTGCTCATCAGAACTTGAAACCACAAGTTGAAACGTGACTGAGAAGACTGAAGTGGAAACTACACTAGGAAAACTGTCTGAAGTTTGTTTCAT
Organism: Chrysochloris asiatica; assembly: GCF_000296735.1. Taxonomy (NCBI): domain Eukaryota; kingdom Metazoa; phylum Chordata; class Mammalia; order Afrosoricida; family Chrysochloridae; genus Chrysochloris; species Chrysochloris asiatica. The sequence goes on from NW_006408642.1 coordinate 8,714,047, forward strand.
CATTTAGAAATGCTGGTCACTCTTCAGCCTTGGGACCTAGACTGCAGGTGGAGGGGAAGGACTTCTTACAGGCTTGCCACCTGCTCTGGTTGGTACCTGCTGGCCCTTCAGATGGCTGCTATATGCGTCTCCATGTAGGTCAAGTGGACACCAAGTACCAGGAGGCCTCCAAATTATACATGCCTACATTTTCCCTTCTCCTCCTGCAGTTCATAGTGCTTCCAGAAAATTCTGTTGTTGCCCTTGAGCCCTTCTTGGGAGGCTCTGGTCTTTCAGCCTGTGTGTTTACATATCTTGATAGGAAGCATTTTTCCCTATCCCTGAGTGAACTCCAGAGGGCATCTCCACAGTGCAATAATTTAACCATCTTATGCATTTAAAATAGAGACTACTTCCCTGCACCCTCAACCTCTACCCATCTCATGCAAACCAGAGCCTCTCTTAACGAACATCAAATTCAGCTTATAGAGGCTTGTTGAACTGAAAACGTACTCCAAATAAAACCATTACGCTGAAACTCCAAATCTAGTTTTGATCATCAGACTGCGCTGTGCCTCTGAATGGAAGAGATACTCATTTCTCTTGGATCCAGTAATGCAGGTGTGTTCAAAAACAATCTTTGTACGATAGCTTTGTTTCTCTTTTTTAATTTTCCTGTTGCCAATAACCATCTGGGGAGGGAAAAACGACAGTGAAGAAAATGGTGTCTGAGTTCTTGATGTTTACATTCTTAACTGGCAACCACTGTGGGATAATAATCAACAACACAAGAGTTAATTTGCCTTTTGTGCAAGTAGGCCAGTCATTTGGCATATACTTGTATGCTTACTTGTCCTCATGACTTTGCAAGGTAGGGTTTTGTGTCCTCATTTCAAAGATGAGTAAACAGAGGCTTGGCATGCTCAGTCACTTGCTCAGACTATTCTGTGTCCTTGCTTTTACGGTTCCATTTAGTGAGGATCTTCCCACCTCCTTACCCCCAACGTTCCATGAGCGCTTGTAATCAATGTTCGTATACATGCATGTGTTGTTGTGTACCATCAAGTCAGTTCGGACTCAGAGTGGCCCTAGAAGACAGAGTAGAACTGCCCCATATGGTTTCCTAGGCTTTGGTCTTTATGAGCTCGGATCACTATAGTCCTGCAGAACGCCAGGTTTTCATTCCTACAGAGTGCCTAGGAGTTTGAACCACTGACCTTAGGATTAGCAGCTGAGTATATGTGTGTGTATAGTATCTTTCTGGTTCCATTTTTTAAATATACACAAATTTTGAATCCGTTTTAAATTTAGTTTGATACAGGGCATGAAGCACATGTCTTTCATTCACTTCTTTCTAAATGGTTGTCATATTATTAGTAATCCAAACTCTCTTCAAGAACCACTCACAGCTATTACAGACTTATTAGCTTATTTACATAGGTTATCTAATTATGTAACTGTCTTTAATCACTTATTTCCAAGTATGTATGTATTATTATTAGTGTTATTTGTTCTATTAGATAAACTTCAGGATCACTTGGTCAATTATGTATGGAAGCATAATTTTGACAGTAATTTTAAGTACAATTATTGTTAGGTGATTTAGGAAGAATTGATAACTTTATAATATCAAGTTTTGTATATCTAGGAAAATGCTGTGTCTCTATTAAAGCCTATAGTTATTCTAGGAGTCCTACTAGTATAGTGGGTTCAGTGCTTGGCTACTAACCTAAAGGTCAGCAGTTTGAACCCACCAGCCACTCTGTGGAAAAAAGAATTGTCAGTTTGCTGCCACTCAGCAGCTGTAAGTTTTTGGTTTCGTATAACTATTTTAGTTTTGCATAATTTTTACTAAGTTTATTTTTAGCTTTTTAATTTTTGTGGCCACAGTGAATGAGCTAGTTTCCCCTAATATGTTTTCTAATAAATTATTGGGATAAAGCAGAGAAAGTTATTATATTATTTTTAAACAGATTGTCTTAAATGATTTTTTAAGTTTCTGGGAGTCCTGGTGTGACGCTGTGGGCTAATGGCCTGTACTGCAAAGTCAGTTTGGACCACAAGGTTGCCAGTTCAAGCTTACCAGCTGCTCCTTGAAACCCTATTCAGGGCCACTATGGGTTAGAACTAAGTCAGTGGCATTTAACAACAACTACACCAACCTGGAATTTCTGAGGCTAGACATCTTTATGGGAGTAGAAAGCCTTTCCTTTCAGTGAGCAGCTGTTGAGTTCAAACTGCCAACCTGTAGTTAGTAGCCCAGTGGAGCTACAGTGCTCCCATTTGGTTTCGGTTGTTGTTGCTAAGTGCCTTTGACTTGGTTCATTGTGACACTGTATGGGGTGGATTTGAACTGTCCACTTTTGACAGTTGACTTTTGACAGTTGACAACTTTTTGTCAATTGCTTATCCTACAGCACCATACCAGGACTGTTTATTGTTGTTGTTAAGTGCCATGAAGTTATTGCTGACTCATAGCGATTCTGTATTAGATTTCCAAAGAGCAGCTGGTGGGTTTGAACATTTCTAAATTTTAAAACAGTGCTTATCCTACAGTGCCTCACCAGGACTCCATTTGATCTTTGTTGTTGTTGCTTGTTGTTGTTAAGTGCCATCGAGTTGATTCCGACCCATAGCAACCCTGTATAGAGTTTCCAAGTAGTGACTGGTAAGCTTGAACCACCGACCTTGCAGTTCAAACGGCTTTGCAGTCTGGTGCATTAACCCACAGCGCCACACCAGGACGCCTTTTGATCTTTAGAGGGTAAGGAAATTAATCTTTTTTGAGTACAGACCTATTTGATGTTCTTCTATAGACACTTTAAGCAGTCCTGGTGGTGCAAATTGCTAATTGTTTGGTTACTAGATGAACTATTGGCTGTTTGAACCCACCCAGAGGTTCCAAAGGAGAAACACCTGACAACCTGCTTCCATAAATATTGCAATTTAGAAAGCCTTTTGGGGAAGTTCTGCTTCGTTCCATGGAGTCCCTCTGAAGCAGACTAGACTGAATAGCACCCAACAACAGCAAGGCAAATCTGGATACTACATCTAGTGCAGAGTCCAGTCCAACAGAGTGTTTCTGCAGCGCTGGGAATGTTCTGCATCTGTGCTGGTCAGATACAGCAGCCACTAGCCACATTGAGCACTTGAAACGGTGTGATGCAACTGAGATTCTGGAATTTTAATGCTCTTAATTTTAATTCATTTAAATGTAAATAGCCATATGGGGCTAAACAAAAAACCAAACCCACTGCCTTCATGTCAATTCTAACTCGTAGTGAAACCTACCATACATGGTTTCTGAGTCTGTAGCCTAGTGATTACGTATTGGGCTGCTAACCAAAAGGTTAGTAGTTCGAATCTACCAGACACTCTGCAGAATAAAGGTGAGACCTCCTAGTCCTGTAAATATTTACAGCTTCAGAAATCCTACACAGGATCGCTATGAGTCAGAACCGACTCAAAGACACACCACCACCACCACCACCACCAATTCTTTACAGGAGCAAATAGCCTCATCTTTCTTCTGAGGAGTCAAAAGTACCTTTGAAGCTCTGACCTGTGGTTAGCAGCCCAGTGCCTACCCCACAGCACCATCAGGACTCCTTATATGAGGCTGCCATATTGACCGTGAAGAGTAGTGCCCAGCAGGACATATGATAAGTAGTAGTTGCTTCCTGAATGCATCTTAGATGGATAAAAGGATGGAACAGAACAATGTTGCGTTTGTTCTACACTGCTAAGCTAACACATTTGAAATACTATGTTCTATTTAGGTACTCCATTTTACCTGGGTCAATATCAACCTGGAGTGCAGGCCTGGCTTCCAGGGTGGTAACGGTACAGAAACATCAGTCATAGTTGGCACACAGAACCTGGAATGTTTTATATGAAAAGTGAAAGTCTTCAGATTTCATTTTCATTTGTATTTTGCCGCTACTTATGTGTCTTTCATTTGCAGTGAAATTTTCTACCACTGAGCTGTACCCCCTGCGTCTTTCATTTGGACCAAGGTTTTTTTAGTCATTTTTATTAAAGGATTAGATTGTTGTTGTCAGATGCCATCGAGTCGGAACCGACTCATAGCGACCCCATGCACAGCAGAATGAAACAATGTCCGATCCTGGGCCAGTCTCACTA
>NW_006408642.1:8719753-8725779 GCF_000296735.1 Chrysochloris asiatica
AAGAAAGTGAGGCAGCACAAGAGGCACTCACTCATCTCTGCCAAGAAATTTGGAAGACAACTATCTGGCCGACTGATTGGAAGAGATCAATATTTATGTCCATTCCAAAGAGAGGTGACCCAACAGAATGCGGAAATCATCGGACAATCTCTTTGATATCTCAAGCAAGTAAAGTTTTGCTAAAGGTAATATAGAAACGGCTACAAAGGATTAGATTAGGCATTGTTTTAGGTTTCTTCCCTATGGAAGAATCTAGTAGTACATGATTGCTTTTCCTGTAGAAGTTGACTCCCCACGAACAGAAATGTGATGATATCAGGAGGATTAGGAATCCCTGGGTAACACAAATGGCCAAGTGCTCAACGACTAACTGAAAATTCTGTGGTTTGAATTCACCCAGCCCCACCTTGAAAGAAAAGTCTGACAATCTGCCTCTGGAAGGTCATAGCCACTGAAAACAGTTCTACTCTGAAGGTGGGGGTTCTCCATGAGCTGGAATCACTCAATGGCAAATGGTAGTGGGGAGGGAACTAGATTTCAGCCAGAACCTTGTAGGAACAAAACAGGCTGCTGGGGAGCAAGGAAGCTCCTCCAGGGAAGAATGAATACTCAAGAAGAGCCTCTCAAAGTTAAAATCAGGAATGAATACAGTGTTTATCTTGCTGCTGACATTTCCAACATGTATTCTTTAGGACAGCATATGGACCTACACAGCTGCTACTCATTAATATTCATGACTAGAACAAAGATTACTCTCTTCTCTCTCTGGGAGTGTGGTTAGTTCATTTTAAATAACAAGTACTTTGGAAGGCCTCCTTGCCCAAAGATTGGACTTGCTCTTTTTTTCAGTTTTTTGTATATAGGTTGTGCTATTTATTTGAAAGAGATAATCATGAAAAATGTTTTTTCATAGGGAATTCTCATCTGTGCAGTCATTTAAATGGTAGTAGACATGGTAGCCAGCACTTCTACTTCTGACTGTTAAACCAAGAGAGAACTCTAGCTTCTTCTCAGTTGTCACTAATTTGACCCAGACAAGGTATATGTCAGAGTAGGACTGTGCTCCATAGGATTTTCAGGGGCTGATTTTTCACAAGTACTCACCAGGCTTTTCTTCTGAGGTGCTTCTGGGTAGACTTAAACTATTAACCTTTCATTCAGTTAGTTTTTGTTGTTGTTAAGTACCGTGGAGTCGGTTCCGACTCATAGTGATCCTGCTCAGGGTTTCTGAGGCTGCATAACCACTACACTGCCAGAGCTCCTTTTCCAGTTAGGAGTCAAGCATATTAACTGTTTGCACGACCCAGTGTGGTGCTGTAGGATAAGCACTAGATCTCAAGGAAACTACAGGGTCACTATGGATTGAAACTGACTCAACTGCATTTAACAACAATTGCAACAGAGACTCCAGGTATCAATATCATGGAACAATAAAAGCTAATGGAATTTTCTTAGAGATGTTTGAAGCCCCTTTGTATGTACTGCACATATATAGTGTACGTTGTTGTTAAGTGCCACCAGGTTGGTTCTAATTCATAGTGACCCTGTATAGGGTTTCCAAGGAGTGATTGTTGGGTTTGAGCTGCCAGCCTTGCTGTTAGCAATCCGGTGCTTATCCTCCAGCACCACACCAGGACTCATATATAACTTTATAATTATTGTCTTATTGATGTGTAGTAAAATTATTCCCATTTCCCACTGTTAAAAACAATGCAGCTATAAACACCTTTGTCCACACTTTTTATTATATCTTTAAAGTAGATTCCCAAAGCACAGTTCTACGTCTAGTCATATTTCTGAACCCTGGTATGACACTGTAGGATAAGAATTGGACTGCTAACCACAAGGTTGGTAGTTCAGACCTACCAGTCACTCCTTGAAAGCCCTGTACAGGGTCGCTATGAGTCTAAGCCTACCTGACGGCACAAAATCATATTTCTTGATGCATTTTCTGTGCTCTTGGCACTAGTAGGACATGGATGCCGTCTCACCAAGCATCCATCAATCTAGAAAATATCTAAAAGAACAATGTATTTGTCACTTGAATAGGCAAGAAGAGTGTTGTTATTGTGCATAGACTTAGTCATTACTGAGGGCTTCTTTTTAACTGTAGTTATTAGTCACTCATATTTCCTTTTCTGTGAAATATCTGTTTGTGCCCTGTAAGTATTTTATTCTGTTGATTATAACTGATCTTTTTCCGTCTGAGTCATAAAAGGGTTCACATTTCTTCCCCCAGGAGTAAGAATTCTTCTTGTGTGGTTCAATGTAATCATCACTACCTTCTAAGCAGAGCTGCAGACACCCTCCAACTCCTGCCACATCTGCATCCAAAATACCCCATACCCCCACTATCGTCCCTCCAAGCCCTTGTCAAACAGCAATTAACTTCCACCTCAGCCCAATCCGCTTTCCCTGCAGACCAGGTAAAGCTTTCTATACCCATCCTCTGAAGCAGATCCAGACAGAACAAACAACCACTCACCCTGGCACATCTAGATAAAAGAACGCCAAATGGAAAATCAATCAACGAACTCATCTAGCAGCCTTCTTCTTGTTGCTTTTAAGTGCTGTCGAGTTGGTTCCCACTCATAGTGACCCTGTGTCAGGTTTCAAAGGATTGGCTGGTGAGTTTGAACCACCAACCTTGGGGTTCAAACCGACCTTGAGGTCCAGTGTTTTATCTCACAGCACTACAGCCTGACTTAGAATAGACTTATAATGAGAACTTACATATACTATAGACTAGACATAAATATACATTCGATTTTCATAAGTGATTCTTACTAGTAAACAGTAAATACTAAAACAAATGGTTCTTTTGGAATGTTCATCTTTTGAAGGAACACATTTGGAAAAGCACAGGGAAGATATCATGGGCACAGATCAACACTGGCTAAGCAGGTATAAAGGGCCAAGTTTGGTTGAGTGGCATAGGCAAACGAATCATGCTGTGGACAGGAGAAATATAGGAAATGGGAGAAAGCAGGCAAGAGGAAAGTGAACGGATATATTGAGCAATATGCTCTCCCACTCTGGCCCCCATAAACCAATTTAAAAAAACCCCAACAACTCATTGTCTTGGAGTTGATGCCAATGCAGACTCAGAGGAAAGAGTAGAATTGCCATACAAAGACTGTCCTGGTGTGGCTATGTAGGATAAGCATTGAACTGCTAACTACAAGGTTGGAGGTTCAAACCCATCATTCTCTCTTTGGAAACCATATATGGGGTTGTTAAGGGTCAAACCCAGCTAGATGGCACTTAACAGCCACCACAACAATCTTTACAGAAGCAGATTGCCTCATCTTTTTCCCACAAAACAACTGGTGGGTTCAAACTGCCGACCTTTCACTTAGCAGCCCAGCACTTAACAATGGCACCACCAGGGCTCCTTCCAGTCCCTGTACTACCCAATAAATTGCCTTGGCTCACCCCTCCTGCTTCCAAGAACACTCCAAGGAGGTGCTGCTTCCTCAACTCCTTACTCCAGCTCCCTTTCCTAGAAATCTAACAGCCTACCTGGAAATCTCTTCTCCAGAAATAGCTTCTGTTAACTTTCAGTACTTTCTAACGCAGATGAGCACAAAAAGAAGGCAAGTAGTACCTGTTACTCTTGTAAAATCTTTCATGTGTCCAGTGATACAGCTAGGTCTTACAGAATGATGATACCATCTGATTCACAGGCATTACTAAGGTAGGAAACAGCACAGCTTCCTCTTTTCAACAGTCCTAGCTTCTCAGGTTTTGCAAGTTTTCAGAAAGATAGTAAGTTTTGTTCTTCTTTTCTAAAAACGGCATTAAACTAAATAATTAGGTAATCCTTGAGATGAATGTTGTTGATGTTCAACAGCTTTGTAGGGGTTTCTGTATCCCTTGGAAATGCCCATTTTAGGGGGAATAATTCTCAAATAAGCGTGACTTTGAGTTTCATGACTATGGGGTGCTAGATGAAACATAAAATCAGAATTTCCCTGTAAGAGGGCTTCATTAGGAGACTTTCATGGGGCAAGTTAGACTGTAGGTTTAGACAACCTGAGAGGACTTGGGTTTGAATCTCTAATGTGACACCCACCAGTTGTACAGCTTTGGGGTAATCACTTGACTTTGATGAACCTCAGTTTTCTCGTCTTCAAACTGCCTGCAACAAAGTGATCATGCAACAATTAAAATAATTATGTGAAAGGCTCTGGCTAAGCAAATGTAAGGTATAGGTAGGACAAGTGTGTTCTGATAGAGACTTAACAAGGGCAGGGCCATGTGCTCTGATTGTCCCGGGGCCCTAGCATTGTGCTGGGCACCACACAGTTGCTCTCCCAGTGTTTGTGTGAAGAGCTCTGGCCACAGATGGTTTATTAAGCAAGGCAGTAGAGTTCACCAAGTGCTCATCAATTGTCTTCTATATATGCAGAACTGTGCTAGAAACTACAAATGATAAAGAACAGAAAGAAAGGGAAAGCATGGGAGGAGAGGGAGGAATGGAAGGAGAGAGAAATAAGGGACAGAGAGAAAAGGAAAGCGAAAAGGGCTCCCTTATTACCATAAGAAGTCTATGGTTTTGTTGGTAAGCCAAGACAACAAAGATCTGATGCACTGGCCAGTATGTTCAACTATATTAAATAATAGCAGAATAGACATCTAACAATTTAATCTATAGCTCTAAATGTTTGCATGTTCAAATTAGTTTAAAATGTTTTCAGATGCTGTAAGAGCCCATGCTTTACTGTGGAATGCCTGCCATCAAAATTCATCTCTACCTCTTAATATGATATAGCCTTGAACAAGTTCCTTAATTTATAATCTGCTTTGGCTTCTGCTGTAAAATGAGATCCTAGGAATGCCTAGTTTGTTGGCTTTGTGTGAGAGCTTAAATGAATGAGGAGCCTAGTACATGGCATATGGACTGTGCTGCAGGAATAGTTGCCATTGTTATGACAATCCTCCTATTGAGAAATGGACATGGTCTTATATTCCATAAATATAGCACAAGACACTGGACTCTGTCCCAGCACACAAGTGCTATGGGTTGGGAAAGAAAGAGATCCATGTGGGCTGCAGGACCTGGGAAAGGGTTCATGGAAGAAAAGGGGGCTGAGTATGGATAGATTTTGACCTTGTGGAAGGAAGGAAGAGAGGCCTCCAGGAAATGAGAAAAGACTTACCAAAGGTAGGAGGTGAAGTAGGCTTGGTTGATACGCAGAATGAAATCAGGGAGCAGATATGGTTGGGTCTTGATGTTAGAAGCCAAGACTCCAGGAAGATTAAAAACAAAATAGACACAAGTATACAATTTATATACATGCTGTCCACTGTAGAAGCACAGTAGAACACTCAGAAAGCCACCTTTGGTAGAGGGAAGAATTCTTCGAAAACCCTTGTAACTGGTACAACTGGCTTCCACACCTCTACTCCCCAAACTGAGGGATTTTCTTCCCTAGATCACATATTTTGACGACAGATGGTTGATGGGATTCTCAGGACAAAACAAAACAGGGGTTTGATAGAGGTAGAGAACAAAGTGTGGAGAGAAAAGGCAAAAGAGTTGCCTTTTCGAGAAGTGCAAAGTCGACTCTCCAGGCACTTAGAAGCTCTGGAAGACTTTTGTCAGTGCAGGTTTACATAGTAATTTAGGATCCCATTAAATTTAATTTCTATTTAAATTGTTCAGTGATATTGCTTATGTTCTTCATAGTACAGGAACATTCTCATTATTTCTGTGCTTGTTGTCTTGTTTCCATTCATCTAGTTTCCATATCTCTGTTACATTCTCATTTTTGTTCTTTGTTTTGAAGTAATTGTTGACCATTTGATGTCATACAGGAGCACTGTACTTACAGATAATACTCATTATTTTTTTAACTTAAGGTTTTTATTGTGGATTGAGTGAAAATTTACATGGCACATCATCAGTTTCACATTCAACAATTCGTATAACTTGTTTCATTACATTGATTATAATCCCCTCCATATACCATCAGTTAAAAGTATTTCTCTTTATCCACTTTAGCTTTTTTAAAAAAAACACA
>NW_006408642.1:8726254-8728840 GCF_000296735.1 Chrysochloris asiatica
GCCAGTCACTTCGTGCCTTTATTGTCCCCTCATTTTAGATAGCCAGTGTCTAAGTTGCCCATCCCTATCTACCCTGTGCACAGAGTGGATAGCATTGATACTTGATTTGAAGACTCTTTCCCTCTCTCTGTTGGTATTTAGAGTAACTACTGCTCTGAGTATAATACTCATTATTTTTTTAGTCAGTGTGTTATTTAACTACAAGGTGACCACAGGGGTTAGTTTCAGTTTAGAGTCTGAAGAATATCTCAAGGCAGTAGTCTAAGGGGATTCCTCCCGTCTCAACCAATCCAGTAGTTCTGTTTTTTTGTTTTTGCTTTTAGTTGCTTGAGGCTCTGTTCCTCAACATTTTCTCCCATTCTATCATGGCCCATCTAGTGTGGCTCTGATTAGAATGGTCGGTAGTGGTGGCAGGGACCGTCTAGTTCTTCTGGTCTTAGAATTGTTCATGTTGACTGTTGGTCCTTTAGACGAGTTTCTTCTCTGAGCCTTTGCTTTTTTTCTCTCTCTTTTCCTCTGGATAAGTAGAGACAATTACTTGTATCTTATATGGTCACTCATAAACTCTTAAAAGAGCTCTGGCAATGTAATGGCTACAAGTTGGGCTCAAGATCAGCAGTTTGAAATTACTTGCTATTCCATGGGAGAAAGATGTTGCTTTCTGCTCCTGTAAAGATTTACAGCCTCAGAAACCCTGTACAGGTTTGCTGTGAGGCACAGCTGATTCCACGGCACACCACCACCAAGTTCTTAAGATCCCAGACGCCACTCGCCAAACTTTATGACCTCTATTATAACCAGTTGATTCAGATGTCCTTCAAATTCAGAAATCTAACCCCACAAGGGGTTGAATTATGTCTAAGAAGTATCTATTGCTGAGTTCACTAAGAGCTTTATTTTATATATGAATATATGTGCATATGTTGTTGTTGTTAGGTGCCATCGAGTTGGTACCGACCCATAGTGATCTTATGCACAGCAGAACGAAACACTGCCAGATCCTGGACCAGCCTCACTGCTGTTGCCACTCTTGAGTCCATCGATGCTGCCACTTGGCCAATCCATCTCGTTGGGAGTCTTCCTCTTTTTATCTGACCCTCCACCTTACCAAACGTGATATCCTTCTTCAGCACCTGTTCCCTCCTGACAATATGTCTGAAGTATGAGAGACAAAGTTTGGCCATCTTGGCCTGTAAGGAGCACTCTGGCTGCACTTCTTCCAAAATAAAACTATTGGTTCTTTTGGCAGCCCATGGCACTTTCAACATTTTCCTCCAATACCATAACTCAAATGTGTCAGTTCTTCTACAGTGTTCCTTATTCACTGTCCAGCTTTTGCATGCATATTAGGTTATTGAAAATACCATGGCTTGGGTCTGGCGTACCTTAGTCCTCAAACTGGCATCTTTGCTCTTCAACACTTGAAAAAGGTCTTGTGCAGCAGATTTGTCTAATATAGTACGTCGTCTGATTTCTTGACTGCTGCTTCCGTGAGTGTTGATAGTTGATTCAAGAAAAATGAAGTCCTTGACAACTTCAATCTTTTCTCCATTGATAAGAATGCTGTTTATTGGTCCAGTGGTGAGGATTTTTGTGTTCTTGACATTGAGATGTAATCTATACCAAAGACTGTGTTCTTTGATCTTCATCAGTAAATATTTTAAGTCCTTTTCACTTTCAGCAAGCAAGGTTGTATCATCTGCATATGGCAGGTTGTTAATGAGTTTTTCTCCAATCCTGATGCCATGTTTTTCTTCATATAAGCCAGCTTCTTCGATTATTTGCTCAGTATACAGGTTGAATAGTATGGTGAAAGACTACAACCCTGTCGCACACCTTTCTTAATTTTAAATCATTCAGTGTTCCCATGTTCTGTTGGAACAACTGCTTGTTGGTCCAGGTACAGATTCCTCATGAGCACAATTCAATGTTCCAGAATACTCATACTTCCCAATGTTGTCCATAGTTTATCATGATCCACACAATCGAAAGTCTTTGCATAGTCAGTAAAGCACAAATAAAACATCTTTCTGATATTCTCTGCTTTCAGCCAAAATCCATCAGACATCAGCAATGATATACCTCGTTCCACGGCCTCTTCTAAATCTGGCTTGAACCTCTGGAAGTTCTCTGTCAATGTATGCTTGCAGTCGCTTCTGTATTACCTTTAGTAAAACTTCATTCACATGACCTATCAAAGAGATTGATGATTTCCACATTCCGTTGGGTCACCTCTCTTTGGAATGGGCACAAATACAGATCTCTTCCAATCAGTGGGCCAGAGAGTTGTCTTTCAGATTTCTTGGCAGAGATGAGTCATTGCCTCCTGTGCCGCCTCACTTTCTTGAAAGATTTCAATTTTTAGTCCATCAATTCCTGGCACCTTGTTCTTTGCCAATTCCTTCAATGCACCTTGGACTTCATCTTTCAGTATCATTGGCTCTTGATCATATGCTACCTCTTGAAACGGTTGAACATTACTCATTTCCTTCTGGTACAGTGACTCTGTACTCCTTCCATCTTCTCTTGTTGCTTTCTGCATCATTCAATAATTTGCCCAGAGTATCTTTCAATAACGAAAGTCGA
>NW_006408642.1:8729690-8732552 GCF_000296735.1 Chrysochloris asiatica
GTGGTTGGTGCGTAAATTTGAATAATAGTGATATTAACTGGGCTTCCCTGTAGGTGCATGGATATTCATATAGTCACCTGTTAAGTGCTGTCCAGTCTGTTCCCACTCATAGCAACCCTGTCTAGGGTTTACAAGGAGCAACTGGTGGCTTTGAACCACTGACTTTCTGATTATCCTACAGTGTTTATCCTATAGTGCCACACCAGGACTCCTACAGTGACATATGTGAGATAGATAGATAGATATTATATATATATCACACACATATATATACCTATATGGAGTCCCTGGTGTGACGCTGTAGTTTAATGCACTGAACTGCACAGTCGGTAGAACCACAAGGTCGGTGGTTCAAACACTATACAGAGTCACTATGGGTTGGAACTGATTTGATGGCACTTAGCAACAACAACAACATACACATAAGGAAGCCTGGTGGCACAGTGGGTTAAGTTGGGCTGCTAACTGAAAGGTCAGAGGTTCAATTCCAACAACTGCTCTATAGAAAAAAGCAGAGGCTGTCTGCTCCTGTAAAGAGTTAGCTCAGAAGCCCTATGGAGCAGTTCTATTCTGTCCTGTCAGGTCGCTATGAGTTGGAATAGATTCAAATGCAGTGGGGTACATACTCATATATATATATATATACACACACACACACACACACACACACACACACACACACACACATGTATTAGTTATCTAGTGTTGCTATAACGGAAATACCAGAAATTTATTCTCTCTCAGTTTTGGAGGCTCAACATCCAATTTCATAGTTTATTAGGATTCCTTTGCATAGTAAATAAAGCATAAGTAAACATCTTTCTAATAGTCTCTGTTTTCAACCAAGATCCATCTGACATTACACTGATATTCTCCACCCAACGGAATATGGATGTCATCGCCCAATATCATTAATATTGTATACAAGTATAATTTTGCTAAGGATAATTCAAAAATGGTGGGAACAGTACATTGACAGGGCACTGCCATTAGTCCAAACTAGATTCAGGCACGGACATGGAACGAGGGTTATCACTGCTAACATTAGATGGAGCTTGATTTCCACCTTTCGTTGGTTCACTCCTCTTTGGAATGAGCACAAATATGGGTCTCTTACAATCAGTTGGCCAGGTAGCTGTGTTCCAGATTTTTTAAGCATAGATGAGTGAGTTCCTCCAGTGCAGCCTCGTTTGTTGAAAGATTTCGTTTTGTATTCTGTCAGTACTGGAGCCTTGTAGGCATGTGTATATTATCCTATTACAGACAGCATTGTACTTCAAGACAGATATTGAAGTGCTCTTTCTGAGGATGAATGTGGTACCATTCCTCTGAATTTGTTAACTCCTAGCATAGTAAACCATAGGATTGTCAGATTCACAATGGGCAATACAAATTCAATTCATAATGCCTAGAGGATATCACTCTTTATGCATTCTATTTCATTTTTGATGACTTCCAATTTTTCTACATTCATAGTTCACACATTTCACATTCTGATGTTTGCAGTTGCTTTTTCCCATTTTGAGTTGTGCCATGTCAGCAAATGAAGGCCTTCAAACTGTCAAGTCATTAAGGTCAACTCTAAGAAGGCAGCTCTTCCCCAGTCATGTTCTGAGTGCCTTCCAGCTGAGGGGCTCAGCCTGCAGATTGAGTAAATATGGTGAAAGAATACAACCCTGACCCTCATCTTCTGACACTCTTATCTATCTAACAGTGTTCTGCTGCTATTCGTAAGGTTTTCAGTGGCTGATCATTCAGAAGTGGTTCATCTCTCTTTCTTCCTACTCTGCCTTAGTCTGTAAGCTCCACTGAAACCTACCCACCATGGGTGACCCTGTTGGTATTTAAAATACTGGTGACATAGCTTCCAGCATCATAGCAATGCACAAGCCATGTAGTGGGAATGAAATGATATATAATTGTTATTTTGATTTGCATTTTTCTGTTTGTTAATGATGATGAACATCCTTCATGTGTCTTTTGGTCATTTGAATATCCTCTTAGGTGTGGTGTCTGTTCATATCCTTTGCCCAATTTTTGATCTGGTTGTCTTTTTATTGCTAAGTTGTAGAAGTTTCCTATAAATTTTAAATATTGGACCCTTATTAGTTATACAGTTCCCTAAGATTATTTTCCGGTCCGTAGGTTGCCTATTTACTCTTGATAAAGTGTTTTGATGAACACAAATATTTAACTTTGGTGAGGTGCTAGTTATCTATTTTGTTTGCTGTTGCTTGTGCACTGGTTGAGTATTTGATAATCTGTCATTAAAGTAATTTAGGTCTGAAAGTTTTTCTCTGATATTGTCTTCCAAGAATTTTATGGTTTTAGATTTACCATTTTAGTGTTTGTGTATGGAGTGAAATATAGATCGTGTTTCATTTTCCTGCATGTGAAAATCCAGTTTTGCCAACACCATCTGTTGAAGACACTATTTCTTTTTCATTGAATGGATTTGAAACACTTGTCAAAATCAACTGACTAAATATTTGGATTTGTTTCTGGATTTTAATTTCAATTACAGTGGTCTAGCAATAAATCAGCACCAGGGTGTTTTGATCACTGTGCAATAAGTTTGAGTTCTCTGACTTGTTTTTCAAAATTGCTTTGGCAATTCAAAGTTTCTTAACTTTCAGTATAAAATTGGGGAATTAGGTTTTCCATTTTTATAAAGAGTACTTATTGAATTTTTATTGGGATTGTGTTGTGCCTATAATTTGCATTACTGGTAACTTTTTTTTTAATTAAATGTTTTTATTTTGCATTGAGTGAAAGTTTACAGGGCACATCATCAGCTTCACATTCAACCATTCATGTAGCTTGTTTCATTACATTGATTATTATCCCCTCCATATATCATCA
>NW_006408642.1:8734054-8740640 GCF_000296735.1 Chrysochloris asiatica
GTTCCAAGGTTGTGTATATATCTTACTTTATCTCTGTCCCCTTCGGCCCTTTCACTTATGCATTACTGCTAACTTTTGAGTAATAATACTGATAACACCTTTTTGTGGTCAGTACTTGAGAGTTTATAGAACATTTCTATATACATTTTCTGTTGGAAACCTGTAACAGCCTTTGACTAAGTAGGATGATTTTCAACCCAGAGCTGCCTTATTAGATACTCCACAGCGGGCTGTGCACACTGTTATTGTTGTCAGTAGATGATGTTGAGTCAGTTCCAACTCATAGCAACCATGTGTACAATAGAATGAAACACTGCCCCATCCTGTGCCACCCTTGCAATTGTTGCTATGTTTGAGGCCATTGTTGTAGCCACTGTGTCAATCCATCTTGCTAAGGGTCTCCTCTTTTACACTAATCCTCTGCTTTACCAAGCATTATGTCCTTCTACAAAGACTGGTCCTACCTGATACCATGTCCAAAGTACGTGAGACCAAGTCACATCATGCTTCTTTTAACACATATTTGTTTGTTCTTCTGTCAGCATGCACTGGCAGACGATGTGGGTGATACTGTAGAGAATACAGACAGCTTCCCTTTGAACTGTCAAGTACACCACAGTGAGAAGTGGAGTCTGGCAATCCCCTAAATTGTGGATAAGAGAACTAAGGTCAAGTGACTTGTCCAGAATGATATATGATCAAATTGTACAGTGGAAATTCCAACTCACGTCTCCTCACCTCAGCAAGCGCTCAGTGTCTCATAAGGAGTACAGTAGACTGCACTTTGGTCTAGGCGTCAGCATCAGACAAGCCTGGATTCTAACCCCAGCTCCACCATTTGTGGGTCATAGGACTGAGATATTTAGCATTTCTGAACTCTCATTTCATCTGCAGTGGGAATAATACCTAAGCTAGAACACATAGTAAGGGTTCACTAAATGATCATGATTACCAAATTTCATCTCTGTGGAAAATAAACTATTATAAAGCATTCTTCATATGAAATCACCAAATTATAGTGTTGTCTAGAAAGTTATGAAGATTTATAAAGCATTTGGAGATTTTGGTAAAGAAGTTATATGTATACAGTTTCAATAGGTTAATTCATACGGTATTTTTTGAAACATTTTTATTGTGTATTGGCTGAAGGTTTACAGAGAAGATCATCAGTTTTGCATTCAACAAATTATACACTTTGTTTCATCTCAATGATTGCAATTTCCTACATATAACAACAGTTACTCTATTTCTTCCTTTACTTCTTATATCCATTCCTTCCTCCTTTTGATCAAAGTTGCCCTTTTGATCTTGAGTGGTTGACCATTCCATGTACAAATATCCTCTGTCAATATGAATTTGTGGGTAGACTCCCACTACCCTACTCATTGAGCCTGTATATCTGTCCTTGTATCTACCTGCAGAACATTTCAGTTGTAGAGTTTTGTACTTAGCAGTGTTTATTTCTATCATCATTAACCCTTGCATTTCTCCCTGTGTTTTCACCTGTCTTCATCATCATTTTTCTAGTAACATCCCTCTTGTATATTGCCTTCCCAGTTACCTAAGCTATCCTTTGTCTACCCTTTAGCCAGTAAATTACTCTTCCTTTCCTCCCACCTTGGTAACCATCAAAGAATGTTTCTCTTAGCATGAAAACCTTGAGATTTTATGACAGTGGTCACATACAATATTTGTCCTTTGTGATTGACTAACTTTTCACTCAGCGCAATGTGTTCTGGGTTCATCCATGTTATGAAAGTGCTTCACAGATTCATCGTTATTCTTCAGCATTGCATGGTATTCCATTGTATGTATGTACCAAAGTTTGTTTATTCTTCCATTGATAGGCATTTAGGCTGTCCCCATCTTTGTGCTATGTGAATAGTGCTGCAGCGAACATGGGTGTGCATATATTTACTTGTGTCATGACTCTCATTTCTTGTGGATATATGCAAAGTAGAGGCATTGCTGGGTCATACATACAGTATTGCTATTTCCAACTTTTTAAGGAAGCGCCATACCATTTTCCACAGTGGCTGGACCGTTTTACAGTCCCACCAGCAATGTAGGTGGGTCCCAGTTTCTCCATACCCTGATCAGCATTTATTGTTTTCAGTTTAAAAAAATTTTGTTATTAATGGTGGGGTGAGATGATATCTCTTTGTTGTTCTAGGTGTGGTGCTGTGGGTTAATGCGCCAGACTGCAAAGCCATTTGAACTGCAAGGTCAGTGGTTCAAGCTCACCAGCTGCTCCTCAGAAACCCTATACAGGGTTGCTATGGGTTGGAACAGACTCGATGGCACTTCACAACAACAACAATAGCTAATGATCATTAATGTTTTTTCATATTTTTGTTGGCTGCCTTAGTGTCTTCTTTGGTGATGTGTCTATTCATGTCCTGTTCTTTTTTTATTGGGTTGTTTTTCTTTTTCTTGTAGAGTTGTAATTTTCTATAAATTTTAGGAATTAGTCCCTTGTCTGATAAGTCATTGTAAAACATTTTTTCACAGTCTGTGGGTTCTCTTTTTACTCTTTTGGCAAAATCTTTTAATGCATATATGTGTTTAATTTTTAGGCAGTTCCAGTCATTTATTTTGTCTTCTGCTGTTTGTGTGTTTTTATGTTTTTGATAGTGTATTTAGGCCATGTATCAGAGCCCCTAAATTTGTCCATATTTTTTCATTGATGATCTTTATTTATAGTTCTAGATTTTTCATTTTGGTCTTTAATCCACATTGAATTTGTTTTGTATATGGTGTGAAATATAGGTCTTGTTTCATTTTTCTACAAATAGATTTCCAGTTTTGCCAGCACTATATGTTTGAGAGACAATCTTTTCCCCCATTTAATGTGTTTGTACCTTTGTCAAAGATCAGCTGACTGTATGTAGATGAATTTACTTCTAGCTTCTCAATTGTATTCCACTCATGTATGATTTATCAGTGTGCCACTATCAGGCTGTTTTGTAAATTTTGAGATCAGAGAGTGAGAGGCCTCTAACTTCGTTTGTTCTTAAGTAAAGCTTTGTTTATCCGAGGTCTCTTTTCTTTCCATACAAAGTTAGCAATCAATTTTTCCATCTCATAAGAGATTATTTAAAGTTCATTTTCATTTCTAGATCTTTAAGGGAATAAGAAAAGGGGGAAGGGTCATCGTATGGCATTTGACAACAGTGTAGGTTTTTTTAAGAATCAATAGGATTTCCACCATTAGCTTTTCAGTTACCAAGATTATTGAAGTGTAATTTACTTGTACCCATTTTAAGTGGGCTGTTTAATAAGTTTGACAATTGCATAGCCTTGTGAACTACCACCACATCGAGATATAGAACATTTTCAGCACCTCAAAAGTAGCTGTGCCCCTCTGCAGTCACTGACGCGCCCAACCTGTGTCCCAGCCCCAGGCAGCCACTGATATACTTTATGTCAGCAGTCTTTCGTTTGCTTGGTCTACATTTTTGTATAGATGACTCATGCAGCATGAGTCTACTCTTCTGCATCTAGGTGTTTTTCTATCTCAGCATAATATGTCTGTGACATGTCCTTTATACACTATTATGCACATTATGTATTGTTATATATATTATCCACTTTTTTTTTAAAGGATCACGTTGGTTTGGATACTAGGGCTGAATCCAATACTGTTTCCAGAAGCTTACTATGCACCTCAGCCACAAATATGAACAGAGAACTGGAGGTGTCAACAAACTGTGTTTAAAAAAAAAAATTGGTTTCAGACTCCTGGCTAACCAAAGTCAGTTAACTTGAGGAACATGACTAAAAGCTACTCTCACAAGTTTGGTGGTTCAAACCCATCAGCTGCTCCTTGGAAACCCTATACAGGGTTGCTAGAGTCAGAACTGACTCAAGGCACTTCACAGCAACAACTGGAATACCAAGTCTAGTCTGTATGGTACAGGATAAGTGATGAATGTTTATTGAATCAATCTTTGGAATGTTGTTGTTTTGTGCCATCGAGTTGGGTTCTGACCCATAGCGACCCTGTATAGGATTTCCAAGGAGCAGCTGATGAACTTGAACTACAGGCCTCCTGATCCAAAGTGGACTTTGCAGTCCAGTGAATTAACCAACAGCACCACACCAGGATTCCGTCTTTGGAAGAGGAACTTGAAATTCTGTTTACACCCTGCAGCTGGGAATGAGAGCCAGAAATTGAATGGTGGAACAAAAATAAAAGCAATAGAAAATGGAAGCTTCTGAAATGCTTTATTTCCCCTAAGATCCCTGTCTTCCCACATATTGAATTTTTTTTTTTTTTTAAGATTTTTATTGTAGATTGAGCGAAAGTTTACAGGGCAGATAATCAGTTTTACATTAAAAAAAATCATACACCTTGTTTCATTACAATGATTATAATCCCCTCCATCTACCATCAGTTAACAAGTTAACAGTATGTCTCTCTATTCACTTTAGCTAGTTTTTTTGTTTTTTTGTTTTTTTTAAACACATTGTTGTTGTTGTTGTTATGTGCCATTGAGTCGGTTCCGACCCATAGCGACCCTGTATGGGGTTTCCGAGGGTGTAAATCTTTACGGGAGTAGAAAGCCTCATCTTTCTCCCGCGGAGCAGCTGGTAGTTTCGAACCGCTGACCTTAAGGTTTGCAGCCCGATTCGTAACCACTACGCTACCATAGGGGCATATATAATAATTTACGCCACCAAAGAGCACATTTTACAAGTCTGCCTCCTGGCCACCATCTCTTAGTCCCTCTCTTCCCATAAATCTAGAGTCCTCAGCTGTTCCCTCTCTCCATGTCCCCATCTCTGCCTCCATCTCTGGTGTTGCTGCTTCTCTGGATAAGGTCCCACATTCTGTTTATGCTCTTCTCCCTTGATGGTCTTAGGGTCCTTTGTTTCTGGACTGTAAGATTAACTACTCCCCTGTTTTTGTTTCAAAACTTCTACCTTTACATTTGTGACAGTTGCAATTAGTCAAGGTAACAGTTACTCACTATCGAATCATAAGAATCTTATCCCCATCTCTTTTAACCAGACCCAGTGAAACAAGATGAAAACTATTCAGTAGGGACTCTTTTTCCCCTCACACAACTCCGAAATGAAATCTCCCCTAGAAACCTTGTGTAGTAACCCAGTCCCTTTTTGCCTTTATTATCCCCTCATTTTAGGTAGCCAGTGTCTAAGTTGCCCATTCGTATGTACCCTGTATACAGAGGGGATAGCATTGATACTTGATGTGAAGACTCTTTCCCTCTCTGTTGGTACTTAGAGCTATTATCTCCATGAGTATCGGTCAAGTTCATCAAATGTAGCAGTTTACCCTCGTTTCCTTTATAAAAAATTGTTTTGTTTTGTTTTGTCTTCCTCTAGTTGAGGTCTGATTATCAAGCCATTGAGGCTAGGTCAAATAGGTACTATCTGCAACTTTGGGTGTTCTTGTGCGCCTCCTCTCAGTTCATGTCAGCTGGATGCTTCACTCTCAGTTCTAGCCCTCTGTAGCTGTGTCCTTGTCCGTGAGCTCAGATGTCCCCAGGTGTCACCACACTTTGGACCAACCAGCCCTTCCTCTTCTCTCTCTCATGTCTGGGTCACTGAGAGTCTGTGGAACGTGGTTGAACTCAGCCCATTTCTTCATTGCTGCCTTTCCTCCTCTTCCATTCACCAGTAGACCAATGTGATGGCCAGCAAGCTTACATGCCTGCTCATGTGTTCCCTTTGAGTTTCAGTCTTAGAAGGGGGTTCCCACGTATTGACACTTTGAACTTCAGATTCAATTTAGACTGAAGCAAACTTGCTCACTGCCAAGAAAATGGCACATCGTGCCACGTTTGCCACTGCCTGTGAGTGTGGACTGAGTCTTGGTTAAGGGGACACTGACACCGTTTAACCATTTGTTAAAGTATTTCAGTTATTTGCAATGGCAGCAATGCCGCAATAGACTTTAAACTTAAGTTTGGATTTCTGTGTGTAGTTTTGAATCTTTTCAAAGTACTGCACTGTGATCTATCATAAAAAAGATTGTTGTGTACACAGAAAAGTTCCTGTTATATGCCAGTTTTTTAAACTTTTTTTTAAAAAGCATATAGTAAAATTCTTCTTTTCTTTTTTTTTTTTTTGATATAAAGTTCTGTGTCTTAACACATACATAGATTTGTGTAACCATTACCACAAACAGCAGATGGAACAGTTCTATCCCTCCTCAACTTTCTTCATGCTGTCTCTTTGTAGTTAACCCAAACCCCTGACCCCTGGCAAGCACCAACCTATTCTCAGTCCATATAGTTTTTCTTTTTTCAGAATGTCATATGACTTGAACTAAAACTCAGCATTATCCAACTCAAACTGATTCTGATGCATTGCAACCGTACAGGACAGAGATTAGAAATGTTCCCTAGGGTTTCTAAGACTGTAAATCTTTTTTTTTTTATGTGAATTATGTGACAGTTTACATTAGTTTGATTCTCATCTTATCATATATTATTTCATTGCCATGGTTACAATCCCCTCTACGCATCACCAATCAACGAAAGGGTACATCCTATAAGCCTGCATTGTCACTCTCCTCCTTGCCACAAAATGCCCACTTTTACATTTACAACCTTCACAA
>NW_006408642.1:8741694-8742668 GCF_000296735.1 Chrysochloris asiatica
TGTAATACAGAGGCTCTGCAGGCAGCCTCTTTCACTGGGCACGTTGTATCCCCATTTTAGGTATTCCAATCAGTTATAAGCAGAAGACGGACTTACAAGCTTTCTATGGTGATATTTCTGGCTTTTCCTTTCTCTCCCCTTCCAGTGACTATTTTACAATGAAATGCAAGGAATATCAAGATTCAGTAGACCGCCAAGCATCTTAACATTATTTCCCCCTTTTTCCGTATTCCAACCATATCTTACTCGGTGTACCCCCTCACCCTGTTGTTCCAAGGTTGTGTATACATTATTGTTTACCTCTGTCCCACTTAGCCCATGCGAACCTGCCTATTTGTTCTCTCCTCTGCTTTGTTCTTCCATTCCCCTCTCTCCTTTTGTGTATTGTCCCCCTCCCCAGCACCCTAACTAACCTGTGTCTATTCCCTGCCCTGTGCTCTACCTTTCCGTCCCTCCTCTCACCCCACCTCCTACATCCCAGCAATCAGCAAAGAATCCCCCCACCCCTCTTTAGTATGAGTTCTTTTTCTTAGTCTTTTACAGTAGTGGTCCTATGCAGTATTTCTCTTTGCTGACTAATTTCACTTAACGTAATGCCCTCAAGGTTCATCCATGTAACTGGTGGTTTGCAGCTTTCTTGTTATTATTCAAGGTAGCATAATATTCCATTGTGTGTATGTACCACAGTTTGTTTATCCATTCTTCAGTTGGTGGGCACTTTGGCTGTCTTCATCTCTTTGCTATTATAAATAGTGCTGCTATGAACATTGGTGTGTATATATCTTCTCGTATTGTGGCTCATTTTTCTTGTGGATAAATACCAAGTAGAGGGATTGCTGGATCATAAGGTATTTCTATTTTCAACCTTCTGAGGAAGCGCCATATTGCTTTCCAGAGAGGTTGGACCATTTTGCAGTCCCACTAGCGGTGCAGGAGTGTCCCAGTCTGTCTCTCCACATCCCCACCAGCATTTA
>NW_006408642.1:8759642-8761153 GCF_000296735.1 Chrysochloris asiatica
TATTTTGTAGCTGTTTCATTGGGAGCATAGATATTTATTATGGTTATTTCATTTTGTTCAATTTTCCCTTCTGTCATGAGATAATGTCCATCTTTATCTATTATGCTGGTTTTGACCTTAAAGTTTATTTTATCAGAGATTAATACTGCCACTCCTTTTCGTTTTTGATTGCAATTAGCTTGGTATATCTTTTTCCATCATTTGACTTTTAATCTGTTTTTGTCTCTGTGTGTGAGATTTGTGTCTTACAGGCAACATATTGAAGGATCTTGTTTTCTTATCCATTCTGCTACCCTCTGTCTTTTAACAGGTGCATTTACTCCATTTACGGCCAGTGTAATTATCGATAGGTATTGATTAATTGCTGCCATTGTTTGTTTTTTTGTGGTGTTGCTGCTTTCTTTGTTCAGTGTGTCTTCCTTTGTTGAGTTCATCATGCTTTCTGTGTTCTTTCTTGTGAGTTTCCTTATAATTTTAATGTTTCCATGTTCTTCTTGGATTTGCATTTTCTTGGTATGTTGTAAAGTGTTAATTTTCTTTGAGGTTACATTATAGTCCATTAGTTTTCACTCCATTTAGTGCAGTCTATTTTATTCTGTAATCTACCTGACCTTCTCACCATCTGGATCTCTGTTCCTGTGTGTTTACCTTGTTTTACATTGTACTTGTTTTGATTATAGACTGACCTCCCAGGTTCTCTGAGTTTGTTCTTATAGTATTTGTTCTGTTCTCGACTCTTCCTTCTGTCTATTTAATTCTGGGAGGTGCTGCCACATATGTCAATCTCTGGTTGTGATCTGTACTTGTTGGTTCTCAGTCCACAGAACTCCCTTTAGGATGTTTTTCAGTTTAGGGTTGGCTTTGGCAAAATCCCTAAGCTGCTTAGTTTATCCTAGAATGTTTTGATTACACTGTCATATTTGATTGGTAGCTTTGCTGGATAAAGGATTCTTGGTTGGCAGTTTTTTTTCTTTCAGGGTTTTATATATGTCTCCCCATTGCCTTCTTGCTTGCATGGTTTCTGCTGAGAGATCCGAGCTTAATCTGACTTGCCTGCCTCTGTATGTAACACTTCTGTTTTCCCTAGCTGCTTTCCAGAGTGTCTTCTTATCTTTGATTTTGGAGAACTTGATTATGATATGTCTTGGTGATTTTCTTTTGGGGGTCTATCCTTTCTGGGTTTTGTTGAACTTCTTGAATGTTTATCTTTTCACTTTTCAGGGTGATAAAGACATTTTCTTCTAGCAGTTCTTCAACTATTTCCTCTATGGACTTGTATGATTCTTCTTGTTCTGGAATGCCAAGAATTCTTAAGTAATTCCTCTTCATGTTGACCCACATGAATTTTAGACCTTATTAAGATTTTTTTATCCTTTTTTTCGCTTTGCTCTTCTATCTTTAGTGGTATTGAGAGATTCGTCTTCCAGCTCACTTGTTCTGCCTTCCATCTCTTCTATTCTACTCCTTTGCTTTCACAGTATTGTCTATTTCTGATATTCTGTTATTGATCG
>NW_006408642.1:8762183-8769989 GCF_000296735.1 Chrysochloris asiatica
TGAGGGGTGTCCACTTGCTCAGGCTCCCCCTCTAGTCACCAGAATGGAGGTGCACAAATAGGGGGGGCACCAAATTACCAGATGCCAAGAAAAGAAAAAAAAATCAGAACAAAGCAAAACTGACAAAGTGTATTGTCCACCTTTGTTCCAAGGTTCCCGTAGCGTTTTTCCATGACGTCTGCTCCCCCTCTTGGTCTTTCCATATGGTCTTACCCAAGATGTCAGCTCTGGGTCTCTGAGCCTGGCAAATTCAAAAGTACACGATTTCTTACTTCAGCATCAAGTTCCACTAGCTATAAGCCTTCAAACTTTTAAAATATTCCTATCTCACTGGTTCCAAGTTTTGGAGCTCTGCCCTGGTTCTGCTTTGGCTTGTAATCGGTGATATGGCTGATGGCGAACTTCACTGGACCTCCACACTAGCCACCATCAAGCCCCACCCCTTGTCCTCTAGGTTCCTTCTTGAAAGCTTGTAAGTCAGTCACTTCTTGCCTCTGTAGCACCCCCATTCTGGGTAGCCAATGTCCAAGTTGCCCATCGCTGCCCTCTCCATGTGCGGAGGAGGTGGGAATGATCCTCACTGTGGAGATTTGTTCACTCTTTTGAGCTATTACTTCCATAGGTGTGTGTCAAATTCATTAAATTATATCATCTCTTGTACTTTTGGACATGTTATCAGGAGGAACCAGTCCCTGGAGAAGAGCATCATGCTTATTAAAATGGAGGGTCCATAAAAAAGAGGAAGACCTTCAATGAGATGGATTGACACAGTGGCTTCAATTAATGGTGTCAAATATAGTAACAATTATGAAAATGGTGCAGGACTAGGTGATGTTTTGTTCTGTTGTACATAGGGTAGCTATAAATCAGTACTGACTTGACCCTGGCAGTCTGGCAAGAGTCTACACTCACCAAAATGTTATGCTACTTGGGAATAAGTTAACTGATGTACTCACCACGTTGGAGAGTTGTTGCTAGTTGCCATCAGGTCATCTGCCTGAGAATCAAAGAATATGGTGGGTGGCCCTCGCGCAACCTAACATAGCACCTTACTCTCAGTAGGCGCCTCAAGTTGAATGTGTGTAACAGTATTTGAACAGACTGAAGAGACACCTGCCTTTATTTCCCTTCGCAGATCCGACCTAATGGCTGCTTTCAGATCATCTTCCAAGAATGTCTCCCTGCTTTGTGAAGAAACCTTCAGAAATTTTCTGTGGTGTTCCAGGACTGAGGTTGTGAGCTCCTCCCAACCTGCTGCCTCCTTTTCCACCAGTTCCCCAGTGGGACTCCACTGGGAGGTATATGGACATCCTGGGAGGGCCCCCAGTTTGGAATTTGGAAACCAGCATTCAATCCCAAGTGAGGCATCAGAACCCCAGTCCAATCATAGAAGAAGAGTTAGAGAAGCTGGGAGCTTATATCTTGAGAAAGAAGAGCTAAGATGTCCCATCTGTTGGACGTTATTATACGATGGACCTTTCCTGTGGGATTTTTGAGACAACCCAGGTTTCAGAGGTCAAATGCCCAGAAGAGGGACTGTCCTGGGATCCCATTAATGAGCTAGTGAAGCTGAGGCCATGTGGCCTTCTTCATAACTTGCACCTGCCACTGTGAGAGCCACTCCGAGACCCAAGGGACATCCCTGCTCTCTTGTCCTGTTTCTCATACCTGCATACCATTGCACTGGAAAAGTACTCATGAAACAAATAAAAGAACAAAGGAAGGGCCGTCATGTTTTGCAATGAGAAATGTATTTAAACAAAAGGCATGAGGTTGGATTAAAAAACTCCAGAGCCCTCATCCATTTCTTTCTCAGGACTCTCTTTTCCAGACATTCTCCATGCTAACCATATGGGGATCTCACTGGTCCCCAGAGATACCTTGGACATGCCACTTTTGCTCTCTGCTAGTCTGAGTATGCATTCAAGGTCCATTTTCTTTATGCGATCATCTCATCCTGCTTAGAAGGACCAGGACGCCAATCCCAGCTCTGCCCTTTACAAGTAAGTTACATATCTGCAACATGCTTTGGCTTCCTCTATAAATGGAGGTAAGAATTGTACTTGCACTGATGTGAAGCTTTACTTGGTATCTGACTTGTAGGAACTGCTGCTAGCCACAAATCTTCTTATGTTGTCGTTTCCTAGCACAGACCCTGGTGCCCACCTTCTCCTCTAAACTCCTGTTTACAGCGTACTTAGCCAGATGGAGTCAGTACCATGTAAGAGAAATAAGTGCCTTACAGCCTTCTTACAGCCTGAGTTATGACTAAGTTGAGAGATCAGGGGCCTCAAATGGGTTTACTAACTAAACCGTGAAACTGGGCAGATTGACCTCTGGAGGCAAAAGCAGCTACTGAGATTTGTAGGCAACTCTCTTTGCAGAAGTCAGAGCTGAATCAAGCCTTCCAAATTTTATCAGTTACATGAAGGAGATTGTAATCAATGAGAATTACCAAAGTGTGTATGATTTGCTGAATGTAAAGCTGTAAAGTCACTCATCTCCAGAAAAGGCGTGGAAAGAATTCAAGTACACCGACACTGAGCTCCCTATCACCTGGAAGGTGGAGGGAGGAGCAGGGAAAAACATTCGCTCTATCAGACAAATGGAACTGGAGCCACACTCTTCTTCACCCATTCTTTTTCTTTAATCTCTTTTTTCACTCTTAACACATTTCAGTGAATCCCACAGCCCTTGTGCGAAGAGATCCTATCACTATCCTCTTCTACTCTGATAAATGCTTTAGATCACCTGCTGTTTTCCACTCAGCTACTACTAACCCTTCTGCTGTCCTGGTTTAATGTCCTCCAGGATATTAATTAATTGCTCCTTTCTACTTCCAGTCTTTTAGACCTATGCCAAAGTTTTCAATTTGATATCCCAGTTGGACCACTAAAATCCCTCCTCTCTCTGCTCTCTGTCTCCAGATCAGAACATTGAATTAAAAGCTCTCTGTTTCCCAGCTGAAAGAAACAAATCCATTGCTGTAGAGGCTATTCTGATTCATGGTCACTCTTCAGAGTAGAACTGCTCCATAGAGTTTCCAGTGGCTGTAATTTTATGGAAGCAGATTGCCTGGCGTGTTTTCCATGGCACCACTGTGTGTATTCAAACCACCAACTTTTAGGTTGTTATCATTGTTGTTGTGACACATAGCAACCCTGTATGGGGTTTCTGAGGAGCAGCTGGTGAGCTTGAACCTCTGATCTTGTAGTTCAAGCTGACCTTGCAGTCCAGCACATTAACACCACACCAGGACTGTTTGTACCATCCAGGGACCATCTATTCCCCTTATCCTTCCCATAATCCCATTGGGACTGTGTCTTCAACATCAGACTGCCACTGTTAGCAGATCCAATATGCATGGGTTCATCCACTGAAAGCTACTTTGAAGGGTCATGGCCTGAATCGGGATCATGGGCGAGGAGGACTGTGTAGGGTAGTGAACCCTCTGTCTAGCAAGTGTATCTAGTTACTGCCTTTCAACTTTGCCTTATCCACTCATCAATGAAGACTAGGAATTCCCAAGTCTGGAGATAAAAACGAAGAACTTTACTTCTTTAAGAAATAAGCTAAGTGCTGGTGATGGTAATGGAAGGAAAACAAAACTAAAGAAGCCTGAGAAGGTGATGATTCTGGGACAGAAAATAGAAGTTTGGGTATATTAATGGGGATGGGGTGGGGGGTTTGAGTTCACCAGTGACTCAGAACAGGGAAGCTAATGAGAGCTTTTCCGTTGGGTGCTCCAATCAGGTCAAGGATTGCTCATTAGTTGGGACATAAAACTTTAGAGAGAGTTAAATAAAACTCACTATGATTGTGTCAGTTCTGACCCATAGCAACCATAAAGGATGAGTCGAACTGTTCGATGGGTTTCTGAGGCTGTAAATCTTTACAGTAGCAGACAGTCATGTCTTTATCCCATGCAGCAGCTGAGAGGTTTGAAACACTGAACTTTCAGCTGACAGCCAAACACTTAGTCATTGCACCACCAGGACCCCTTAGGGTTAGACTGTGAGGAGAATCACAGTCATGTTGCTTGATAGAACTATGACTCAAGATAAAGTTTGGAGTTAGTATGAACTCAGTATGTGGTAAATCTGGAATATCTTGGATCAGCTTCTTCAGTGATGTTAAGAATTTCTGCTTTGGTTCATGTGGTGCCTGTGGTAGTGATGGTGGTGGTGTGCTGTGGAGTCAGTTCCAACTCAGAGCAACCCTGCATAGGGTTTCCGAGGCTGTAAATCTTTATGGGAACAGAAAGCCTCATCTTTCTCTCATGGAACCACTGGTAGTTTCAAATTGCTGATCTTGAGGCTAGCAGCCCAACTCGTAACCACTACGCCACTGGGTAGCTAGAACCGTATTAACGTTCAGGTTGTAGATCAAGAACCAACCAGTGATTAAACCAAACTAATCCATCCCAATGTATTTGACAGCTTTTGTGAGCCAAATGTTAATATTATAGCTGGAACCAGATTTAGCACCTACATTCCCCTCCATTCAAGTATGAAGTCATTATTTAATATGGCATTTCAAATGCAAGGTCCACCTGTCATCCATGTCCTCTAACCAAGGACTATTGAGTTATGTAATGTAGCCATTCAAAGACCATTGCATCCTCCAATATGGCAATATAAGATGCTGGGTGTAGCCCTGTGATGTTCCACATAAGAAACATTTTCTCATATTACTGTTTAGAAAACACTTCTGGTGATTCACACTTCTTTAAAGTCTCTGTAAAGTCTTGAAGTAAACAATCCATTTAAACTGTTTTCCCAACATTTTTTTTTTTAAGTTTTTATTGTGAATTGAGTGTTAGTTCACATGGGAGAACATCAGCTTTACATTCATCCTATCGCATTTCATTTCATTGCAATGATTAGAGTCACCTTCATGCATCATCATTCAACAGCATTTGCTTCCATTCCCGCTGTGTTGTTGTTTTTTGGGGGGTGGGGGGATGTATACTGAAGTACTTAGGAATATACAACCATTCAAATAACCGAAGGGTACACCCTGCAAGCCTGCCCCCCAGCCGCCAGCACACAGCCCCCTCTCCCTCCTTGAGTCCAGAGTCCCCAACCATCCCATCTCCCCACATCATCATCTCTGCCTCCATCTCTGGCGTTGCTGCTTCTCTGGATAGGGTCCCGCACTCCACTCTTCTCCCTTGATGATCCCAGGGTCCTTCACTCCTGGACTGCAAGATCAACCACTCCCTTCCTTTTGTTACAAAATGTCTACCTTTACGTTGGCAACTGTCATAGTCAGTCCTGATAGCAATTACTCACTATTGAACCACAAGAGTCTTTATCCCCATCTCCTTTTACCAGCCTCATCTAGTCAGGTTGGAAACCACTCAATAGAGATTCTACCTTCCCCGCACCCTCTGAAACTAAGCTCCCTCTTGAAAGCTTGTAAGCCAGTCTCTTCATGCCTTTGTAGACCCCCTACCCCCCATTTTGGATAGTCAGTGTCTAAGCTGCCCATTCCTGTCAACCCTGTGTACCAAGGGGGTAGGAATGATTCTCGCTATAAGGATTCCTTCCTTCTTTTGAGTTACTACATCTATAAGTATAGGTCGAGTTCAAATTGTAGCAGATTACACTTTTTTCCCTCTTCTTTCTTCTTCTA
Organism: Chrysochloris asiatica; assembly: GCF_000296735.1. Lineage (NCBI taxonomy): Eukaryota > Metazoa > Chordata > Mammalia > Afrosoricida > Chrysochloridae > Chrysochloris > Chrysochloris asiatica. The sequence goes on from NW_006408642.1 coordinate 8,767,821, forward strand.
GTCAAGTTCTGATCATCCAGCCATTGAAGCTAGGTCAAATGGGTACTATCTGCAAGTATTGGGTGTTCTTGTGTATCTCCCTTCACTTCATACCAGCTGGATGCTTCACTCTCCACTCTAGTCCTCTGTGGTTATGTCCCTGTCCCTGGGCTCAGGAGTCCCCAGGTCTCGCTATATGGCAAACCAGGTCTCAATCCAGGTTGACAGGCGTCTATTGAATGTGGTCGGACTAAGCTCACTGCTTCATTGCTGTTTTTCCCCCACTTCCTCTTATCGGTAGACCAAAGTGATCACCAGCAAGATTACATGTCTGCTCATGTATTCTCTTTGCATTTCAATCTTGGAAGGGGTTTTACTCTGAGGGGATTTGATGGCTGCCTTGATGGCTCCCCAGTGAACACCTTGCTTGTTCTTGTCATAGTCAATCAGAACGCTGTTACTGTTTTTATTTTTCCTGCTGTTCTTTCTTTCAGGAAGTATCTTCTGTTCTAGCTTCTCCAGGCTGGTCTGCTTGTCCTTTCAAGTGGAAATTTCCCACCTCACAAGATTCTGGATGGGGATCAGAATTCCATCTATGGTCTTATGCAATGCAAAGGTTCCCCAGGAAGCTTCTTTTACTCTGCAAGTTCTAGCCCCATTTTAGGTATTCCAATTAGTTGTTGGTTGAAGATGAACTTATAATCTTTCTATGGTGATGTTTCTGGCTATTCCTTTTTCTCCCCCTCAAGTGTCTATTTTATAATAGTAGGCAAGGGAAACCAAGATTCAAAAGATAGTCAAGCATCTTAACATTATTTTCCCTCTTTTACCCATTCAAACCATTCCTCAATCCCTATATCTCAGAGCCCTGCTGTTCCAAAGTTGAACATAGATCACTATTTACCTCAGCCCTGCTTAGCCCATGCAAACCTTTCTAACTGTTCTCTCATCACCTTGCTCTTCCATTGCCCTCCCCCTTCTTGTGTATTGCACCCACAACACCCAAACTATCCTATGTCTATTTCCTACCCTGTGCTCTGCCTTCCCTTCCCTCCCCTAGCCCCACACCCCTACATCCCAGTAACCAATAAAATTTTTTTTCCCTTTTAGTGTGGGTACTTTTTCTTAAGCTTTTACAATAATGGTCCTATGCAGAATTTCTCCTTTTGTGGCTGACTAATTTCACTCATCATAACGTCCTCAAGGTTCATCTGTGTTATGCGGTGGCTTGCAACTTCCTTGTTATTCTTCAGGGTAGCATAATCTTCCATTATGTGTATGTACCAAAGTTTGTTTATCCATTCTTCAGTTGATGGACACTTAGGCTGTCTCTATCTTTTTGCTATTGTAAACAGTGCTGCTATGAACATTGGTGTGCATATATCTACTTGTGTTATGGCTTGTATTTCTTGTGGGTAAATAGCAGAGTAATTGCTAGATTATAAGGTATTTCCATTTCCAACTTTCTGAGGAAGCACCATACTGCTTTCCAGAGTGATTGGACCATTTTGCAATCCCACCAGCAATGTATTAGGGTCCCAGTCTCTCCACATCTCTGCCACCATTTATTTTCCTCTACTTTTTTGATCTTTGCTGTTATTGCTGGTGTGAGATAATATTTCGTTGTTTTGATTTGCATCTCTCTAATGGCTAGTGAGTGTGAACATTTCTTCATATGTTTGTTGGCTGTCCAAATCTCCTCCTTTGTGAAGTGTCTGTTCATGTCCTGTGCCCATTTTTTAATTGGGTTATTTGTCTTTTTCTTGTAGAGGTGTTGTAGATTCCTGTATATTTTAGAAATTAGTCCCTTGTCTGATTTATCATTGCAAAATATTTTTTCCCGTTCTGTGGGTTCCCTTTTTACTATTTTGATGAAGTCTTTTGATGCTCATAAGTTTTTTATTTTTAGTATGTCCCTATCATCTATTTGTTTGTGTAATTTTCACAGTGTTTGGTAGTCTGTGTGCCCTGTAGTAGAGCCCTCAAATTTATTTCCTATTTTTTCATTGATGGCCTTTATAATTCTGGGATTCATATTTAGGTCTTTAATCCATGCTGAGTTGGTTTTTGTGCATGGTATGAGGTAAAGTCTTACTTCATTGTTTTGCATATCGCTTTACAGTTCTGCCAGACCCATCTGTTGAAGAGACTGTCTCCTCCCCATGCAATATACTTAGGCCCTTTGTTGAA
>NW_006408642.1:8793666-8795519 GCF_000296735.1 Chrysochloris asiatica
AGCTGTGAGCCTTCCAGCCTTCTAAGTATTCTTTTATATGTGGTTCAGAGTTCTGGGACCAGCCCCTGAGCCTGCTTGGTCGGGTATTCTGTCACTACTACAATTTTTAAATGATTTTCAGTAAAATGTTGCTTTCATGTGCTACTAATGATATTGTTTGATGTCACTCTTTTTTGGAATGGGCATAAATATGTGAATTAATTCCAATCATTGGTCAGGTTCCAAATGTCTTGGCATAGACAATTGAGCACCACACCCTCGGAAACCCTGTACAGGGTCGCTATGGTTCGAAACCGACTCGACGGCACTTAACAACAACAACAACAGTGTTGCATCAGGTTGTTGAAACATTTCAACTTGTAATCTGTCAATTCTTGGAGCCTTGCTCACACCACTGCTTTCAGTGCAGCTTGGACTTCTTCCTTCAGTACCATGGGTTCTTGATAATATGCTGTGTCTTAAAATAGTTGAGCATCGATCAGTTCTTTTTTGATCTATCTTTAATTGCTTAGATATTGTTCCTCTAAAGAAACCTAAAAAAAAAAAACCAAAAAAAAAAACCCAAAGCAAGCAGAAAAGGAAAACAATAGAGTACAAAATCGATGAAATGGAAAAAAAGAAAAACAAATGAGAAAATCAGTGAAACAAAAAATTGTATTTTAAAAAATTGATAAAATTGGCAAATTTCTAGCAATAGTCACAAAAATAAAAAGAGGTAAGAAACAAATCACCAATATCAGGAATAAAGCAGGAGCTATTACTACAGATTCTGTAGCCAATAAAAACATAATAATAGACTAATATGAGCAACTTTATATTCCAAATTTTAAAAATTTAGAAAACAATAGCCCTATTTGCTGAATAAGGAAGCAAAGAAAATATTTCACAAATCTTTCACACACTCATGAGAAAAGTTTTCAGTGCACTAGGAATAGATGGGTACTTCTCAACTTGATAAAGACCATCTACAAAGAGCCTGTGGTATCATCATACTTACTGGTGAGAGACTGAATACTTTCTCCCAAGATTGGGAGCACAATAATGATGTCCAATCTCATGTCTCCTATTCAACTGGACGTTCTAGCAGTGTAATAAGACAAGAAAAAGAAATAAAAGGCATACAGCCTTAAAAAGAAGTAAGATGCACTCTTATTTGAAAATGGTATGATTGTCTATATAGAAAATCCCAAGGAATCTCCTAAAAAACTCTTGGAATCAATAAGTGAATTCAACATGCGAGCAAGAACAATATAAATCAATCATAATTTTATATATTAATGAACATGTGGAGTCCTGGTGTGGAGCTGTGGCTTAATGTGCTGGACTGCAAGGTCCGTTTGAACTGCAAAGTGGGCAGATCAAGCTTACCAGCCAAACCTTGGAAACCCTATACAGGGTTGCTATGGGTAGGAACCAACTCAATGGCACTTAACAACAACAATGAACATGTGGAAATGAAAATGAAAAGCTGTATCATTTATGATTGCTCAAAAAGAAAAGGCTGTGACCTTTTGGAAAGGAGCCTTGGTAGTTCTGTAGGACCAGAACTGAGATTCAAAGCACAAGGTCAGCAGTTCAAACGCATCAGCTACTCTATGGGAGAAAGGTGAGACTTTCTGCCCCCATAAAGATGTACATAAAGATGTATATCCCACGAGAGTAAAGTTTTACTAAAGGTAATTCAGAAATGGCTGCAAGCATACATTGACAGAGAACTTCCAGAGGTTCAAGCTGAATTCAGAAGAGGCCGTGGAACAAGGGATATCATTGCTGCTGTCCGATGGATCTTGGCTGAAAGCAGAGAATATCAGAAAGACGTTTACCTGTGCTTTATTGACTACACAAAGGCTTTC
>NW_006408642.1:8796305-8797730 GCF_000296735.1 Chrysochloris asiatica
GAGTGCTCCTTGGAGGCCAAGATGGCCAAACTTTGTCTCTCATACTTCAGACATATTGTCAGGAGGGACCAGTTGGTGGAGAAGGATATCATGTTTGTCAAGGTGGAGGGTCAGAGAAAAAGAGGAAGACCCCAAAAAAGATGGCTTGGCCAAGTGGCAGCATCGATGGACTCAAGCATGGCAACAGTAGTGAGGTTAGCCCAGGATTGGGCAGTGTTTCATTCTGCTGTGCATAAAGTTGCTATGAGTCTGTACCTACTCAACGGCACCTAACAACAACAACAAAGATGTATAGCTTTGGAAACCCCATGAGTAGGGATCAACTTAATGAACATTGGTTTGGTGTTGGTGTTTGGATCTTTTGAAAACAAATAGCCAACTCGTTCTCCCAAGGTTCATCTAGGTGGGTTTGAACAAGCTTTCAGTCGTAGTCAAATGCTTAACTACTTACATCACCCAGGGATAGACTCACTTTCTGGCTATTTTCTGGCTATTCGCACTCCTTTCCCTTTAGGCACAGCTCTCTGTATCTTCCTGGTCACACCCTCTAGCCCTGCTAGTGTCACCAGTCACTGTACAATCTTTCCATCTGTGTGTCAGCCTCATGCTAGCATGATGCCCCTGGCCAAATCCAGATCCAGCCACTCTAATTTTCCCTTTTCTGAGACACATGATGATGTTACTCTGAATAAAAGAAATTGAAATGTACTCATATTCACCAATTTGGTTATTTGAGGACTGGGGTGAAGAAATAGCCTTATGACAGTCACATAGTTCCCAGCAACTGAGCATCTAACAAGGATTGCAACAATTCTGACAAATAAATAGTATTATTCCTAATTTACAGGTGTGGAACCTAAGACTAATGGGAATGAAAATTGCCCAAGGTCACATGATGACTCTGTGATTCAAATTCAGACCTGTTGTATTGAGAGGCTTGGGGCATGCTGTGAGAGACCATCTTTGCTTGTTGTGTGGACAAAGTGAGGGACACAGTATGCCTGGCCACTCATAATGTCAGAGGTCAGAGTCTAGGCCCTGAAGGAACAGGTAGGTACCTGAGACAGAGAGTTGGCCTCTAGGGTCTTTTCTCCTGAGCTCTCGGCAGGGCCCAGTAGTCATCTTCCAAGGGGAGCTAAGGCTGCCTAATTGGGAGCTTCAGAAAGCAGAGCAGCAGCAAGAAGGAAAATCAAATTAGAGAAGTAACACAGCCTCATCAAGTTAGTCCATCCACATTCAGTCAACTGATCTTTGACAAAGAGCCAAAATACATTAAATGTGGAAGAGATTCTTCAACAAATGGTGCTGGAAAAACTGGAATTGGATTTGCAAAAGAATGAAACAAGACCCATATCTCACACCATATGTGAAAACTAGCTCAACATGGATTAAAGATCTAAATGTAAATCCCAGAAATATAAAGAT
>NW_006408642.1:8798625-8800692 GCF_000296735.1 Chrysochloris asiatica
CTTCCTCTTTTTCTCTGACCCTCCACCTTACCAAACATGATATCCTTCTCCAGTGACTGGACCCTCCTGACAATATGTCTGAAGTATGAGAGACGAAGTTTGGCCATCCTGGCCTCCAAGGAGCTCTCTGGCTATACTTCTTCCAAAACGGATAAATTGATTCTTTGGCAGGCCATGGCACTTTCAATATTCTCCTCCAACACCGTAACTCAAAAGCATCAATTCTTCAACGGTCTTCTTTATTCACTGTCCAGTTTTCACATGCATATGAGGTTATTGAAAATACCATGGCTTGGGTCAGGCACCTTTGTAGCTCTCCCATTTTGGGTAGCCAGTGTCCAAGTTGCCCATCTATGTCTACTCTGTGTATGGAGGGGATAGGAATGATCCTCATTGTAAAGATTTGTTCCCTCTTTTGAGCTACTGCATCCATAGGTGCAGGTCAGGTTCATCAAATTGTATCAGATGACTCTTTTTTTCCTCTTCTTTCTTCTTCTAGCTGAGCTCTGATCATCCAATTATTGAAGCCAGGTCAAGTGGGTATTGACTGCAAGTGTGGGTGTTCTTATGCATATGGCAAAAAAAATTTTTTTTTGCAATGACATATTAGACAAAGGACTAATCTCTAAAATTTGTAGAACACATCTACAAGAAAAAGACAAATAATCCAATTAAAAAAATAGTCACAGGATGTGAGTAGATACTTCACTAAGCAAGACATTCAGGCACCCAACAAACATATGAAGAAATGTTCATGATCATTAGCCATTAGAAAGGCGCAAATCAAAACAAAAATGAGGTTTTGAACAGTGAAGTTCAAAAAAAGCAGAGGGTGACAAATGCTGGCAAGGGTGTGAATAGACTACTACCCTCCTACATGTCTGGTGGGACTGCAGATTGGTTCAACTACTCTGGAAAATGGATGATACTTCCTTAGAAAGCTGGAAATAAAAATACCTTATGATCTAGCAGTTCCTCTATTTGGTATATAGCCACAAGAAATACGAGCCAGAATGTGAGTAGATACGTGTACAGCAATGTTCATCATCACTGCACCATTCACAAAAAATTGGAGACAACTCAAGTGCCCATCAACAGAAGAATGGATAAGCAAGCTTTGGTGCATACACACAATGGAATACTATGCTACCTTGAAGAATAATGATGAAGCTGCAAAACATGGATAAGCCTTAGGACGTAATACTGAGTGAAATTAAGTCAAGTACAAAAGCACAGATGTTGCATAAGTCCATTATTATAAAAACTTAAAGAAAATATTTCCATACTAAAGGATAACTAAGGATTAACAGGGGTGGGAGAGAGGGGGCAGTAACTCACAGGTCAGGGGATAGACATATGGTAACTCAGGGGACAGGAAGGACAATAAATAGGGGAAGACAATCCACAAGAAGGGGAAGAAGGGTAGAGGCATGAGGAAGATAGGGAAAGACTCTGGGAGGTATATGTGGGCTAAATGGGATAGAGGTAGACTGATGTATGCACAGTCTTGGAATAGCAAGGCTGTATGATACAGGGATCGAGACATAGGCTGAAGGGGTAAAGGAAAGGAAATAATATTAAGGAGTTTGACTGTCTGGAGGATATGGGGTTCCTGTGCCTCTAGTGTAATACAGACATTTGTGGGATAGAAAGGATAACTGGGGAAGATGATTACAGAAAGCTAGTAAATCCATCTTCAGCCTATAATGAACTGGATTATCTAAAAGGGGTCTAGAATGTACTCAGGAAAACAGGCTTCTTGTGAAGCCTTGGTGGCGTATGGGGCCTTAAGCTGAGCCCCACCCAGAACCTTCAGGGGTGGGACATTCCCAACTGAAAAGACATGCAGAGCAATCTGGAACAGCTAGAGGAACAGAAGATACTTCTTGAATGAAAGACCAATGGACGGAGAAGAAGAAAAAAAATGCAGTATCAAGTAAGCTGTTAGCCCTGGAGCCATCAAGGCAAGAAGAGTTAACCCATCAGGGTAAATCTCTAAGACTAAAAGTCAAATGGAACACATAAACAGTCTTGTATGCTTGCTCACAACCATCCTGGTCAACTTGA
>NW_006408642.1:8801322-8814419 GCF_000296735.1 Chrysochloris asiatica
GGCACTTAACAACAACAACAACAAATCAACTGAACCCTTGTTTATGGATGAGGCTGCCCAAAATTCCTAGCGAATACAGAAGGATTCTGCATATCAAGGATAAAGCAAGTCTCTGTATTACACTGGGTTGATAGGGACAGGCAACTTTGACTTCAGCTACCAAAATTGGGGGACTATAAAGGCATGAAGTGTCTGGCTTCCAAGCTTTCATAAGGGTGCTTAGTGTCAGAATGAGGGGAGTAAGAAACCCTACTGAATAGTTTTCCTTATGTCCATATGGGTTTGGTGATGAAAGGGATAGAATTTTATAATTCTGTTGCAAGTAATTGTTTTGAGATCTAATGGTGATTGTTGCAACTGTAAATAGAAGAGATACAGCTAAAAGGGAGGAGCAGTTAATCTGTTATTTCAGGAACAGAAGATTCTGGGACCATCAAGAGGAAAGAGCATTAGAGGAGCGAGGGATCCTAACCAGAAAAGCGATGACAGTAGAGATGGTGGTAAAGGACTCTAGACCAATAGACTGAGAGAGGCAGTGTGCCTGCAGGCAGGAGGCTGGCTTGCAAAATGTGCCCTTTGGGCATTTAAATGAATATATATTTACAATGTGGTAATGAACTGAAAGGTCAGTGGTTCAAGCTCACCAGCTGCTCCTTGGAAACCCTATACAGGGTTGATATGGGTGGAATCGACTCAATGGCAGTTAACAACAACAACTATGTGTACATTAATAATAATAAAAAGATAATAGAGATAAATACTGTTGGCTAAGGGATCATGGAGGGAATTATAATCATTACAATGATTTGCTGAATGTAAAACTGGTGATCTGTCCTGTAAGCCTTCATTCACTCAATACACAATAAAAACTTTAAAACAAATAGAAAGTCCATTCCCTGAAGCACCCCTATCTCCCTGCCTCTACCTTGTCAGTCACGATGTGAGATCACAGTGGGTGGAGGTGCTGATGGATGGTGGTACTGTTGAACATGACCCCATTTCTTCTTGGCTCACTGTTCTGAAACAGGAATTCAGACATGGGCTGCTTGAATGAGAGAGTGTCAGTACACCCCTACAGTGTGGGACAGCCCAGGAGCCCGTGTGTGTGACCCTTGGGTGCATCTTCACTGTTGTGCTCTGAGGAGAAAGCCAGGGGAGAGTGGATCCTGGAAATGCTGGTGGACATGGCCTTTACAGCTTGAGCCTGTTCTGTCTGCTGCACCCATGGCTGTGGGAGGCTGACTGCCACAGCCCCAGTGGGCATCTTGAAAGACCTTCTTCCCCTTGAGTCCTGGGAGGGAATGGCCACTTTCCAGTGTTCTGTGTACCCTTGCCAAAGTCACTGAAAGCTAAAGGCCCTGGGCAAAGAGCTCCCACAGACCTCAAAAATTTTGTTTTAAATCAAAGAATTTTATTGAAGGAAAGACACAGTTTAAAGTTGAGATCTGCAGAGTCCACAAAGTGAACTGTGCTTTTGAAGGAATTACAGGCATTCCGGCAATATTTCCATTGTTAAACAACGGAGATACTGTGAATGGGTCACTTAAAGTCAAAGGCAGGCTAACAAATGCAGGGGCTTTACTGTGGCCAGCAAACACAACATTTGTGGGTTTACATGGTTGGTTCAGGACACCCACTGGCCTCAAATTTACCAAAGGTGAGAGGCCCCCCAGTGGCCATGTTCATTGGAGATCTAGATCTAGAAGGTGAGGGTCCTTGGTTAGTTGCTGAGTCACTGGGTCACTGTTAAAGGGACAGTGTGAAACAGGCATAACTACAAGTAGCAAAAGAGGAAAAAACAAAGCAAAACTCACCTCCATTGAGTTGATTCTCACTTATAGCAACCCTGTATAGGGTTTCCAAGGCTGCAAAGCTTTGCAGGATCAGAAAGCCTCATCTTTCTCCTGAGGACTGGCTGGGGTGTCTAAAGCACCAGCCTTGCTGTTAGCAGTACAGTGCTTATCCTGTAGCACCATGCCAGCACTCCCTGCAACAGAGACAAGCACTTCCAAAGTGGAAATTATAGATGAGCTTAAAAAAAGTACTGTCTGGGCAACAGTGAAGAAAAATTGAGTGGATGAGGGCTTGGGGCATATTGTGAGGGAGGGAGAGCTACTGATGGAGTAGGTGTGCTGGGAGGGAGGGAGATAAACAGAAGGAAGAAGAGGGGCATTCTAGGAGGGAAGGAATGGGCTTGCTGAGGGAGGAGCCCCCAAACTGGCAGGTCTGAGGCCTAGGAAGAGTCCTCCTTTGATGATTCCACCTAGTTCTGTGTCTTCTGTGGCCTTGAGTTGTTATTGTTGTTAGTGCCTTCCAGTCTGGTAGGTCTGAACTGCCTGATTTCGATTTGAATGTACATTTCAATGACAGAAGAGTGCCAGGGTGCTTTACAGAAGCAAACATCAAAGATGAAGACTAGGAAATCAAACAAAATATCCAACCCCATCTTCCTAAAAACATATACACACACAACAGCAGTAGCAAGGAACCAAACCCACAGCACAGAGGAGAAAGGAGGACAGTGACAAGATTAGAAAGTCCACAAAAGGGAAGTTTAAGCTGTATGCAAGATGCCTCAACCAAAGACACAAACATGTGGTTTAAACTTCTGTTTGTGTGTCTCTACCCAGAACTCCCCTTCACCCTCCCACAAACCCCCACCACTAGCAAGGCCATTTCCTCTCTCCATAGAACAGCAAGGTTGTTGTGGGGGGTGCATATTCTGGTAAGGGATTGACCGTCCAGTAAAAAGATGGAGTTCCAGCTAGTTGTGGGGAGGGCAAGCATTCAAGTTAAAGCTAAGTTCTGCCCAAACAAAAGATCTGTAGAAACCCAGATGCAAACTGCATTAGTGTATTAATCAGAGTCCTTTTCCCTCCTGGACTGAAGATTAAAGAGATGCACACAGCTGCCTCTCCTGTATACCTATGGCCCATGGGTATAAGTACATAGGTACATGTCCTATATACCTTATAGGTACTTCCTAGACATGGAATTGCTGGGACAAAGCATACACACTCTTTCAATCCATGGGTGTGTTCCCAAGTGTTTAATGGAAGGTTTTCTGAGAGAGGTGACAAGGAAAAGCTCTGTTTGAAGATTTTCAGTGTCCCTGGTATAATCACTCTATAAAGTTCCCTGAGTGGTGTAAAAGGTTAACTTATTTACTTGGCTGCTCAGCATAAGGTTGGCAGTTCAAATCCATCTAGAGGTGGCTTGGAAAAAAGACCTGTGATCTAGTTCTAAGAAACCAGGCATTGAGAACCATATAACGCATAGGTCTAACTCTGACCCACAAGGGGTCGCCATGAGTGGGGGTCAACCTCATTCCAACCAGTTTTGTAAAATACTCTCTGCACTAAAGGTTTCAAACTCAAGACTAAATCCTTTATGTGCATGTTATTATTAATACTTATACATGTGAAAAACTAGGCTTAACAAAGGAGTTAATTTATTAGCTTAGGTCATTAGATAGTAACTAGTGAAACTTGAGGTTTAAAATAATTTAAGATAATGTATTGCTGATCCGCTAGGTCATTGGTTCTCATCTTGCTCATCTCAGGAACTTTTTAGCTTATTACATATAACCTGGGAGTCCCTTGGTGTTGCAAACAGCATGCTCTCTACAACCAGAAGATTAGAGAGAGATTCTAGTCCCCCCATAGTCCACTGCCTCTGAAGGTGATTTCCTTCTGAAAAATCTTCTATTGAAAACTCTACAGAGCACAGTTCTTCTCTGACATACATATATGGGGTTGAAATGAGTCAGAGTTGAGCTGTAATCTGTGTTGAAGTCTTTGATCTTCATCTGTGAATATTTCAAGTCCTCTTTGCTTTCAGCAAGCAAGGTTGTGTCAAATGCTTATCAAAGGTTATTAATGAGCCTTTCTCCAAACCTTATGTCCAGTTTCTCATAGTATTTGCTCAGCATACAGATTGAATAAGTATGGTGAAAGGATATAACCCTGACGTATACCTTTCCTGATTTTAAACCATGCAGTATCCTTTTGTTCTGTTTGAACAACTGCCTTTTGAACTATGCACAGCTTTCTGTGTGAACACAATTAAGTGTTTTGGAATTCTCATTCTTATCAACATCATCCATAATTTCTTGTGTTTCACACAGTATAATGCCTTTTTATAGTCAATAGAACACAGGTAAACATCTTTCTGATATTCTCTTCTTTTGGCCAAGATCCATCTGATGTCAGCAGTGATATCCCTCAGTCCACATCCTCTCCTGATCTGGATCGAATTTTTGGCAGCTCCCTTTTGATGTACTGCTGAGACCATTTTTGAATTACCATCAGCAAAATTTTACTTGTGTGTGATAGTAATGATGTTAATTGACAGTAAGGATATTGGTTGATAATTTCTTTGGAAAGGGCATAGATGTGTCATACCTGACACAAATTAAACACAGTACAAAATAACAAGCAACAAAATAGAAGTCTTGTGTCTCCCTTCCCCACCACCCAGTTCCTTTCACTGGAGACCACAAGTGTTATCAGTGTGCAGCATCTCCAGAGACCCAGGTGTCTTCACAGCACACACATCCACGGTTCACCCCAGTGCTGCATCATGTACACATTAGGCCACCTCGGATCACTAACATGGCATTCTTGCCTGTATCATCATATAAGGGGCATCGTATTCCACAGGGGGACAACTCCTCCACACCTCAGTGAGCATCCGTATAGTCTGTATCTTCTTTCACATGTGCAAATAGTTGTAAGATAAATCCTATTAAGTAGAATTGCTGAGATAAACGATACATAAACTTTAAAAAAAAAACAAACACAAAAACAAAAAAACCACTCAGGCATATATAATAATTTACACCACCAAAGGGCACATTCTACAAGCCTGCCTCCTGGCCGTCAAGATCTCAGTCCCTCTCTTTCCATGAATCTAGAGTCCTCATTTGCTTCCTCTCTCCATGTCCCCATCTCTGTCTCCATCTCTGATGTTGCTCTTCTCCGTTGATGGTCCTAGGGTCCCATGTTTCTGGACTGTAAGATTAACTACTCCCCCATTTTTATTTCAAAACTTCTACCCTTACAATTGTGACAGTCACAATAACAGTTACTTGCTATTGAATCATAAGAATCTTATCCCCATCTCTTTTAACCAGACCCATCTAGACAAGATGAAAAGTATTCAGTGGGGACTCTTTCTTCCCCTACACACTCTGAAACTAAATTCCCCCTTGAAACCGTGTAAGCCCGTTACTTCGTGCCTTTATTGCCCCCTCATTTTAGGTAGCCAGTGTCTAAGTTGCCCATCCCTATCTACCCTGTGTACAGAGAGGATAGCATTGGTACCTGATATGAAGACTCCTTCCCTCTTTGTTGGTACTTAGAGTTACTACCTCCATGAGTCCTGGTGTAGTGCTGTGGGTTAATGCACCAGACTGTAAAGCCATTTGAACTGCAAGGTCGGCAGTTCAAGCTCACCAGCTACTCCCTGGAAACCCTATACAGGGTCGCTATGTGTCGGAATCAACTTAACGGCACTTAACAACAGCCTCCATGAGTATAGATCAAGTTCATCAAATTATAGCAATTTACCCTTATTCTGATTATCAAGCCATCGTAGCTAGGTCAGATGGGTACTATCTGCAACTTTGGGTGTTCTTGTGCATGTCCCCTCACTTCATATCAGTTGTATGTTTCATTCTCAGCTCTACCCTCTGTGGCTATGTCCTTGTCCATAGGTCTCACCACACTTTGGACCAATCAGCCATTCTACCACCATCTTCCGCCTGAAATTGATCAGACATGTCATAAGCTGCATTGATCATTACTGGTGATTGTATTGCAAGGTTGGAAGTAAGAGGAAGGATCAGTAGTTGGATAGTATGACCTTGGTCATGGAAATGATGCTGGAGATCACATGATAGAATTTTATGAGACCTGTGACCTCTTCATTGCAAATACCTTTTAAAAACAACATTAAAAGACCACTTTACACATGGACCTCACCAGATGAAATATACAGAAATCAAATAGACTACATATATGGAAAGAGATGGTGAAAAAGCTCCATATCATCAACCAAAACAAGGTCAAGGGAAGACTATGGAATACATCATTAATTATTCAGATGCAAGAAAATTACAAGTCCACAAGAGCCAAAATATGACTTTGAACATATCCCACCTGAATTTAAACAGCATCTCAAGAACAGATTTGGTGACTTAGACACTAATAACCAAAAACCAGAAGAGTTGTGGGATGACATCAAGAATATCATACAGACAAACCTTTACAGTGAAGATCATTCCCACCCCCTTGATACACAGGGTAGACAGGAATGGGCAGCTTGAACATTGCCTACCCAAAATGGGGGTTACAAAGGCAAGAATTGACTGGCTTACAAGCTTTCAAGAGGGAGCCTAGACCCAGAGGGCATGGAGGAAGGTAGAATCTCCGCTGAGTGGTATCTAATCTGTCTGGGTGGAGCTGATGAAAGGAAATGTGGATAGGTGTCTTGTGATACAATAGTGAATATTTGCTATCAGGACTGACTGTGAGGGTTGGAAATGTAAAATTAGACATTTTGTAGCAAAAGGAGGGGAGTGGTTGACTTTGCAGTCTAGGAGTGCAGGTCCCTGGGACCATTAAGGGAGAAGAGCACAATGTAGGACCCTACAGAGAAGCAGTGACACCAGAGATGGAGGCAGAGAAGATGATGTGGAGAGATGGAACGGCTGGGGACTGTAGACCTAGAGAGGGAGAGGAGCTGTGTGCTGATGACCGGTGGGGGGGTGGGACACGACAGTCTTGTAGGGTATACCCTTTGGTTGGTTGATGATACATGGAGGGGATTGTAATCATGACAATGAAATGATATACGATAGGATGAATGTAAAACTAATGTTCTCCCATGTAAACTATCACATAATTCACAATAAAACATTTTAAATAAATTAAAAAAAAACAATAAAATTTAAAAAACAAGAAGAATATCATACAGGAAGAAAGCAAAAGGTCATTATGATTCAGTAGTGCGTGGTTGGTATAATGACTAATTGCAATTGTCACAACTGTAAAGGTAGAAGTTTTGTAACATAAAGGAGGGAGTAGTTAATCTTACATTCCTGGAACAGAGGACCCTAGGACCATCAAGGGAGAAGAGCATGAGCGGAATGTGGAACCCTATCCAGAGAAGCAGCAACACCAGAGATGGAGGCAGAGATGATGACATGGAGAAATAGAGCAGCTGAGGACTCTAGACTCATGGAAAGAGAAAGACTGTTTGCTGGAGGCCAGGAGGCAGGCTTGCAGAATGTGCCCTTTGGTTGTTTAAATGATTATATATTCCTGAGTGTTTTGGTGTACATCCCGCCTCCTCCCCCCCACAAAACAAGACAAAGAAGAAAGAAAAGATCAAAATGGATGTCGGAAGAGACAGGAACTTGCTCTCCAGTGTAGAGATGCTAAACCAAAAGGAATAAAAGAGGAGGTAAAAGAACTAAACAGAAAATTCCAAAGGACAGCTTGAGAAGATAAAGTCAAATATTATAATGCAATGTGCAAAGATCTGTAGTTAAAAAAACAAATTGGAAGAACAAGCTTAAAGAACTGAGTAAAAAATTCAACCTCAACTTGTGATATTAAAGGATTCTTCGGGCAAAATATTGAATGATGATGGAAGATTCAAAAGAAGATGGAAGGAATACACAGAGACTCTGTACCAAAAAGAAATGATTGATGTTCAGCCATTTCAAAAGGTAGCGTATGATCAAGAGCCAACAGTGCTGAAGGTAGAAGTCGAATGTGCACTGAAGGCACTGGCAAAGAACAAGGCTCCGGGAATTGATGGAATACAAATTGAAATCTTCAAACAAATTGATGAAGCACTGGAGGCACTCACTCTGAGAAATTTGGTAGCCAAGTACTTGGCCAACTGATAGGAAGAGATTAATATTTGTGCCCATTCCAAAAAAAAGGTAACCCAATAGAATGTGGAAATCATAGGGCAATATCATAGGACAGTGTGGAAACCAGAGGACAATATCACACACAATTAAAATTTTGCTTAAGATAATTCAAAAACAGCTGCAAGAGTACATTGACAGGGAATTGCCTGAGGTTCAACCAGATTCAGATGAGGACATAGAATGAGGGATATCCTTGCTGATGTCATATGGATATCGGCTGAAAGCAGAGAATAACAGAAAGATGTTTACCTGTGGTTTATTGACTATGCAAAGGCTTTCAATTATGTGTATCATGACAAACTATGGACAACCTTGCAGATAGTGAGTATTCTGGAACACTTAATTGTGCTCAGGAGGTACCTGCACATACACCAACAGGCAGTTGTTTGAACAGAACAAGGGAACACCGAATGGTTTTAAATCAGGAAAGAAGTGTGCCAGAGTTGCATTCTTTCACCATACTTTTGTATTCAATCTGTATGCTGAGTAAATAATCTGAGAACTTAGATTTTATGAAGAAGAATATAGCATCAGGAGTGGAGGAATACTCATTAACAACCTGCAATATGCAAGCTTGCTTACTGAAAAGAGAACTTAATATACTTACTGAAGAAGATCAAAGACCACATCCTTCAATATGGGTTGCACCTCAGTGTAAAGAATACAAACATCCTCACCACTGGACCAATAAATAACTATGATAAATGGAAAAAAGACTGAAGTTGTCAAAGACTTTACTTTGCTCAGATCAACCATCAACACTCATGGAAGGAGCAGTCAAGAAATAAATGATTAGACAAAACTCCTACACAAGACCTCTTTAAAATGTTAAAGAGCAAAGATGTCAGTTTGAGGACTAAGGTGCTTCTGACCTAAGCTATGGTATTTTCAATAGTCTCATATGCATGTGAAAGTTGGACAGTGAATAAGATAGACCAGAGAAGAATTGATGCATTTGAATTATGAAGTTGGAGAAGAATATTAAGGAAACTGTGGACTGCCAGAATAACAAGCAAATCTGTGTTGGAGGGAAGTACAACCAGAATAGTCTTTAGTAGCCAAGATGGCTAGACTTGGTCTCTCATATTTCGGACATATTACCAGGAGGACCAGTCCCTGGAGAAAGACATTATGCTTGGTAAATTGGAGGATCAGCGAAAAAGATGGAGCCCTTCAGTGAGATGGAGCACCACAGTGACAGTAATAATGTTCTCCAGCAGAGCAGCAAGTGTGAGGATGGTGCAGGACCGTGCTGTGTTTCATTCTGTAGTACATGGATTGCTATGGATTGGAACTGATTCGCTGGCACCTAACACCAACAACAAGTGATGTTGAGTTGGTCCCCACTCATAGTGACCTGGTAATGAGTTTCCAAGGAGAGACTGGTGAATTTGAACCTTTGTCACTATGGTTAGCAGTCTAGTACTTATCCTATCCTACAGTGCCATTCCAAGACTCCTGTTTATTATGGTGGTGGTGGTTATGTGCCATGGAGTCGGTTCTGACTCATAGTGACCCTGTACAGGGTTTCCAAGGCTGTAAATCTTGACGGGAGCAGAAAGTCTCATTTTTCTCCCGCGAAACAGCTGGTAGTTTCGAACTGCTGACCTTGTGGTTCGTGGCCTGATTCATATTATGGAGGACCTCTAATAGTACAGTGCTTAACAGAACACTTAATAGATGTGTGATGTTGTTGTTAAGTGCCTTCAAGTCAGTTTTGATTCATAGCAACTCTGTATAGGATTTCCAAGGAACTGCTAGTGGGTTTGAAAGACTGACCTTGTGGTTAGCAGTCCAATACTGATCCTACAGTGGCACACCAGGATGAAGGAAGTAAAAACCAAAATCCAGTTGCCGTAGAGTTAATGTGATTTATGGCAACCGTATGTGTGCCAGAGGTGACCTGTGCTCCGTAGGGTTTTCTGTGGCTGGTATTTTTGAAGTAGATTCCCAAGGCTTTCTTTCACTGTGCCTCTTGATGGACTCCCACCTCTGATCTTTTAGTTAGCCATGCACATTAAACCTTTTGCACCGTAACAGAATGAGCCAGCCATGCAACTTAGAGCTTTCAGACTAGATGCAGAGGAGATCATGGGCATCCACATAACTGCCTGCCTTCTAGATTTGGGGTACAAAGTACCATTGTCAGCCTTTTCATTCCTCCCTGCCTCCCCACCAGGCTCAAACCACGAGGAACGCTACCCAGCTCCAGTGGATGCTTTGTTCACAGACCTACCAGGATCTAGTTAGCAGCCCGTGGCACCACCTTTCTCAGGCTCAGTGGTCATGCTCTGAGACTCTACCGGTGGGACCAGTTGGGAGAGGGTGTGCATGTGATGGAGGGAGTGACTCTCAGATCCAGTCCCTAGAGGCCACTTCCTGCTGAACACCTCCCAGTGGCAGAAGAACTGCAAGAAGATACTTTCCCTCATTTCACTTAGACTCCGTCCTATATCCTCTTCATCCAATGTCCTCTGCTTGCTGGAGAGACAAGAAAATGGCTGTCTCGTCATCTCCCTGAAAAGAAGCCAGCTTTCTAGCTGCTTTCTCACAGAACCTGTCAAGGTAGGGTCCAAGGTTACCCTGTCCAGAAAGCAGGTGCTCTCACTCCATATTATAGCTGTTGCTGCTACAAACCCAACTCTAGGATGTGCTCATTTTTGTCCCTTGTGACATCAGGTGATTGTCAGCTGCTGGTGCTTTTCCTACCTGGGTTAGGCTGAGATTGACTCTCTCAACTACCAGTGTCTCAGTGGCACCTCCCCTTAGTTGGTAATGTTTCTGTCTTTTAAAAGCCCCAAATGTAAGTTTTCCTTTATACTTTGGAGAATGCCTTAATAGCTGCAAAAGAAGGGCCCAATTAGGGGGTAAAAAAAGGAGCCTGAATGAAAGAAAGTCTTCTCTCTCACTTAAGCTAGACTATCTCTACTTTTTCTGTTCTCCATATTGTGTTTTCATGAAAGGTGATTTAAACAAATAGTAAGCCAGTTGCCCTTGAGTCAGTTTGGACACATGGTGACCCCATTTGGGAGGCATGAGCCAAAGTGGGGGTGGTGCATGTAGTGAGAAAGGATTGGATCCTTTCTGTATTTTGAAGAGAGAGACAACCAGAGAGCAGTGGAAGGACTGGATTTAGGTACGAGTGTACAGACCCAACCGCATAACAGTAAGGGACAGAGTACAAGGGGGAGCTAGGATCTTGTAGACAGTCTTCTGACAGCTTTTGTTTCCTTGGTGAGACAGGGAAAAAGCTTATCAGCTAGAATGAGAGTGAGACAGGTGGTATTAGAAGTTTCAGGAAAAAGCAGTCAAAACAAAACCCCCCAAATCCTCTAGTTGTTAAGCTAATGCTGACTCCCAGGGACGCTGTAGTACAGAGTAGGCTGTTCCAGTGAGCAACCAAGGTTATCATCTTTGTGGATGAGTGGTGGCAGCTGTGTGCCATGGAGTTGGTTCCGACTCATAGTGACCCTGTATAGGGTTTCTGAGGCTGTAAATCCTTATGGGAGTAGAAGGCCTCATCTTTTCTCCCATACTGCTGAACTTGGGGTTAGTAGTTAAATTGTAACCAAAAGGTTGTTGGTTCAAACCCCCTAGCCACTCCAGGGGAGAAAGATGTGGCAGTCTGTTTCTGTAAAGACTGACAGTCTTGGAAATCCGATAGGGTAGTTCTGCTCTATCATGTTGTTGTTGTTGTCAGGTGCTGTCGAGTCGATTCCCACCTACACGTGTAACCCTGTATAGGGTTTCCAAGGAGCAGCTGGTGAAATTGAACCACCGACCTTGCAGTTCAAACGCCTTTGCAGTCTGACGTATTAACCCACAGCACCACACCAGGACTCCATATATATATACACTCTATCATACTGGGTCATTATTAGTCAAAATTAACTGGACAGCAGTGGGTTTTGTTTGGAATCTTTACAAAGACAGACTGTTACATCCTTCTCCCACAGAGTAGTTATGGGTTCAAACCACGAACCTTTTGATTGTTGTTGTTGTTGTGTTAAGTGCCGTCGAGTCAGTTCCGACCCATAGTGACCCTGTATAGGGTTTCCGAAGAGCAACTGGTGAACTTGAACCACCGACCTTGCAATTCAAACGGCTTTGCCGTCTGGCACATTAACCCACAGCGCCACAACCTTTTGATTGCTGTTGTTATTGTTAAAGTGCCATCCAGTCGGTTCCAACCCATAGTGACCCTGCATAGGGCTTCCAAGGAGGGACTGGTGAGTTTGAACCACCGACCTTGTACTTCAAACGGCTTTGCAGTCTGGCGTATTAACCACAGCACCACACCAGGCCTTCTCTAAACTTCCACCCAGGCTGGTATGCACAGCCATTTTAAATGGACTGGTAGCTCCTCCAAGAATTGTAGATTCTGTTTCCTGACTTCTTCAATCAAGCCTGGCTGTGTGACTTGCTTTGACCAACAGAATGCAGCAGAAGTGATATTTTGGCCATGCCCTAAGGTGCTTTGCAGCTTCTGTATTTGTAATGCTAGTCTGAGACCACACTACTAGAAAGTCAGAATAGCCTGCTCGGGGACAAGAGGCAACAGCCCACAGCCAGCCCACTGCCAGACCTAGAAATTAGACAATCTTAAGTGGTCCTGCCAGCCTGCAAAACCAGAAGAAATAAATCATTGTGGTTTCAAGACTCTAAGTTTGGGGATTACCTGTTATGCCACAAAGACGAATAGATACATACATGGGTAGTGGAATCATCATGACATATTACAGGAGAATATTGGTGGTGGTGTGCCGTGGAGTTGGTTCTGACTCATAGCGACCCTGTATAGGGTTTCTGAGGCTGTACATCTTAATGGGAGCAGATATTCTACTCCCATGGAGTGACTGGTAGTTTCAAACTGCTGACCTTGAGGTTTGCAGCCTGACTCGTAACCACTATGCTACCAGAACTCCTTACAGAAGAATATTAGAGAGACTAAAACCAGAGGTAGTACCTAGGTTTATAAGAAACCAACAGTTTTTTATTTATTGGTGTTATTTCTGAATGATTTGTCTTGTTATTTATTTATTTATTTTAATTAAATGTTTTTATTTTGCATTGAGTGAAAGTTTACAGGGCACACCATCAGCTTCACATTCAACCATTCATATAGCTTGTTTCATTACATTGATTATTATCC
>NW_006408642.1:8815934-8819382 GCF_000296735.1 Chrysochloris asiatica
AACTCCCGCCCCCTTGGTTAGTCATGTAATAAAGAGACGTTCCCGCATCCTAACATGATACCACCCCCATTCCAATCATGACTCAGTCCCTGTATCTCAGAGCCCTGCTGTTCCAAGGTGTCTTGTTATTTTTTGACAGGGTTCAACTAATACCATTAGGCCTGAACAAAGCGATTTTTCCCTCAACCCCCACAAAAATGTAAAAACCTTATTACAGCATCTGTTCTCCCAGTGACTTTAGTTGCAAAAGCTTGGGTATATCCCAGCACATTGGGGCCACTGGGCAGGACAGTAAAAGGGGGTACATGGCTACGGGACCCTTCCCCTTTGGTTTGTCAGGATGTGGTTTATATAATGTTGATGAGCAAGAGAGAGGCTAGGAAGAGTCAGTGGATCAGGAGGCAAAGAGAACCACCTGGGTAAAAGAACTATGGAGTGAGGGGGTGGGTGGGATAGACAGAGAGGCTGAGGGAGGAAATTAGACAAGGTGGGAGGAATTGGATAGGAAGGTAGTTGCTGTTAGCTGCTGTCAAGTTGAACTCTGCCTCATGGCAACTCCATATACAATGGAATTGAATCAGTGTGACTCATACATTGTATTAGCTGATGTTTGTTGGAAGTAGATCATGAGGCCTTTCTTCCTAATTGATCTTGGTCTGAAAGCTCCACTGAAACTTGTTCAGATATGTAGCAACATGCAAGCCTCCACTGCGATTGGTGGTAGCTGTGCACAAGGTGCATTTGCCTGTCTAGGCTAAATCAGGACATACGGTTTCTGGATGTTGAGATTGAGTCAGAAAAGGGGAAGCAGGAACAAAGCAAGGTCAACATCAGATTTCATAGATGATGTGTGCAGGGTGCAAAAAGAAGTATATGCGATTGAAAGGGAGGGGCCAAAAGGCTAGGGGCTGACACAGGAGAGGGCATATAATTCAGAAATCAAAGTCTGAGATATACTCAAGGTTAGAATTTTCTGGTGTACACCTTACTAATACTTCTTCTATCTACTCCCACCATAGTGGGAGGCTGGAGATACTGTCCTGTGCCCATTCCAATGTGCTGATAGAAAACAATCTCCCCAGTAAGCTGTTTAATGGCAATGCAAGATGAAAAAAAAGTAAGAGAAAAATATTGTGCATCATAGTCACCCATGTTTAAAAAGGAATGTGTGTGTGCATGCACATGTGTGTATGTATGTGAGAAAGATTGTGTGTGTAAGAGTATGTATAGTATGTATGTATGTGACAGTATATGTGTATGTATGTGTGTAAAGTGATGCAAGAAATGGGTACTATTCCTTCAGGGAAGGGAACGTGAAATAGAAGTCAGGGATATGAGGACTTTTCACTTTGTACTTTTGTACTTAAAAAATAAAACAAAAATTGACCTGGGGGAATTCTATTAAACCAGTAGCTTTCAAAATTTACTAGAAATGCAAATTCTCAGACCTCTTCCCAGACCTACTGTGTCATAATCTCTGAAGGGAGATGGGGCCCTACAGACTCTGTTTTAATAAACCCTTCGTCCACGGAGGAACCACTAGTTGGCATAGATAAGTAAGCACCAGACTACTTAATTGTGAAGGTTGGTAATTCGAACTCACCCCAGGTACCTCAGTAGAAAGTCCTGATTATCTACTTCCAAAAAGTTACAGCCATGAAAACCCAATGGTGCTCAGTTCTACTTTACAGCACATAGGGTTGCTATGAACACTTCTAGATCTATCTTTAAGTATAATGCTCTCTGTGATAGGATAATATTGATATTCCTACAAGGCAACCCATTTAATACCACTACTATTCAAATTTATGTACCAACCAATAAAGCTATTGAAGAATTCTGCCTAAGTCTTCAAACTGAAATTGATCAAACATGTAATCAACATGTATTGAAAATTACTCGTGACTGGAATGCAAAGGTAGGAAACAAAGAGAATGATCAGTGGCTTTGGTGACAGAAATGATGCTGGAGGTCGCATTATAAAATTCTGAAACTACATCTGTGAGCAGGGATGGTGGAGAAGTTCCCATATCATCAGCTAAAACAAGACCAGGGCAAACTAGAACATACCATCAAGTGCTCATTTGAAAGTTCAGGGGGAATCTTAAAAAAACTAAACAAGTCCACGAGAGCCTTGAACTTTTCCCACCTGACTTTAGAGATCATCTCAAGAACAGATCTGATGCATTAAACACTAATGACCTGTGATCAGAATAACTGTGAGGTGGCATCAAGAACATCATACAGGAAGAAGAAAAAGATCATTAAGAAGACAGAAAGAAGAAAAAGTCTAAAATGGGTGTCAGAAGAGACTCTGAAACTTGCTTCTCAGTGTAAAGTAAAAATCCAAAATGGGAGTCAGAAGAGACTCTGAAACTTGCTTTCCAGTGTAGAGACACTAAAGCAAATGGAAGAAATGAAGAAGTATAAGAGCTGAACAGAAAAATGGCAAAGCGCAGTTTGAGAAGACAAAGTCAAATATTACAATGAAATGTGTCTGGAGTTTGAAAACTAAAAAGGAAGAACATGCTCAGCATTTCTCAAGCTGAAAGTACTGAAGAAAAAATTCAAGCCTCAATTGCTGTAGTGAAGGATTTTTTGGGGAAAAATATAGAGTGATACAGAAAGCATGACAAGAAAGTGAGAAGAATACACAGTCACTGCACCAAAATGAAATGATTAATGTTCAGCCATTTCAAGAGGTAACATATGATCAAGAGCCAATGGTACTGAAGGAAGAAGTCCAAGGTACACTGAAGGCACTGGCAAAGAATAAGGCTCTGGTAATTGATGGAATACAAATTAAAATCTTTCAACAAACTGGTGCAGCACTGGAGGCACTCACTCATCTATACCAAGAAATTTGGAAGACATGTGCATGGCCACCTGATTGGAAGAGATCCATATTTGTGCCCATTCCAAAGAGAGGTAATCTAACACCTCTTAAAATCATTGAACAGTATCATTAATATCACATGCAAGTAAAATTTTGCTGAAGATAATTCAAAAACAGCTACAACAGTACAATAACAGGAAACTCTCAGTGTTTCAAGCAGGATTCAGAAGAGGACATGGATCAAAGGATATCATTACTGATGTAGGATAGATCTTTTTTTTTTTTTTTCTTTTTCTTAAATGTTTTATTTTGAATTATGTGATAGTTTACATGGGAGAGCATTAATTTTACATTCATTCTATCGTATATCATCTCATTGCCATGGTTACAGTCCCCTCCATGCATCATCAACCAACCAAAGGGTATACCCTGCAATCCTGCCCCCCATACCCCCCAGGACTTCAGCACACAGTTGCTTTCCCTCTCTGGATCTAAAGTCTCCAGCTGCTCCATCTCTCCCCATCATCGTCTCTGGCTTCATCTCAGGCATCACTGCTTCTCTAGGTAGGGTCCCGCTCTCCGCTTTTCTCCCTTGATGGTCCTAGGGACCTC
>NW_006408642.1:8821560-8845508 GCF_000296735.1 Chrysochloris asiatica
CAGTCAAGAAATCAGACAGTATATTGCATTGGGCAAATCTGCTACATAAGACCTCTTTAAAATGTTCAAGAGCAAACAGGTCAGTTTGAGGACTAAAGTGCATCTGACCCAAACCATGGTATTTAACATAGCATCATATGCATGTGAAAGTTGGACAATGGCTAAGGAAGACCTTAGGCACATTGATGATTTGAGTTATGGTTTTAGAGAAGAATATTAAAAACACCATGAACTGCCAGAAGAACAAGCAGATTTGTGTTGGAAGAAGTACAGCCAAAATGCTCCTTAGAAACAAGGATGGCAAGACTTCCTCCCATGCTAAGGCCATATTATCAGAAGTAACCAGTACATAGAGAAAGACATTATGCTTGGTAAAGTGGAGGGCCACCCAAAAAGAGGAAGACCCCCAATGAGATGGATTGGCACAGGGCAGCAGTAATGTGCTCAAATGTAGCAATTATTAGGAGATTGGCTTAGGATCGGGCCTAGGATCAGGCCTAGGATCGGGCATAGGATCAGGCATAGGATCGGGCATAGGATCACTGGTAGTCAGTACTGACTCCATGACACCTTACAATAACAGCATTAATCCTACCCTATTAATAGAAAACTCATTCTCTAATGGGATTCGAACTACAGGCATGTTGTTGTTAAGTGATGTTGAGCTTCTTTGGATTCATACAGACCCTGTATAGGGTTTTCAAGAACAGACTGGTGGGTTTAAACTTGTGGTTCAAACCACCTTGTGGTCCATTGCTTATCCTACAGCATTACACCTGGAGTCCATAACTACAGGCATAGGGGTTAAGATTTATAATACATATTTTTTGGGAACACAATTCAGTCCATAACAGAACACAGAAAGAACATGTGGTTTTGCTGTGCCAGACCCTCTGCAGTGTTTTTCACGTGCAGGCTGACATCACACCTCCCCCCCACAGCATATTCAGGATTCTCAGCAGAAGGAGAACCAAGCCTTAGAAAGGCATCGTGATTGTTACTGTTAAGTACCATTAAGTCAGTTCTGACTCAAAGCGACTCTGTATAGATTTCAGAGGAGTGACTGGTGGGTTAGAACTGCCAACCTTGTGGTTCAAATACCCTGGCAGTCCAGTGCTTATTTTACGGTGCCACACCAGGCATAGCTTGTGTCATAAGTGAGGAAGTAGGATCTGAACCTGGCCTAAGTGTAACATAAGTAGGAGGGAGAGGCAGAAAAGGAAAACCTAAATTCAACAATGACTAGAGGTTCCTTGAGGTGAACCACTGTGTGGTTGTGAGGATGAGGGCGCTGTATAGCAGAGAGGTGAGGGACAGCAAGCAGTCAGTCAGAGGTGGAGACGGTAGGGGGTGCCAAAGAGAAGTATCTCTTCTCTCTGACCTCACATCAGCCAGACCTATTCTGAGGAACAGGACTCGGGGTTCCCCTTTAAATCCTTCCTGTGACAAAAAAAGGAAAAGACTGCCTGGAGATCACACTAACTCTTTGTCGTGCCCCATACATTCCCAGACTTCAACTGTTCTTCACATTCTGGAGCACCTCATCCACACAACTCCACCCAGCCCCACCCTGTCCCACTCCTTTCAGACCGAGGTCTCGAGAAACTTGGCCTCTAGGGACTGGAGTCACTGTGGCCATTCTTGGATGCCCAACCATGCAAAAAGAAGCACTTTGCCTCATTTGTATTCTGCAAGACTGTGATACTGGGAACCAATCTCTGTCCTTACATTGTCACATCCTGCTCTGTCAGGACCTTGAACCGTCAAATTTGTAAATGCTTGTAAGCCACAGAAACAGCAACTGTGTGAACAAAATCCCTTGGAACCAGAGTAAGTGGCATTTGTCTGTTTTCTGTCTCATCAGCTTCTGTTTAGGGCAATTTGTTTTAAGTGCATGCAGCTGGTAGGACTGTAGCCCTCTCAAGTTGTAGGACATTATTTGTTTTTTTTTTGCCTGTCTCCCTGAGGAATCCTGGTGTGGCATTGTGGGCTGAAGCCCTTGACCACAAGGTCAGTTTGAACCACAAGGTTGACAGTTCAAACTCACTAGCCACTCCTTGGAAACTCTTTACAGCGGAACCGCTTCAACAGCACTTGACAATAACAGCATCTCCCTGAAGGTGGTAAATACTTTGAGAGTCATGTGAGCACCTGAATAGCCTATTGATTCATCTGTAAGGCAATAGTTTCTGTACGGCTATATTGAGAATGGGTGGATTTAAAAGACTGGGTGCTCTGATGTGAAATGCTTTTTTTGTTAAAAAGTAGGCTTTCTTAGATGGTGTTTTTGGGTGAATGGTCAAGGAAATTCTGCCCAACATTAGGGGATAACAGATGTTGTCTGTAGAAAGCAATTCAAGAGAAATTGGTATGGGAGAAAATATGGAACAAAACTCAAAATTATTTTGAAAAAAGAAAAAAGATCAGGCTTATTGGTTAGAAAGAGACTGGAGAGATCCAAGACTATGGCCCTGCATCACCCGTCAGGTCTGGAAAGGAACTCACTCTGATGGTATCTAGGGGGGATCAACAGGCAGACCTTATGATTGAGTGCTGTAGGATAAGCACTCAACCATAAGGTTGGTTTGAACCGTGAGGTCGAAGATTCAAACTTACCAGCTATTCCTTGGAACCCTATACAGGGTCGCTATGAGTCAAACCAACTCGATGACACTTAACAACAACAGCACTAATACTACGTGCTCAGCATGGAATCCAAAGGGCAACATTGTGGAATGGCTATATGGACCACAGGGAGGAAGCAGGACAACTGCTGTTGCATGGAGATGGAGGGGACTGAGATCATTGAAAGAAAACAAAGTAAATGATCTGATGAATGTAAAACTGATGATCATGTTTGTAAATCTCACTTGATTCATAATAAAAAGCTAAAAAAAAAAAAAAAAAAAAGAAATTGCTTGTCAAACTTCCCTATGGAAAAGAAAACTAAACATTATATAGGAAGAATTTGTTGTAAGAGGGAAATATTAATTAGGACAAACTGTGCACATGCAAGAGTGATTTAATACTGAATTAATTCTAAAGTTGTTTTGTGCTGTCGAGTCATTTCCAGCTCCTAGCTACCGTGTATAGTTTTCCGAGGAGAGGCTGGTGAGTTTGAGCTGCTGACCTTGCAGTTCATGCTGACTTTGTGGTCCACTGCTTATCCTATAGCGCCACACCAAGACTCCAATTCTAAACTAGAACCAAGGATTCTCAAAACCTCGAATGCTGTCTTTGCAGGATGCAGGATTTCACCCATTCAAAGGCTGACCAGCTGACTTCATAGAATGTGTTCATTCTATTCTAATAATAAACAAGCCAGTCAGAATTTTGTTTTGAATCCAATGTCAAGTAGGAAGAAAGTGCTTCCTTTAACTGTTCCTCCACAAGAGCCTTTCCCCCACCCCTGCCATAGAGTCTATTCCAACTCAAAACTCTCTAAGACAGAGTAGGACAACTCCACTGGATTTCAAGACTGTAAAATCTGTACGGGAGCAGACAACCTCATATTTCTCCCATGGAGCAACTGGTGGATTTGATTTGCCGACCTTGTGGTTAGCAGCCCAATACTTAACCAACTGTGCCATCAGGGCTCCAGAGAGAGCTCTGGAGGGTCCAAAGAAAAATTGGAAGCTTCTAGAAGTTTGCATCATCTACCACCAAGCTGTGCATCATCCACTGATGTCTTCAGTCCCCACCTGAGTAACAGGACAGCTCTAAGCTTTCCAGACTGTGGAACTTAAGCAGTGATATGTTGGTAAATGTTTTAACACCTGGCCCTCCTGAAAACAGGGGACCTGATTTGCAGCATTTGCTAATTACCATTGTGTAAACACTGCCATTGTAATTGATTTTCAGCTACCAATCTGCTGAATGAGGGGACGGGAGGAGATGCCCACGACAGCTCTCCTTAACCAGCTCCAGGACATCACTGGGCCTGGATCTTTTTACTACTACCACTGTCCTTTCTCTGCTCAGAGATTACCAGGCTGGACAATTCTGGGATTGGTGGTTTTCAGGCTCCAGGACTACAGCTAACCACTGTGCAACAACCTTGGAGCCAAATTTTTGCATCAGACTATAGCAGAACTGACAGACTGAGAGATAACTCGACTCGTTTTCTCCTATGTCTCCCTTTAGGGTTAGAGTATGCTGGAATAGTTGCATGGCACCTGACAAGTTGAAGAAACAGCTAATGTGGTTAGGGTTTGGAAGTGAAGAGGCAACTCAAAATGGCACCTGAGGATGCTGACTTGACTTGCCTTCACCTTTGTGAAAAACTCTTATGGGAAACTGGGCTCAGAGAGGCAGCCTTACGCCAGTCACTTTCAGTGCTCCACTAGCTGCTTGCTGCTTCCATTGTCAACTTGCCAGCCCCATAAACGACCTCTCTGCCCTCATCAGCACTGGCATTGGCAGCAGAAATCAGAAATTGCCAAGACACCTTCGTTAGTGACTACAAGCCTGGAAGGAGTGAACATAGATATTTGAGGAGAAGTGAAACTCCCACACTCCCTGTCCTAACAGAAATACTCTCTTCCAAGTGTGCATTAATCTTCAATGACCACTGGAGAAATGTGAGTTCTATAATCAGAAAACATTTGCTAAGTAGTGGAGAAAGAAGAGCACAAGAGCTCCCAGGTTTAAGATGGGAATTATGATGCAGGTACCACTTAATTTACCTAGTTATTATTTAGGTCACACCCATTCAGGTTAGGGATTGAGGATTATAAAATGAAGTTCACATTGAAGGTGATGTAATGTCCTTGTCCATCATTGTCAAGTAAAATTCACTTTCCAGATTAGCTTCTGAGAAGAGAGGTTTCAGAGAGGGTGAGAGACTTGTCTAGGGTCACACAATTGGAGGTTGCATCAAAGCCTATGCTCCCTCTGGGAAGAGGCCTTCAGTAGGTGCATTGGGAAGGGCTGAAATGATGTGCTAAAAGGCAGAGGCTGGGGGAAATGATACAAAGACAAGCTGTCTAGTGGCTCTTCTTGTTTTGTTTTTATTCGTTTCAAGGCATTTATCAATAAGATATCTTGTTAGGTGCTATAGAGTCCATTTGAACTCATAGTGACCCTGTGTCCAACAGACTGAAACACTGCCCAGATATGGGCCATCCTCACAGTTGGGGCTATGTTGGAGCCCCTTGGAAGTCACTGAGTCAGTCCATCTCACTGAGGGTCTTTCTCTTTTTCATTGACCTTCTACTTTATCAAGAATGATGTCCTTCTCAGATACTAGTCCCTTCTGAGAACATGTCCAAGGTATGTGAGATGAAGTCTCACCATCCTCACTTCTAGAGAGCAGCATTCTGGCTATACTTCTTCCAAGACAGATTTGTTTGTTCTTCTGACAATCCATGCCATATTCAATATTCTTTGCCAACACCGTAATTGAAAAACATCAATTATTTTTACTTCTTCCTTATTCATCACCGAGGGTTTGAAAGCATATGAAACAATTGAAAATACCTAGCAGAAGTTCCGTATCATGAACATCACCTCTTGGATCAATCATCTTTGACCCTCCAGCTTTCTCTTCTTCTCTGTAGGTCACCCCACTTCTGCCCCGTGTATACCTGATGAGCCCTCATGGTGGCTCTCACGGTACGGAGTTACCTATAGACCTACCTACTTGTACACATATGGCTTTGTGATGTGGGTCAAACTCAGTCTACTCATGTGCCCTCTCAACCCCTACTTACAAAGCGATGGGGTTGGCCTCTTGGCATTTTGCAATAGTATCACTATTAGAATAATTACTGCATTGTACAACATCCTTGGCCCTGTCTACCAAATGAAAATAGCATTCCTCATTCCTTTTGGCAACAGCAACAAAAACCTTACATTTTTTACAGTGCTTAGGAGTGCTATGTACCTATGGTTGAGAACATTTCTAGACTACAAAGACCTGTTTACACACCGTCTTGTGGACCCACAGTACAAAGTCATCACTCCAGTATCAGAGAAAGGACAGCTCAGTGGTATCAGAAATGGGCTTCAGAGTGATGCATACTCTTAGGAGCTGTGTGTCCTTGGGAACACTCTGAATCTCTGTGTCATCACTTCTAAAATGGGAAACAGTAATCACATCTTCTCACAGGTTCTCTAACACTAAGTCCATTGCGTCACCCCTAGGAAGTGCTTAGGAAGCATCAGTCTGAATAGTGAGGTAAGTCGGCTTTGCATCTGCTCTCCACATACAGCACTCATCCTTCACAACACTCATGTCAAAGTTATTCAGTTAATGCTTTGTGTACTCATTTGTTTATTACCAGCACCTCTAGTTTAACTAGAGGACCTACGTATCCCTTGTTCTCCATTGGGTTCCTAGGAGATGGTACACATTAGGTGCTCAACAAACATATGTCAAGTGGTTAAAGAAATGTAACCATTGTCTTATCTTTGTTGTCCAGAGCTCACTGCCTTTAACAGTCAAACAAACACAAAAACAATTGTCTAGTAGGAGCAGCCAGGATGGAAACAGCAGCTACCCCACAGGACTATGGCACGACCACGGAATTTGACTACGGAGATGCAACACCATGTATGAAGACAGACGTGAAGGCCTTTGGGGACCAACTCCTTCCCCCTTTGTACTCACTGGTGTTTGCCATTGGCCTGGTCGGTAACATCCTGGTGGTCCTGGTCTTAATGCAATACAAGAGGCTCAAAAACATGACCAGTATCTACCTCCTCAACCTGGCAATTTCTGATCTGCTCTTCCTTGTCACGCTGCCCTTTTGGATTGACTATAAACTGAAGGACAACTGGGGTTTTGGCAATTTCATGTGCAAATTACTCTCAGGATTTTACTACATAGGTTTATACAGCCAGATCTTTTTCATCATTCTGCTGACGTTCGACAGGTACCTGGCCATTGTCCATGCTGTGCTTGCCCTGCGAGCCCGGACCATCACCTTTGGCATCATAAGCAGCATTGTCGCCTGGGTCTTGGCCATCTTGGCAACCATCCCCGGCTGGCAGTTTTCCAGGGAACAGAAGGAGGTCAGTCGTTATACCTGCAGCCTTCACTTCCCTGTAAAAAGCTGGAAAACATGGAAACAGTTCCAGGCTCTGAAACTGAACATCTTGGGACTGATTTTGCCTCTGTTGGTCATGATTGTCTGCTACACAGGGATTATAAAGATTCTGCTCAGACGACCGAATGAGAAGAAGACCAAAGCTGTCCGTCTGATATTTGTCATCATGATTATCTTCTTCTTCTTTTGGAGCCCCTATACTCTGACTATGTTAGTGTCTGCTTTCCAAGACTCTCTTTTCACCTATGAGTGTGAGCAGAGCAAGCAACTGGACTTGGCCATCCAAGTGACAGAGAGTATCACCTTCATGCACTGCTGCATCAACCCCATCATCTATGTCTTCGTCGGGGAGAGGTTCCGGACATACCTCCACCACTTGTTCCACAGGCTAGTCACTGTGCACCTGGCTAAATGGCTTCCCTTCCTTTCCACGGAGAGGTTGGAGAGGGTCAGCTCTGTGATTCCTTCCATAAGGGAGCATGAGCTTTCAGAGGTGCTCTGACTCAACCCCTTGTGACTGAGCCAGGATTCAGTAAGAGTGACCTGCAGCCATAGTGTCCTGGGAGGAGAAGCACTTCACTCTCCCAGACAAGTATTTGACCCCTGACACCAACACGGACTCACAGTCTTTTTGGATTGAGAGGGAGTTTGCTTCAAAGTTGTCTAGATGAAATCACTTTTTGGACTTTCCTGAGTCTTTTCCATGAACTTCTCCTTGGTGAAAGGGAGATGAAGGAGTAAAGTGGGGCATACCAGAAGACTGGGACAAAGAATTTGAGCTAAAGGCTAAGGATTTCAGATGTGTGCACATGAACATTTGGAAACCAAGCCTCTGCCGCAGCTCCTCAATGAACTTGAAAACAGTGATTTCCTTTGATGACATCTCTCTGAACCCCAGAGCCAATGTGTAGCCATCAGTAGTTCCTCCCAGCCAAACCTCCCAACCTCTGCCTTCACTGATGGCTTTGGACTCTTGGAAACTTAGGGGAACACAGAAGTCATGATGGACTTGATATCTAATGGGAAATAAGATTTGGGAAATGGTTTTGAAAATGGAACAAGAAGTCCCTTAGAATTTGATAGTCCCTAAAAGCAAACAATTTATGCAGACAAAACCACATACATATAACAAGTGCTTCTTGAAAACACCATCTTAAGGGCTGAACAGAAGGACTCAGTATTTCCAATTACCATTTTTCTCTCTCTGTATATTTTTCCAGACTTTTCCTTCCCTGGAAGCTAGATCATGTGGAAATAAAATCTTATGACTTTATGGCAAAATTTAGCACCAGGGAAACAGAGGCAAGATGGGTGTTCTAGATTCAGGGATCAGAACACAGCTCCCACACTGGCACCACCAGCATGTAAATGGCCCGTGGTCTAACCCAACTGTGTGGCTTAAGGAAGGAACATGCCTAGAAGGAAGATGCCTACCTTTGCAGGTAGCTGAAGTGCCAGCTCGCTGTCTTAACGTAAAGGTTGAGAGGGTCTCTGGTTCAAACTAACTTTACCCAAAATGTCCTTAACGTTTCATCTCTGTTGATTATGTCTTTGTTCCCTTTTCCTTCAGATAAATGTTTTTTTTAAAGTTGAATAGCCCAAACCATAGGCTCTGAGGATCAGACTTTAGCCACCTAGCAGACATAGGAAAATGTCCCTTATCTGATTATTCAGATATGCTGGTTAGTAACTCCATGCATGAGCCCTGGATACCCACAGATAAATGTAAAAACCTTCCCTAAAAGCCGAGACTGTAAATTCCAAAAAGGCAAAGCTTTTCCCAGAAAAAAAAATCTAAAGAGGATAGAGAGAAACTCTGTTAACTGATGGTATGTGGAGGGGATTATAATCAATGTAATGAAACAAAGTATATGAATGTTTGAATGTGAAACCAATGATGTGCCCTGAAAACTTTCACTCAATCCACAATAAAAACCTTAAAAAAAAAAAAAAAGTTGAATAGCAAAGAATGTTTTTCAGAAAGCTTGAAAACACAAAAGGTAAACAAACAGGAAAATCACCCATAATCCTACTGGCCAAAGACAACCACTATACATTTTACTATGTGTTTTTTCTCCATATGTATTTGCAATTATAACAAAAATGGGTTTCAAAGGTACTCAGTTATTTTGTTGTTTTTAGTTAGCAATACATTGTTATCACTTTCCTAGGTCAATAAATTATTTCAAAGCATTGCTTTTGGTGCCTGCACTGAATTCCATGGTAAGGAATCACCCTAAGTTACTCTACCCGTCTCCCCAGTATGACTTGCACAAATCCATCTAA
Organism: Chrysochloris asiatica; assembly: GCF_000296735.1. NCBI lineage: Eukaryota > Metazoa > Chordata > Mammalia > Afrosoricida > Chrysochloridae > Chrysochloris > Chrysochloris asiatica. Next base: position 8,830,896 of record NW_006408642.1, read on the forward strand.
CCCAGCAATAGTGGCAGAAGGCCTGCTTAATTCTGAGCTCCCTGAGCCCTTATAAACAGAGATGGATGCCAGGTGTTTGTTCTCAGGAGGCAGACAGACTTGGATGCCAACAGTGCCTACAGTCTGGGGGGTGGGGCTGCTGTGATGCTCATGGTGCCCGCACAGAGAAGGGGAGGAAGGACTCCGCTAGGCACAAGGCGCCTCACACCTTCTGACGCAGTGACACCATTGGCATGGATGCTCTGCTTTTCTAGACACGAGGCTTGTGCTCTTATCAAGCCCTTGTTTTTGTTGTTAAGTACCGTGGAGTCGGTTCCAACTCATAGTGACCCTGCACAGGGTTTCCAAGGCTGTAAGTCTTTACAGGAGCAGAAAGCCTCATCTTCTCCCGAGGAACCACTGGTAGTTCGAACTGCCGACCTTGAGGTTACCAAGCCCTTAGGTAGAGACTAACTTGTGTGTATGGCTCTGGGTGTGACGCTGAGTGATAAGCACTGGACTTCTAACAGCAAGTTGGTGGTTGAAACCCACCAGGTGTCTTGGAAACCCTATAGAGGGTCACTGTGAGTTAGAATGCACTCGATGACACTTAACAACAGCAGCTCGTGTGTATAGGGATGAAATCCTGAGTTCACATGGCGTTTTTCTAAACATTTGCATGGAAGGAAGGACATCATAGTGCATTGGAGTTATATAACCAAAGCCCATTTTGACTTACAGGCTTAAATGTTGATAGGTATTATTGAGTTGTTTCCAACTCATAACCACCCTGTATAGGGTTCCTGAGGAGCGACTAGTGGGTTTGAATTGCTGACCTTTCGATCAGAAGCCTATACTATACTGATCCTGTAGTACAAGCTTTGGGAATTAAAGATGCATGTCAGCTCTCCACTCATAAACCTCCCATTCCTTTCTGCAGAGTGGAGAACAGGAGACTTATTTGAACTAAGAAACATTTGTCTACTACTTTGGGAAAATAGTAAAGATAAAATTGCATCAAAACACAATAGTTGATCCACAACAGGCACAGTATCATAATGAAGACTTTTACAACATCCCATAATTCCACATTAAAAGAATTGCTCACTGTTCTTCTTTTCCTTATTACTAAGGTAATATCTGCTAGCGTACTGGTTATGAATTGGGATGCTAATCTCACAGTCAGCAGTTCTAAACTACCAGCTGTTTCATGGGAGAAAGATCAGGCGTTCTGCTCCCGTAAAGACTTACAGCCTCGGAAACCCTGTGCAGGGTCGCTATGGGTCAGAACCGACTCCACGGCACCTAACAACAACAACAACAAGGTCATATCTATCTGTTGTAGAAAACAGAGGCACCCAACTAGTTCCTCTCTTAGATAGTTAGGATTTCAGTGCATTTCCTTCCAGTTTTGTTTTCAAATGCACATACACAAAGTCTGACATATCGTAAGCACTTGGTAAATGCTGGTAGGTGAATTACATTCTGAGCCTCAATTTCCTCATTTATGAAGTGAGGATAAGACCAATTCCTGCCTCATGGAACTGTTCTAAAGACTATATGAAATTAAGCCAGGCAAGTGGGGCCATCTTTCTCCAGCTTTATCAGATAACCAGTCAGACATCTGCTCCCTGCCAGGACCCCTCCTTGGTCAAGGCACCGTCAGTTCTTTCTGATTGGCTCCCTCCTTACCATCACCTCCCATCCCTGATCCTGCAGGACTCACCTCCATGCTCGTTGTTGCTGTTCTTATTGTTCCCATTGCAACTTTATAGACGAGATGCCAGACTCACCCACCCAATTCCCAGTTCCCTCCAGCCAGATTCCCCGAATGTCAACATTGTACCACATTTCCCCTAACTTCACTGGCTCTCATTTTCTCTCTCCCTTCTCCTCTCTTCATATATGGACAAATGTACATATAGAGGATAGACACAGTATAGTCAGGGACTTAGAGGCGGATACAAACGCATGCGGTGGAGCTTCAGTGCCTTCTACCCAGGTTTCTTCAGTGGTAGAATTCTTGCAGAGATCCAGGTGTGATTCCCTGCTAATGCAGCCCATGCACAACCACCATCCATCCCTCATTGGAGGCTTGCATGTTGCTACGATGTTGAGCAAGTCTCAGTCGAGCTTCTAGATTAAGGTAAACTAGGAAGAAAGACTTGGTGATCTATTTCCAAAACTCGTACAGTAAAAAACCCTATGGAACAACAATAACAACAACAACAAAAAACACCCTATGGATCACAACAGTTGGATCCTTGATCAATCATAGGGATGGCACAGGGCTGAGCAGCTTTTGATTGCATTGTGCATGGGGTTTCCAAGAATCAGTGACTATTTTGACAGTAGCTAACAACAACAGTAGCTATGGATATACGTATGGTATCGGTCTAGATACCTATGTACGCATAGGCATGAGTATAAGTGTAGACAATAAGGAAAGATGCTATTTTTTTCCCTAAAACTCTTTGAAATTAAGCCGCAAATATGCCTCCTCACCCTTTAGTACTCCAGAGGGTTTCTCTAATAACAAGAACACTCTCCCACATAATCACTTTCAAATTTCTAGCCCTTGTTCCAATTTTGCTACCTCGTTGATGATGTCCTTTCTAGTCCTACCCTCTGGGAACAACTGCTGACTGGCCATGCTCCTCAGGGTTTTCTTGACCTCTGCTTTTTGAAAGTCGACAGTTACTGGAAGGTGGTCCTTTGGCTTGGGTTTACCTGATGTTTCCAGATAATTCAACTCAAGTTATGCAACGATGGCAGATATTTCACAGAAGGGATGCTACCTTCTCGGTGCTTCATATCTGGAGACAAATACAGTCTGTCTGCTCCATGACTGGAGATGCTGACCTTTATGATTTGCTTAAGATGGTGCCTACCACGTTTCATGTTTTGTACTTATTAATGAATGACAAGCACTGGTTGACAGGACAAACCCACCAGCTGCTTCTTGGAAACTCTATACTGGGCTCCTCTGAGTCAGAACCGACCCGATGGCATGTAACAACAACAAGTTATTATTTGAGATTCTACTGTGAAGTAGAAATTTCTCTTCTTCCCCACTTATTTATTTATGCATTTAAGTATTCCTTTTTTAATTCATTCAGAAGTTGTCTAATATTGGCATTATTTATTTTAACACACACACTGTCCCAGACTTATAAAGTGGGAGCCCCTTCAAACGGACTCTTATGTCCTTTTGCTCTGTTCCCAATCAGTTTTGAATACTTTCGTTGGCAGACAAAGTTCCCAGGTCATCTTGCATTGTCCCTGCCCATCTATAGAAACAGATTTCTACAACTAGGTTGGTTCCCTGCATCAGAGACTAATATTTAGAAACCTGTATGCTGGTGCTAGGTGTATTCATTGCTAGTCAAGTATTACCGTTTCTGGGCCTTCTCTGTGGACAGAGCTAGGACAAATATCTATGTATGTATAGGCATAGGCACACATACATATACAAGCATCTATCTCTTCATCTAGCTCTCCTATCTATCATCTTTCATTTATCTATCAACATTAAAACCATGAGTTTGCACCAGTACCTCCAACTTTCACATGAGTATGAGACAATTGAAAATATCATGGCTTAGATCAGGCACACCTTAGTCTTCAAACTGATATTTCTGAACTTGAACACTTTAAAGAGATCTTTTACAGCAGAATTGCCTAATGCAATGCGTCTTGATTTGTTGACTGCTGCTTCTATAAGTGTTGATTGTGGATCCAAGCAAAATGAAGTCTTTGGCCACTGTAATCTTTTTTCTGTTTATCATGTTATTATGTATAAATCCATTGTGAGGATTTTCAATTTCTTGACATTGAAGTGCAGTCCATTTTGAAGACTGTTGTCTTTCATCTTCATCAGTAAGTATTTCAAGTCCTCTTCACCTACAGCAAGCAAGGTTGTGCCATCTGCATTTCACAGGTTGCCATTAGTCTTCCTTCAATCCTGATGCCACGTTTCCCTGTCATATAATCCAGTTCTTGGATTATTTGCTCATAATACAGGTCAAATAAATATGGTGAAAGGATACAAGACTGGTATACACCTTTCCTGATTTTAAACTATTGAGTATTCCTTGTTTTGCTAGAACAACTGCCTCTTGGTCCATTTACGGGTTCCTCATGAAAGCAGAAAAATGGGAAGTGAAAATAAAATAGCCTTAAATAAAACAGCTTTACTCTCTCTGCTTCAAAACAACTCCATTAACACATGGCATGTTTCAATACAGACCTTTCCCCATGCATATTTTTTTTATCATTTCTTTTCATATGTATGAGAGGGCATTCAAAAAAAAGCTTAAGTATTTTGGAGTAGCCATTCTTTGCAATGTGATCCATAGTTTGTAATGATCCACATAGTTTAATGCCTTTGTGTAGTCAATAAAGTATAAGTAAACTTCTTTCTGGTATTCTTTGCATTCATCCAAGATCCATCTGATATCAGCAATGATGTCTCTAGTACCATGGCCTCTTCTGAATCCTGCTTACATTTCTGACAGCTCTCTGACAATGTACAGCTACAACCATTTTTAAATTATCTTCAGCAAAATTTTACTTGTGTGACATTAGTGATACTGTTCGATGATTTCTGTATTCCATTGTGTCACCTTTCTTTGGAATGGTCACAATATGAATCTTTTCCAATAGGTTGAACAGGTAGCTGTCTTCCAAATTTCTTGGCATAGATGAGTGAGAACCACCAGTGCCTTAGTGTACTTTGGACCTTTTCCTTCAGTATCATGGTCTCTTGATCATATGCTACCTCTTGAAGTGGGTGAGCATTGACCAATTCTTTCTGGTACAGTGTCTCTGTATATTCTTTCCACCTTCTTTTGATGCTTCCTGCATCATTCAATGTTTTGCTCGTAGAATCTTTCAATATAGCAAGATGAGGCTTGAATTTTTTTTTCCTTCAGTTCTTTCAGCTTGAGAAATACTGAGTGTGTTGTTCACTTTTGGTTTATCTAACTCCAGTTCATTCTACTTACTTCGTCTTTTCGAGTTATCCTTTGCAATTTTCTGAACCGCTCTCTCTTTTTTTTTTTTTTTTTTAACTTCATCCTTCCTTCCAGTTTCTTAGCTTATTTACACTTAACACATTTCAGAGTTTCTTCTGACATCCGTTTTTGTCTTTTCTTTCTTTCCTGTCTTTTTAGTGACCTTTTGGTTTCTTCATGTATGAGATTATTATTATCCCACATACTTCTGGTTTTCAGTAATTAGTGTCAAATGCATCAAATCTTTCTATATTTAGTGGGATTTATTCAGTGTCATATTTGGCTCTAGTGGACATATTTTAATTTTCTTCAGCTTCAGCCTGAATTGGCACATGACCAATTGGTGATCTGTTTCACAGTTGCCCATGATCTTATTTTGGCTAATGCTGAGCTTCTCCATCATCTTGTACCACAGATGTAGTCAATTTGATTCCTGTGTATTCCACCTAGTGAAGTCTACATACAGTTGAAAACATGTATTTACAAAATTCTGTCATGTAGTCTCCAGCATCATTTTTATTAAGAAGGCCACCCATTGTGCTAGTTCTTATAGATAACTAAGACAGTAGCTTGAATTTTGGCCTTCATTGGGATTACGTCTCTGTGTGCTGCAGAATTTGGATATGGCAGGGTTAGTCTGGTCTGAAGTTGCCCATACTGACATTACTAGGGTTTCTGTCATCTCTTCCCATGGGTTTCCTCCCATACCATACCATAAAGAATCCTTTGTAATGTTTATTATCAACTTTACTCACTGAATAATATGTGTTGTAAATTGCTTAAATGTAATATTTCTTAGATAATATGAATACTAAGAAAAATGGTTATGTAAAATCTTTCTACACTGAATTATAACTTTATTAGTTATAACATTATTATAGGTAATAATATTATAAATAAGAAGCCTAGTTTAACTTTTCTCCTTTTCCCTTAATTACTACTTCATTCTCAAAAAAGTTACTGTTACAGGCTTGTAAATACTAATTACCATAGTATTGTACGTAAAATACCAGAAAATCAGATCAGCAACTATATAAACACTGACACCAACAAAAACAGTAGTGGGTGTTTCTAGTGCATGCAGATGAAGCTGTGAGATTGGAAGCATCATTGTAATTGGTAAATGAATATATCCCTGACTGAAGTATGTTGTTGTTTTTGTAAAGTGTCCTCCGGTCGCTTCTGACTCATAGCCACCCACTATAGGGTTTCCAAGGAGTGACTGGTGAATTTGAATCATCGACCTTGTGATTCAAAACAGTGTTCCAAAAGTAAATTAGCATAGAGTTTCAGCCTTACATATTGTTACATGTAAGCTGGACATAAGGAACCCTGGTGGCACTGAACTGCTAACTGAGAGGTCAGTGGTTCAAACCCACCAGTTGCCACATAGGAGCAAGATAGGCTTTCTGTTCCTGTAAAGATTTACAGCCTCATAAATCCTATACAGAGTCACTATGAGTCAGAATTGACTCAAGGACACTGGGTGTGAAGCTGGGATGACAAAAAAATATTTTTGTTGTTATAACTACAGGGATATTTTTAATTTAAAACAATAATAAATCTCTGCTGAAATACGTTAATGAAAACGTTATGAACAGTCATTGTAATGTCACGCCTCTGACAGTGTCACCTGGTGTGGTCTACTAGTGATGCCGCTGGTTGCCCAATATTTATTTCTGGTCCTTTCAGTTCCCATTCTGGCTTTCTGTGGTAAGACTTAAAGAGCAGCGGGGAGACAAAATTACTTCTTAGGAGAGGAGCAAGAGTTATAGCTACTTAGGGGGGCCACTAGGGTCCATTCTATCTCCATACTGGGTGCTGTGCCTCCTGGGAGCAGGTGGGATGTTATTCAAGATGTTTGCCTCCCTCTCCAGGCCTCCACAGTAGGGAGCCCTTGCCCATTCACACTTCCTTGACTAGAGTTGCCCTCCAGCTGTAGCCTCCCATGCTTGTAGACCATCACAGTCCTTCCCTCTCATAGGTGGTGGTGGACTTGCTTGTCCTGTGCCAATGCTTTGGGATAATTGAAAGAAAAAGGGACTTTGCAGGTCTATGCCTCTAAGATGCTCTGAAGTCACCAGCAGATGCTTTGGACACAACTAAATTATAGAAAGTCTGTAAGTCTCTTTCCTATATGTCTTTATAGAAAAGCAGGAAGGAATTGATTGAGTACCTAGAAGCCATAGATTGGAAAAGGAAAAGGAGGGTTTATGTATCTGTTTATGGGTTTATTAGTTTAATTATTTATTATCTATCTGCAAGTCCTCATCATTCGTCCATCCCTTCATTCAGCACAATTCTCCTGAGCCACACACCAGAGTCATGAACACAACTGCGGAGTCACCTGCTGCCCCCACGTTAAGTCTTCTGTGTGCTGTGGCAGGCAGAAGTCACTGAGGGGGACAGTCCTTTAAACCGAGGAAATGAATGAGATAAAATGGTGCTTGGCCAGAGTCTTAAAAGACCAGCACCAAACTACTTTGTAGCTTTTGTTCAATCCCCAAAGAATTCTGTCTTGGCTCTGAATTGAACAAATCTACAGTTCATATGGGAGTGCGGTAACTCCGTATGATAAGCTCTGGATTTAAAACCACGAGGTCCAAGCCCACCAGGTGCTCCACAGGCTTTCTCTTCCTGCAAAGATTTAAAGTCTTGGAAACCCTAAATAGGGGTGTTATGAGTCCAAACCCACTAGATGGCACTTAATAACAACAACAACATAATTCATTTGGAAATATAATTTGGTGAGACAGACTTAGTAAAGTTTTAAGAAGAAAAGCATTGTAATGAGGGAAAAATTTACCTGCAGATATATTGGCTATAATGCATGGTATGCACAGGTACTGTATGAAAATACAAACTGTAAGTAACAAATTAAAGAGATCAGTTAAGACAATGATGCCACAGGGTCAGTTCCCTTACATGTAAGGTTGTCTTACAAATCAGTAAGAAAATAATTAACATACTCAATTATTTTTTAAAGTTAACAGATAGGACATAGAACAAAGATACAGTCATTAATATAAAAATACTAATCTCATTAGTAATAAATACCAATTAAAAAGAAAAACCATTTCGTATTTGAAATGGCACATTAATTTTATTAATGAAAATCAATGCGCATAAGGATGTAATAAAACAGTCATTGTCATATTTATAAGGGGAATATAAATTGTGCAATATTTCTGAAAAACAATTTGATTTTAAGTGTCAAGATTATTTAAAAGCTCATCTGATAATACTCCTTCTAGGAATCTATTTTAAGGAAATGTTCACAAATAATAATAAAGTTGGAGTACAGTTGGAAAGTTCGGTCACTGAGGGAGAACTAAATTAGTAGTGGTAAGTATGATATATGACACAGGCATGAAATTATTTTTTATTAAAGAAATTTTACTGACATGGTAATATGCTCATAACATTAATGTGAAATTGAAAAGAAGAAGTATACAGAATTCTTCAGGTTCATATTTTGTATTTGAAAAACACAAAGACAGGAAGAAAATGTAGCTCAAATTTTTACTGCATTAACCACTGGCTGATTAAGATATGTGTGTTTCAGTTTGATCAGAGAACTAATATAAAATAAAGCAATAGATCCCCAAGTGTGTGCCGAGACACCAAGGGCACAATGTACTTACAGGGAAGTTATGGAATAGTTCCAGTTTTCAGAGGAAGTCCGTTAGTACCTGACATCTTTCTGACACCTTGAGAACTACTAGTTAGATCGTAGGACATTCCTGGCTATAAGATAAGCACTGGACCACAAGGTTGTTTGAATTGCAAGTCAGCAGTTCACATTCACCAACCATTCCTCGGAAACCCTATACAGAGTCACTGTGAGTCAACACAGACATGACAGCACTTAACAACAACAACAACACTCCTTTGAAAGGACTTTGAGACAAAGATTAAGAGTTCAGCGCTAACTAAAAGGCAGGTGGTTTGAATCCTCCCAGAGCTCTTTGGGAGAAAAAATCTGGCACCTGCTCTCATAAAGATTCTCAGCCTAGAAAACTTGATTGTGTGTGTATGCGTGTGTGTGTGTGTGTGTGTGTGTGCTGATGAGTCGATATGGGGGTGGGAGGGTAAAAGTAAGGGATTAGGGTTAGGTCTATGGCTAAGTCTAGGCTAGGCCTACGGTTTCACGTAGTGTTAGGGTTATGTTTTGGACCAGGGACAGTGTTAGAGTTAGGAGTTGGGGTTGGGCTAGGGGTTTTAGTCTAATTTTAGGGTTATATATAAATGTATTTTTATTTACTTTCTTGAAATCTACTTGATTGTCTTATCATTTGGAAGTTCTTGAGTCAACTTTCTTTGACTCATAGTGACCCCATGTGACAGAATAGAACTGTCCCACAGGGTTTGCTTGGCTATAATTTTTTTGTAGGAAGAGATTCCTCAGGCTTTTCTCCTGCAGAGTGACTGGTGAGTTTGAACTACCAGCCTTTTGATTAGTAGCTGTACCACCAGGGCTCCTGAAAATCCTATGGGGCAACTGCACTCTGTCACTCTGGGCCACTATGAGTCAAGCCTTTACTTGGCAGCAGCTAGCAGTGATAGCATTCCTTTCAAGGTTGCTGTATAAAACTGGGGCCCTTGTGAGGAACAGCTACATAGAACAGGAAATGAGGGTGGCATTGACTAAGGCTAGGGTGTGAGAAGTTGGAGTACATATCCCATTGGCTACGGTTTTACTTAGGAATAAACTCAAATACCTTTCCTTTCAAGTTGTGTGTACTTTGTTTTCAAACAGTTATTCAATTGTTAGAACTAAAAACTTTGTTTGGATCTAACCACTTAACTAGGAATCCTGGTGTAATGCTGTAAGATAAGCACTGGACTTCTAACCCCATGGTGGGCAGTTCAAACCCACAAGTTGCTCCTAGAAAACCCTATACAGGATGGTTAGAAGTTGGAACTGACTCAACAGCACTTAACACTAACAGCAAATGATTGACAGAAAAGTTGAGGAAAATTAGGAAGAAATAGATAAAAGACTGGAGATAATAATACAAAGCCTGCAAATAGAAGTCCCGAAGATTAACAACAACTTAATGAGTAGAATTATTTGGTATTCCTTTTGGTCCAGGGGTACTGAGAAAGAATTCTTAAGACATTGAGAGCACCATGAGCCAAGAAAGTATGGACGCCTCTGGAATAAATCATTTATTTTGGATTTAGATTTTATGTTATTGTGAGAGCTGGTAGACATACTTGTGCAAGCGTGGTCATCTCCTGGTCTAGTGCTGAGTCAAAGATCCTAGAGGGCACTTACATGGCAGTTAGGAAGACAAGCTAGCTGTGGACGAGAGCCAAGTACAATGTGGGACCTGTCACCTACAGCTGGAACCCATGAGGACAAACCCTGTGTCTTGTCTCTCACCACATCAGACCATGAGACTGTGATGAGCTACAGAGGAAGTGATTTCATTTGCCATGGTGATGCACATGCACCAAGTAGAAGGAGATCCAAGGGTGATGTGGTCACTGTGGTCCAGGGCTGTGGGCACAGCAGTGCATGTGTATGTAAGCCATCACATAACATCACGGGTGCTGCCTCAACCTCCATCCCAATCTCACACTAAATAACTCTCTTGGGACACTCAAATCCACTGCCATCCATTCAATTCCAACTCATAATGAGCGTGTAGACAATATGATGGAAAATGCAATTCCAGCTGAGCTGACACTATATCAAGTCACTACAAAGAATGTTGCTTGTGTTACACTTTATACTGTACACTCTATCCAAGCTATCCAATTAATTTTTTTAAAGGAACACCTACTGAGAAAAAAAATACTGTTTGCAGAAAGAAAGAGTGAGAAAAGTAAATAAATGTGGGAGGAAAAAGGGAGGAGAAGGAAAAGTCTGGGAGGAGAGAATGAAAAGACAACAGATGGGCAGCTGTTTCCTGGAAGGACCAGGTAGGATGCACATTTGCACATTCCAGAATGAGGGTGTGCTGTTAATATAGACCTGGACATTTGATAGGACTTTCAGGGTACTGGGGAGGGGAGGGACTGGGAGTGACGGGGCAAGAGCTGAGGGCTGCAGTACAACACTAAGTCTACATTCCCGACCCAGGGGCCAACTCACAGTGAAGACTTTCTGCAGAGGCTTTGAAAGATGTCTCTTTCTGTACCAGGCGAGGCTGGGCAACTACCTCAGCATTTCTCTAAACAACACTTTTCATATTCATAGAAAGGGGTAGTGGAAACAAGGGTAGTTCTAAAGACTGAATGAAGGACTTGTCGGTCACTGAGTGAAGGACTTGATGGTCGCTCCAATCTTTCTTATCCTCCACCACTCAGTGCCTACTCTTCCCTGAATCTCTTAGTGCTCAGGATCTCACTGTATCCTCGTCTCTACCCCTTTCTGACTTGAAATATGTGGATAAAGCTATGTGGATCACCACAGAGCTACATATAGATCGGTACTTATATGAAAACAAAAACAAAAACCATTGCAATCAAGTTGATTTGTAAAGACTTACAGCTCTGGTAACGTAGTGGTTACGAATTGGGCTGCAAACTGCAAGGTCAGCAGTTTGAAACTACCAGCTGGGAGAAAGATGAGGCTTTCTGCTCCTGTAAATATTTACAGCCTTGGAAACCCTGTTCAGGGTCGCTATGGGTCGGAACCACACTTAACAACAACAGCTTTGGAACACAGCTGTACGTAGAACGGCACCATAGGCCTTCCAAAGCTGTAAGTCTTTATGGAGTAGACCTCCACATCTCTCTGTCACAGAGCGGTTAGTGGGTACAAATCACCAAGCTTTCAGTGAGTAACTTTAACCACACTGCCACCAGGGCTTCTTTGGTACTTAATATAAACAAAGCAAAACAAACCCATTGCCATCAAGTTGACTCCAACTCCTAGTGACCTTATAGGCCAGAGTAGAACTGCTCCTTTATGTTTCTGAGACGATAAACCTTGAAAACTCAGCCACTGAAAACCTTCTCTAGCACTGTTGAACTCTGATACAGCTAGATAGGGTCACTAGGAGTTGGAATTTACTTGATGGCAATTGGTTTATATTGTGTTGTGCCAATGGTTAAAGTTCTCCAGTGAGAACTGAAAGGTTGGTGGCTCAAGTCTAACCAGAGGTACCTGGGAAGACAAGCCTGACCACCTGCACTTTAAAACTCAGTATAGAAAACTCTATGGAGCAACTCTACCCTGCCACACACATAGGGTTGCCATGAAGCAGAATCCACCTGACAGCAAACACCAACTAGTTTATAGGGGTTCCTGGGTGGTGAAAATGGTTAGCATGCTCTGCTGCTAACCAAATGATTGGCAGCTCAAGTTCACCCAGAGGCACATTGGAAGAAAGGCCTAGAAATCTACTTCCAAAAAAATCAGCCACTGAAAACCCAGTGAAGCACAGTTCTACTCTGATACACATAGAGTTTCTGTGAACTGAAATCAACTCCAAGGCAGCTGATGACATTTACTGAAAAATATCTTACAGGAGCATGGTGGCTCCATATGATAAGCACTGGACTGCAAACCACAAGGTTGTCAGTTCGAGCACACCAGCTACTCTGAGGGAGAAAGATAACACTTTCTGCTCCCAGAAAGATTGAAAGACTCAGAAATTCTGTCTAGGGTCCCTATGAACCAGAACACATTCAATGATACTTAACAACAACAACAAAGTTGCTCTCTACTTTTAATTGCACTTCTTATAATGAGTTATGAATTGAACTGTGTCCCCCCAAAATATGTGTCAATTTTGTTATGTTATGATTCTCAGTATTATGTAATTATCTTCCATTTTGTGATCTGTTATAAATATCTTATATATTATTCATTCTAAACTCTATCATGTTAAATGAGGCAAAATTAGTGGCAGGTATGATAACAGGCAGGATATCATTTATCACATTATATTGTATCTTGAATCAATCTCTTTTGAGATATAAAAGAGATTAAACAAAACAGCAGACAAGAGTGTGGCAATGTGGGCTAATGCATCAGACTGTAAAGTCCTTTGAACTGCAATGTCAGTGGTTCATGCTCACTAGCATCTCCTTAGAAACCCTATACAGACAGGGTCACTGTGGGTCAGAATCAACTTGATGGCACTTCACAACAACAAAACAACCAAGAAAGAAGAGCAAGGAGTGAAGAGTGTCCTTCAGACCCAGCGTCCCTGTGCTGAGAATCTCCTAGAACCAGCAGAGAGAGAGAAAATAGCTTTCCCTTAGAGGTGTTTTGAATTCAGACTTCTAGCTTCAGAAACTGTAAGAAAATAGATTTCTGTTTGTTGAAGCCATTCACTTGTATTTCTGTTATAAGGGCAGTAGACAACTAAGACACAAGTGTTCCTTGAAATGAACCTGTGATACTATTCTGAAACAGTGTCACACACCAGTGATTTCCTTGAAATTCTATAATACCTAAGACACATTCCGGAAGCTGACACATTGTGGCCATTCACACATGGCATCCCTCCAGTTCCTGCCAAGACAACTATTTTACCCCTCAGCAAGGAAACTCAGTATTTGCTTAATTCAGTGCTTTCTTCCTGAGTAGGAAAGAAGAAAAGGGAAGTCACCTCCATTATTTACATTTTGATTTTCTACCTTTGCAAAGTTACACAGGCTTAAGCCGCTTTGCCCTTCTCCTGTTTCCTTAAAGTTAGATTTTCTTTATCTTTACCAGGAAGCTAGGTTGGAAGTTGTCACACAAAGTCAATGTGAAGGACAACAGTGCATGTGACCACAGAAAGATTGTGTGACTTCTTCTCACAGTTGTGCTTGTCATGAGGAAGAGCTGGAAAGCCCCTGAAGGCAGAAGTGGATAAAATAGAATCCTTCTGTTGTGCACCTTTTGTCTATTAAAGTATGAGGGGGGTTTAACAAAGGAGAAGCAGAAAAAAAAAGGAGTTGGTTGACTAGATTTACTGATATTGTGGAGGAAGCTTGCAGCAGTTTACAAGAACCACTGTGTGATCAAAGCCCAGCTTTGTGATAAGTAACTTCATATTGGTAGTGACTGTGTGCCTTGGAGTAAGTTCTGACTCATCACGACCCTCCCTGTACAGGGTTTCTGAGGCTGTAAATCTTTACAGAAGCAGAACTCCTCATCTTTCTCCCACGGAATAGCTGGTAGTTTCGAACTGCTGACCTTGTGGTTTGCAGCCCGATTCGTAACCACCACGCTACCAGAGCTCCTTGAAATTGACCAATGGCAAGAGCATATACACCAGGGAAAGTGGGAAATGGAATAAATCAGGGCTTAATTTCTTTTTCTATTTTTTTAAGAGTCTATTGATAAACTCTGGTCAGCACTACTGTTTAAATAGTATGTTCATGAAACAGAATATTAACATCTGATCAACCTTAACATTATAGAAAAATGTTCTATGCGTGGGAAACTGTCCACAATATTCTGATAAATTATAAAGTTATATACACTGTAGTAAAATGGTATTTATGTGCAAAAAGATTAACTTACATCCTCACCTCACACCATACACAGAAAATTAACTCAAAATAGACATAAGTATAAGCTAAAGCAATTAAATTTTTAGAAGAAAATACAAGAGTAAATTCTAGACAGCTTGGGCTAGGCAACGTTTTCTTAGTAATGACATCAAAA
>NW_006408642.1:8846763-8862267 GCF_000296735.1 Chrysochloris asiatica
GTTCAAACCCACCAGTCACTCCTCAGAAATCCTGTGCAGGATCACTATGAGTAGGACCCAACCTGAAGGCATTTTCACAACAGCATATATAAGGACTCCTGATGGTGTTGTGGATTAAACATTAGACTGCTAACTGCAAAGTCAGCAGTTCAAACCCACCCGTCACTCTGCAGGAGAAAGATGAGGCTGTCTGCTCCTGTAAAAATGTATAGTCTCAGAAACCCTATAGAGCATCACTATAAATCAGAAATCGATTAGATGGCAGTGGGTTTATACCATATTGTTGTTGTTCTTAAGTGCCATGGGATCGGTGGACTCCCAACAACCATATATAGGGCTTCTGAGGAGCTGCTAGTGGGTTTGGACCACTGACCTTGCAGTTAGCAGGCCAGTGCTTATCAAGATTCCTTATACCATATATGTGATCTGATATATTGTGGTGCTGTCTTTTTTCACTTACCATTTTTGTAGTACGCTTTCATGTCATGAAACTGTTCCTAAGCAGTAGCTTTATCAGTTAGACACTATTCCATTATCTGGGTATAACGTAGTCTACCTAGCCATGCCTCTGCTGCTGACATTCAGGTGGTTTCCAGTTTTTCTCTTAACAATTGAACTACAGTGAGGATTCTTTTAACCCAATTTTTTAATCTGTATTTTGTACTAACTTTCTGAATTATGTGGTTTTTTAAAGGTCTTGAGGACAACAGTTTTGGAAGACGGGTTGGTAGTTTTCTGAAAAATTAAATACACACAGACAGTCCAAGACATTTAGCTTTTTACCCAAGAGAAACAAGAACATGTGAATAAAGATGTGTACACAAATGTATGTTCACAGTGGTTTTCTTTGTAAGAACTCAAACCACAGGGCAGCTTAGAACTTAGGAAGTGAATTATGTAATGGGACATGTGATGTATTAAGTGCTTCTAGGAGAAACTGGTAAAGGGATGCTAGGGAAGCCTGCTAAGAAAAGGCATGAATTTAGAAAAAGACCCAGTTCGAGCCTGATCTTGATGGAAGGGAGCTGGGCTTTCAATCTTCCGCACCAGTCAGTCATAGCTCTAGGTCACCAGGACCGCAAACTCCCAGGTATTTCAAAGCCTGGGGCTGTCAGTGCCCAAGGACAGTTGTCTAAAGAAGGTCAGCAAGGTTAAGTGAAGGCCTTTCATTTGACGTGAAGGTTAAGTGAAGGCCTTTCATTTGATGTGAAGGTTAAGTGAAGGCCTTTCATTTGACGTGGTAACTGAAGCATCTATCAGCGATATGAGGCAGGCCAGAATGACTGACCTTCAATGGTCTCTTTTGTTGTTGTTAAGTGTCATTGATTCAGTTCTGACTCATTGCAACCCTGTACAGAATTTCTAAGGAGCAGCTGGTGGGTTTGAACCACCAACCTTGTGGTTCACAGTCCAATGCTTATCCGACAGCGCCACACCAGGAATCACCTAACAGACAGAGAGGACTTTTTGTAGGTGGTGCAGAGATTATGTGGGATAAAAAACATCCAGGATCTCAGAGGAGGTCAGCCACAGCCCGGTAACTTTGATGCATTAACAAGAAATCAGGCAACTTCATGTTCTTGGATGCAGGAAAAGAGATAAGGAATGCTTGCTGATGCTTTTCATAAAACTCTTTCAGGTGCCACCTGTGCCAAATGTCATCTGCCACTGAGTAACATTTGACAACAACAATAACAGCAGCAGCAGGTAGCAACCTAAGATTAAGGCAACATCACCTAGAAACCAACCCAAACAAAGGATTTTCACAAAACTAACCTACCAGGCTGAAAATAAGAACCCAGAGGCATCCATCTGTAAACAACAACCACAAAGCACAAAGAAGGTATCAATAGTGGCACTACAGAGCCTCCTAATGACGAGGAATCAAAACGATATCAAGATAGACAGACTGCTTTAAACTTGCTGTTAAGTACTGTGGAGTACGTTCTGACTCCTAGAGACCCTCCCTGTACAAGGCTTCCAAGGCTGTAAATCTTTACGAAAGCAGAAAGTCTCATCTTTCTCCTGTGGAACAGCTGGTAGTTTGGAACTGCCAACCTTGAGGTTCGCAGCCTGATTCATAACCACTATGCTACCAGAGCTCCTTGCTTTAAAGTTAGGAAGGAAAGAATTAATTACCAAGTAACTATGAAGAAAAATAAACAAATCATCTCATTAAGACAACAAAAAAAGAAAATCATACGGACTCAGTAAACACATAATCGATAGCAACAAAGGAAATGAAAATAGAAATCATAAAACAAACTCAATGCAGAATAAAGACATCATCAGCGCCACACACACACACACACACATGCCAGAAGGGAATTCATACCTGTTGGCAAATGCACTGAATGTAAGTTTATTAAATGTACTTACTAGTCAAGAGACAGAGAGTGGAAAATGAGTTAGAAAATGTGACCCGTCAATATGCTGCCTGCAAGAGCTTCAACTTCGACAAAAAGATAAGAGGATGATAGCAATCCCAAAACCCAAAAAATGTATATCAAGGAAATGGCCACCAAGAAAGAACAAACAGACTTTAAGGCAAAAACCAGTGTAAGAAATCAGGAAGGATAATATATTGTTACTGGAGCTAGTTCAATTAATAACTAGTCAAGTTGTCACTTGACTAGTTATTAAAGAATTCTTAAATAAAGAGTTCTTAAAGAATCCCTGGTGAGGGCAGGAAGAAGTTATGACAGACTACCTTGCAAGGGGAAATACACTATCCTAGCAGTGTCTCTTTGAGCATACAAAGCTAGAGGGTTAAACAGACAGTTTCCAGCAGGGAGGACTAGTCTGGAAGGATTCCAGGGTGGAGATTCCTGTGGTGGCCTTGACAACTGCACCCCTGCCCCCTTCCAGCCCTCCTCCCCCTAGAGCTACATGTGCACATTATCTTCAACATGGACTCCACACTTTCAAGATGGAATCTTTCACAAGGGTCTCTGGGAACACTGTCTATACTTATTATGGTATAGGTGCACATGCACAGACATCAACAGCCTCTGGTTCAGTTCCCACTTATGGTCTATGATCTGCATCTTGGGTTATTTTAAGGTTGTCTCTTTATCTTGTACAAATGCTCCATGAACCTGTTTGTTTTGTCTTTGTTTGCAGGAGGGAGTTTGTGGTGGTAATTTCCCTGGTTTATCAGGAAGTCAGGCATTGTCTTGTGGGAGGGTGGGTTATACCAAACATTCAGTAATGTTCTTTTTCTAAATATCAGCATGCACCAGGTTTTTTTTTTTTTTTTTTTCAGGCTTTGTGACACTGTGGGTTAATGTGCTAGACTGCAAAGTCGCTGGACTGCAAAGGTCAGCAGTTCAAGCTTACCAGCTAGCTGATCCTCAGAAACTCTATGCAGGATCACTATGGGTCGGAATAGACTTGACAGTATTTAATAACAAGATGATTCCCAGGCTTTTGGTCAGGGTTTGCAAGGCCCAAAGGTCCTATTCATTAACACTTCCCTCACAGAGAGAATTGTCACCTAAAATCTTTTTGGCAAGAAGGGATTCAGGTCCCTTTTATAATTGCTTCAAGCTTACACAGGATCACTGGCCTGCCTGCCTCAGTAGAAATCTGTCTCTGCCACTTCTACTGAGTCTGGAGGAAACTCAGTGGTGAGGACCTGTTGAAATCCTGATAAGACTATCATTTTGACTTGGAATTGCTGGACTCTGGAGGAAGCACATTCTACAAGGACTTGAAAACCACAAGTGCTGAGGATAAGCAACAAGACCAGGGAACCCAGGCGAGTGGTGTCATTGAAGGCAAATAACTCAAAAGTTGTTACTACAGGTTTTGTGAGAGGCTGGAAACCTGCCCCTGTAGCCATTTGCTGTTTTCAAGAATGTATTGGACTTTGAGCTCTTTCTTTCCCAAGATTTTAATTTAAGCATAGCACGAGTTGTGTGCTGTTGCACACACACCACTCTTCTCTTGCTTTCACTCTGTGTGTCTCTTACCTTGACTTGATTTTCTTGTTGTTCAATTAATTTGGAATTGTTGGTCAAGTTGAAACAGCACATTTTTAAAAATTCTGAATAGCCATGATTGTATCTTAGTTGTTGTTGTTATGTGCCATGGAGTCGATTCCGACTCATAGCGACCCTGTACAGGGTTTCTGAGGCTGTAAATCTTTATGGGAGCAGAAAGCCTCATCTTTCTCCCGCGGAACAGCTAGTAGTTTCGAACTGCTGACCTTGCGGTTCACAGCCCGATTCATAACCACTACGCTACCAGAGCTCAAGTAGAAGGTAGTAACTTGGCTTTCCAAAACTGTCCTTTTAACTTGGCCAAGTTCTTGGCTGATAGTAGCTATTGCCTGAAATATGGTGGTTTAAGTTGTTGCCATGGCACCAATTTTGAGTCCTGGTGTGGCTCTGTAGGACAAAGCACTGGGGCACAAGGTCAGTTTGAGCCACAAAATTGGTGATTTAAATTCACCAGCCATTCTTTGGAAACACTATTCAGGGTCATTATGACTTAGGACCAACTCAATGGCACATAACAACAACATGGCACCAATTAGTCTATTAATACATTGGCCTTTTATTTTAAAAATCAGGTATCGAAGTGTCTAAAAAATATAAATTATAAAATATCTCTAATAATTCTTACTTATCTAGAGACAGTTAAAAGTTCACAGATTTTAAAGGCAAGTAATAGCAAGGGAATCCTTATGTGTCATGCTGTGGGTTAATGCGCTGTATTGCAAAGTCAGTGGTTCAAGCTCACCAGCTGCTCCTTGGAAACCTTATACAGGGGCACTACTAGTTGGAACCGACACAATGGCACTTAACAACAATAGTGAAGATTAGGGACAGTCAGGAAACCCTCAGGTTGTAAAACAAAAGGGACACTTAAGTGGACTTTCTTAAAGAGGAAAAACCATGAAAGCACTTAAAGTTACTAAACAAGTTTTTCGTCTAATAAGTTTATACTTAAACCCAATTATAGAGGTGCAAGTGAAGGAGTCAACCTGCTGCCCATCTTGTAGGAGCTGGTGTTTTCACACATTAAATAGTACGCAATATCTTGAGAAGTACTTGTGGAGGAGGGTATTCTAAGGGAAAGACATTCAGAAAGAAATGATTTGATGAATAGTCTTTAAGGTGGAGCCAGTGACTTACAACCACCACATTGATGCTTAAGGAATGGTCTCTCATATATCAATTTGTTGTTGTTGTAAGTGCCGTTGAGTCGATTCCAACCCATAGTGACCCTGTATTGGGTTTCCAAGGAGCAGCTGGTGAGCTTGAACCACTGACTTTCATTTCAAACGGCTTTGCAGACTGGCGCATTAATCCACAGCATCAGTTTGTTGGGGCTCAAATTGACCCTGCTTCTAGGGACAATTCTGATTCTGAGCAGAGCAAAGGGGAGCACCAATCAGTTCAAATTAGATTAGTCTCTTGGCAAGATTTTTCCAGTGTTTTCTTTAGAGTGCAGTTCATCTTCTCAGTTTTGTTTTGTTTTCATTTGACTGGGGTATCCAGGAGTAGTGTAGCTTTCATTTTACTTGGTGAGTTCTTGAATTTCTTGCCAACTGCTCCCTTAAGATTTTCAGGAGTCCTGGTATGGTGCTGTGTGATAATGCACTAAATAGCAAGGTTGATTTAACTGCAAGGTCAGCAGTCCAAATTCACCAGCTGCTCCCCAGAAACCTTATACAGGGTCACTATGAGTCAGAACCAACCTGACAGCACTTAACAACAGTAATTTGTATATGAATGTTTTCAGACCAAGGTTATGGTTTAGTGACAGTGTCTACAAGGATAGAGGTTGGAGAGCCACCTTGGACATTTTGTCGACATTGTTCTTTTGATGCCCTGGGCAATATGTGATAGTTACTGTGGCTGGCTCTTGGACAGCCTCTAATTGATGCAACATTTCTGAGATATATGTCTTGTCTTGTGCTGAGCCGACATGAATAGCCCCTTCTTTTTTCCTAAATTGCCCTGTGTACAAACAAGACAGTCCAGAAGGAGGGGCCTGTTTGAGGCCCTGGTTTTTTGTGAAGCCAGGCTGGCCATATTTGCACCGTCCCATTCAACAGTTTTGACAGGTAAGCTACAGGCCTTTTAGGAAGCTTCCCCACCAAGTCTGGGTGACTATAGTCCCAGGCTCTGCCATCCATGTGCAAATAGATTAAAGGGCTTTCTTAAATCAGGTAGTTTTAGGGCAGGGACCATTTATCAATTTGCCTTTTATATCATTCAAGGCTTTTTTTTTTTTTTGCATTTGAGTCCACCCTAGGTGGTAGGGAAAGTGTATTTTGCACCACCAAAGACTTGTAAAGGGGTTTGGTAATTAGTTCAAAATTGAATTTTGCATTTTGCAAAACCCAGCCATTCACAGAAAAACTTTTTTTAGTTGCTTCAATGAATCAGTTCCTCTCCACTGGGTTTCAATCATCCATCTTGTCAGCCTCTGTTCTGGCTTGCTTTAAAATAACTTGCCACTGTGAGAAACGTCTACACTGACAAATGTTCAAGTAATCAAATATGTGCTCATTTTAGCAAGAGTGAGGTTTTCTTTATTCGATTTTGCAAAATCGGGTGCCCTACCCCTTAGACACAGGCAAACATGCCACATGACCCCCCACAAACAGTTTTTATTCTTGCTCCAAAAAGCCCCTCCATCAGGTCCAGTTCCCCATATACAATTCTGTGGTACTTCCCATTTTCCCTCCCCCCATTGAAGCCAAAATGGCTTGCCCTTGGTCTTAATGACTGCATTCTTATTTAAATCTCCTAGTCCAGAACAGCCTGCTAGTTTCAACAATCTGTCTGCCAGGTCTAGCAATCTCATGAATTCCTGAAAATGGACCACGCCCACAAGAGTTATTTCTCACAAATCCTCCTCTTTTCTATTGACACTTATTGGTCTCATATTCATCTTAAATCCTCATAAATTGTATCATTTCTCAATGTCTCTAAGAATACAGCTAATTATGCCTATATTAAGTTGCATCATACTTATGCCTAACATAATATAACAAAAACATGTACAACCGAAAATGCGCTGGCTCCATTTTCGTCTTATATATCAGGAATGAAGAAATCATAAATACTTGATGCACACATAACTGTCCAAAAGCCAATCTCCAGCCCATAGGGATACAGCCTCATTCAATCCATGGGCCTAGAGTCCATAGCTGCTCCATGCACCACCTCTGCCACCATCTCTGCTGTCCATGCGTCTTCAGACAGAGATCGCAAGTTCCACTCATACCCTTCCTTCTTGATGTCCTGTGATTGTCCATTCCTGAAATGAAAAATAACTGTTCCTTCCTTTTAGTTACATATCTTCTACAATTACAGTTCTGACCATCACAACCAATACAACAATTGAAATAATACAATCTCATCAGCATCATTCCGTACCCCTTCACCAGACACATCTGGAAAACAGCAAAAGTAACAGTGGGGATTTTCCCTTGACTGCCCCACTCCCCGCCCCGCATTCTTTTTTTTTTTTTAATGTATAAATGTTTTATTGTGAATTATGTGATAGTTTACATGGGAGAACATTAGCTTTACATTCATCCTATCCTATATCCTTGCACTGCCATGGTTACAATCAGTCACCTCCATGCATCATCAACCAACCAAAGGGTATAACCTGCAAGCCTGCCCCCACACACACACACCGGTTGATCAGCACACAGTCCCTCTCCTTCTCTGCATCTAGAGTCACCAACTACTCTATCTCTCCAAGTCATCCGCTCTGCCTCCATCTTTAGTGTCACTGTTTCTCTGGGTAGGGTCCCGCACTCCACTCTTCTTCCTTGATGGTCTCAGGGACCTCCACTACTAGCCTGCAAAATCAATCACTCCCCTCCTTTTGCTACAAATGTCTGCCTTTGCATTTCCAACCCTCACAGTCAGTCCTGTAGCAGTTATTCAATATTGTGCCACATACGTGCTATCCCCATCTTTCATCAGCCCTGCCCAGATAGGTTGGATAATACTCGGTGGAAATTCTACCTTCCTCCGCACCCTCTGGATCTAGGCTCCCTCTTGAAAGATTGTAAGCCAGTCACTTCTTGCCTTTGTAGCCCTCCATTTTGGGTAGCCAATGTCCAAGTTGCCCATCCCTGTCTACCCAGTGTATTGAAGGGTGGGAATGATCCTCGCTGTAAAGATATGTTCCCTCTTTTGAGCTAATGCATCCATAGGTGTAGGCCAAGTTCATCAAATTATATCAGATTACTCTTTTTTTTCCTCTTCTTTCTTCTAGTTAAGCTCTGATTATCCAGCCACTGAAGCCAGGTCAAGTGGGTATTATCTGCAAGTGTGGGTGTTCTTGTGCATATGCCCTCTCTTCTTATCAGCTGGACACTTCATTCTCCACTCTAGTCCTCTGTGGCTATGTCACTGACTCTGGGCCCAAGAGTCCCCAGGTCTTGCCATACTACAGGCCAACCAGGTCTCCACCCATGGTAGGGCTTAGCTTTCAGCTTCATTGCTGTTTTTCTCTCACTTCCCCTTATCGATGACCAACTTGGTCACCAGTCAGAGCATATGTCTGCTCATGTATTCCCACTGAGTCTTAGTCTTGGAAGGGGGTTTGTCCTGAGGGGACACGACTGCATGCCTTGATGTCTCCTGGGCAAGCAACTTGCTTGTTCTTCTAGCAGTCAGTTGGACTGCCATTATTGTTTCATATTTTTCCTGTTGGTCTTTCTTTCAAGAAGTATCTTCTGTTCTTCTAGCCACTCCAGGCTGGTCTGCTTGTCTTTTCAAGTGGAAATTTCCCACCTCAGAAGATTCTGGATGGGGTTCAGGAGTCCACCTATGGTCTAATGTAATGCAGAGACTCTGTAGGAAACCTGTTTCTCTGGGCAAGTTGTAGCCCCATTTTAAGTATTCCAATCAGTTATAAGCAGAAGATGGACTTACAAGTTTTTTATGGTGATACTTCTGTCTATTCCTTCCTCTCTCCTTTAAATGCCTGTTTTACTATGGTATGCAAGGGAAACCAAGATTCAAAAGACAGCCAAGCATCTTAACATTATTTCCCCCGTTTTGCCCATTCTAACCATGTCTCAATCCCTGTATCCCAGAGCCCTGTTGTTCCAAGGTTGTACATACATCATTATTTACATCTGTCCCACTTACCTGAGCAAACCTGCCTAATTGTTCTCCCATCCACCTTGTTCTTCTATTCCCCTCCACCTTTTTGTGTATTGCCCCCCTCCCCCGCACCCAAACTATCCTGTGTCTATTTTCTACCCTTTGCTCCACCTTCCACTTCCTCCCCTCCCCCAACTCTCCTTTTCCCAGTAACCAGCAAAGAATCCCTTCTCCTCCCCCGACTTTTAGTATGGGTTCTTTTTTTTTAGTCTTTTACAATAGTGGTCCTATGCAGTATTTCTCCGTTTGTGACTGACTAATTTCACTCAATATAATGTCCTCAAGGTTCATCCATGTTATGTGGTAGCTTACAGCTTCCTTGTTGCTCTTCAAGGTTGCATAATATTCCATTGTGTGTATGTACCACAGTTTGTTTATCCACTCTTCCATTGATGGGCACTTAGGCTGTCTCCATCTTTTTGCTATTGTAAATAGTGCTGCTATGAACATCGGTGTGCATATATCTATGTGTGTTATAGCTCATATTTCTTGTGGGTAAATACCAAGTAGAGGAATTGCTGGATCATAAGGTATTTCTATTTCCAACCTTCTGAGGAAGCTCCATATTGCTTTCCAGAGAGGTTGGACCATTTTGCAGTCTCACTAGAAATGCAGGTCCCAGTCTCTTTATATCCTCACCAGCATTTATTGTCCCTCTACTTTTATGATCTTTGATTTTATTGCTGGTGTGAGATGATATCTCATTGTTGTTTTGATTTTCATCTCTCTAATGGCTAGTGATCGTGAGCATTTCTTCATATGTTTGTTGGCTGCCCAGATCTCTTCCTTAGTGAAGTGTCTGTTCATATCCTGTGCCTGGGTTATTTGTCTTTTTCTTGTAGAGGTGTTGTAGTTTCCTATATATTTTAGAAATGAGTCCCTTGTCTGATGTGTCATTGCAAAAGATTTTTTCCCATTCTGTGGGTTCCCCTTTTACTCTTCTGGTGAAGTCTTTTGATGCACATAAGTTTTTAATTTTTAGTATGCCCCGCTCATCTATTTTGTCTACTTTTGTTTGTGTAGTTTTCAAAATGCTTTGTAGTCTGTATATTCCCTGAATTAGAGCCCTCATATTTGTCCCTATTTTTTCATTGATGTCCTTCATAATTCTGGGATTCACATTTAGGTCTTTAATCCATGCTGAGTTGGTTTTTGTATAAGATGTGAGGTGAAGGTCTTGTGTCAATCTTTTGCATATCATTTTCCAGTTCTGCCAGCACCATCTGTTGAAGAGACAATCACCTCCCCATGCGATATATTTAGGCACTTTGTCGAAAATCAATTGGCTGTATGTAGGTGGGTTAATTTCTGGATTCTCGATTCTGTTCCATTGATCAATGTATCTTTCATTGTACCAGTACCAAGCTGTTTTTACCTCTGTAGCCATGTAATAAATTTTGAAGTCAGGGAGTAAGAGTTTCCAACCTTATTCTTCTTCTTAAGCAGTGCTTTGCTTATCCTGGGTATCTTTCCTTTTCATATAAAGTTTGTCATTGTTTTTTCCATCTCTTTGAAGAATGTCGTTGGAATCTGGATTGGGATTGCATTATATGTGTAAATTGCTTTAGGCAGTATTGACATTTTCACAATGTTAAATCTTCCTATCCAGGAGCATGGTACATTCTTCCATTTTTGTAAGTCTCTTTTGGTTTCTTTTAGTAATGTTTTATAGTTTTCTTTGTATAGGTCCTTTGTTTCTCTGGTTGTATATATTCCTAGATATCTCATCCTTTGGGCGGCTATTGTAAATGGTATTGCTTTCCTAATGTCCTTTTCAATGCTGTCGTTATTGGTATAGAAGAATCCAATTGACTTTTGTATGTTGGTCTTTTATCTTGCCACTTGGCTGAGTCTTCCAATGATGACCCTTCATTCTAAAACAAAGCATACCCATGAAAATTTGTCAAGTCAGTCACTTATAGCAATGTTGTTGTTGTGAAGTTTCATCGAGTTGGTTCTGACCCATAGCGACCCTACATAGGGTTTCCAAGGAGCAACTGGTGAGCTTGAACTGCCAACCTTGTGATGCAAACTGACTTTGCAGTCCAGTGCATTAACCCACAGCACCCCACCAGGACTCCACTTATAGCAATAGTAATGTCTGAATTACCCGTACTACCAGTCCAGTACGCTGAGAAGACATACATGTTCCTCAATCTGAAGAGATTTTCATTACTGATTGGGATTTTTAGGAACTGCATCCATAAGTAAAAGACCAGTCCATCAAATTGTAGCAACTGATACTTGCTCAGAATAGTAAACATCTTCGTGTTCATCTGGCCAAGTTCTAGTCAGCTCAACAACCCTAGCTATCCAAGCTAAGTCAAATGAGTACCATCTGCAAGCGTGGGAGTTCACACATACCTCCCTGCGCTTCAAAACAATCAGCTTTCCCTCTTATTTTATCTCAAGGTCAATGGTGCATCAGTAAGCATATTGCTGGCTGGTTCACTTCAACTGTAAGTCCTAGAAAGGTTTTCTTTGATGGGCCAACTTTCCTTGCCTGGAATCCTCTGAAACTCAAAATGCCAAACTGTCTGCCTATTTTTTTTGTTTTTTAAAACTCACAAATCTTCCAGTTCTTAGTGGGTGTGCCTGTGTTTTCAAATACAATGTATCTACTCAAGTTCTGGCTCAAGATTCCACCTTAAACTTCTAATGAATCCAATCAAGTATAGACCAAAAGCTGACTTACAGGCTTTCCGTAATCATAATTCCCAATATTCTTATTATACATTTTACAATATTTTATTTTACAATAATAAGCAGGAATAGCCAATATCTGTAAGGTAATCAAATACATTAACATTTTAAAACACTTAAGTTCCCTCCACCCTGGACAAACCCTATTCACATGCATATAGCCTTGGGCCTCTCACAGGGTAGATTCCAGTAGGCCCTAGCCTTAGATCTACCTCTTCTATCCAGGTCCAGGCAACTCCAGATGCTGCCCTCCTTGCAGCTGAAACATTTTCTCCCATTCCCCATTGTTCTTTCTCCCACAAAACCTTACAGTTTTTTTTTAGGTCTAGAGCCATTGCAATGAATCCCACTCACAAAGCCAAATGCTGACTTCCTCTAAATATGCACTAGTCTCCAAACTCAGAGCATGACAGAACATCTAATATCTGTTTAAATTCCAACTACTAATATGAGAGAAGTAAAAACTGAGGCTGCTATATTTTTCCACTTTCTAAATCACCCCTCTAACCAGTGTTTTCAGCCCATTCATTAGCTATGATGCTTAATTCTGGCAGGACCTTTGTGATAGTTTCATCAGGAGCTGTGTTGTTAGGGATACCACACTTAGCTCCCAATATTACACATAAACCTACCTCCCTTTTCGGCTAGCATCATGTCTAGTGCTCTTGCTTTCCCAAGACATCTGCCTAGTGGCGTAACTGGCTAGCTCCCCTTGTAGGGCATCTTGAACCTATGGATCAAGAGATCCAGGGAGAGTTCTCTGGGCTTGAGATTTCTCATGTTGTTATAGCAGTTTTAGATTCGTGGTAGAAGAAACCAAGGCCACTCGGAGAGGTGAAGCAGAGTTTCAGATTTTATTAAGCCATCTGACTCAGAGGAACTAATTTCTCTAGATTCTGAGCCCTGAATGGAGGGCAACATGGGCCTATATGGGTGGGGCCAGGCTACCTACCTGTTTGAGGGCAGGGGGAAAACCAGGAAGATGGGTCCCACTCAGTAACCTGATTAGCATTTTAGCTTGCCTCCTTGGCGGAGAGGGCAGTGAATGATTTTCACTTTTTCCTGTTCACTGTTGCTCAGGTTTCTTCCAGAACACTAGGGTGAAGGGAATTGCCAGCTGGACCAATGTGCATGTCCCAGTCCAATTGGACGGCAGCAAATCTCAGACATTCCCTTTTCCACAGTACTCTGAGGGACAAATAGGACACTGCTAGGTTCACTGGTGACATTTTGGACGTGGGTGTAAGTTGTCAATTCTTCTACAGGCTCTGTGAACTCTGCTTCTTGCCTTTAAAGACAAGAAGAGTGGTTCATCATCCCTATAGAGAATGAAGGAATTGTCTTTGACAAGCCCTTACAAGTTTCATTTCTCCAAACGTCCTTGTCTCGGTACAGAACTAACCTGCAGTACATGTCCGAAGTCAACCAAGGGAAAAAGGAATTACCTGTACCTGTAATTTATCAGCTGTGTAAACATGGCAATGACTTTTATTGAGAGCTTGCACTAAATATTTAACCCATACTACCCAGGCATTCACACTCCTGTTCTACTTCTAATGTTTGTTTGTCTTAGGTCATTTACCTCAATCACTTCTACTCTTTCAGTGTCATTCTTAAAGATTTCCTTATGGGGAGTAACAGGAAAAAGGCCTGGGTTTGACGCTGAAGTCAGGAAAGTGACTAATTGGAATACAAATTGACTCACAGGATTCAGTCTAGGGATGTGGGCACCCATTCCATAGATCTTTGCTCCCTATAATTAAGCACTGGGTCCTCCAATTTCCTACAGGATAAAACTTGGCAAATACATAATATGATGGTTTGAGGGAAAGATGCCATAGTTACATCTAGTATCAACATTATTGGCTGGTTCTAGGTAGAAGCCCTTTGCACCTCCCCCATGGTAATGGTACATTTTAGCCTTATTAGCTCCCAAACCTACCCCATCTTGTCAGGGACAGGTTAGAACCCCTGGGCCCTAGGCCTCTCTTACTTTGGTTTCATATCCACTCCTTTACCCTTAGTCCCCTCCTTCTAAACAGGGATTAAGGAAGGGGGAAGGGCATCTCTAGTCCAGCAAGAACAGCAACACGGAAAAGAACATCCTGGAGACAAAGAAAAAGATCTCAAGACCTGAAACCCTAATAGAAGCAATGGGCTCCAGGCACACAACCCATGAAGAAAGCAGTCCATTTCCAATAAGCCTGTACCCCTTTACTAAAAAGGGATAAATATTCAACATACCACTCCTCCTAATCAATATGTATTGGCCCACTCTTAAGAGGAAGAGACCTTATACCTTTATATGCCCAGTGCACCCCAATCCCAAAGGGTCTTCTCCACTTGGGAGACAGACCTGCTTCTCTTTTTGAAGTGTACTGTCTCTTTGACTTAATCTTTGCCCCCAATTCTACCAGGTCTACTGAGAAGTGACGACTTGGTGGGACTAATTCTTTAGACCCCTGAGAGTAAGAGGGACCAGGGAAAACCGTGACAATCTGGCAGGAGTATGGCAGATTGGCAGCCTCTCAGACTCTTGTCAAGGTCACTTTGAGGAGCACCCTGGGCAGGTGCTCAGAGTAAAGGGAGGAGAGGCCTGGGCCAGGTCACCAAGGCTACTACTTCCCACCAATAACTACTTTTCCCTTAGGGAGCATCCTTCTTCATTTTCACGGATCCCTTTAATTGAGTATAAAGAGTCCACTCCTTTTCCACTGTCTGAACAGCTGTCTCATTGGTCAACCACACCTGGTAAGGGCCCTCCCAGTCCAGCTGGAGTCTGCCCTCTTTCCAGATCTAGATCAGCATCAAGTCTCCAGGTTGGAAGTGATGCACTGTGAATTTGAAGGAATGGGTTTGGATGAAGAGTCCTTTTAATTTGAGGATTAGTAAAGCAGAAAGGGCCAGCATGTAGTTTCTCAGGAATCCCAGGTAGGGGAGCCTATGGCATGGTGCCCATTTAGCTCTGCGTGCCATTCGACCCTTCGGTTTCAAAAATTGAGAGGATTAACATGAAGATATTCAGGGATAACACAGTCTAAGACACTTTGGCTGTTTCCTCAAACTAAAAGAAACATTACTGGCTCAGTCATCTTAATGCATGAATACAGTACTTCACTTAAAAGCTTCTCAAACAGGAATGCCAATTAAACATACTTTAATATTATAACTTTTTCAGATGAACTGAAGTTATCAGTTCTCACATCTACAACACAATATCCTTTTCCTAATCTTAGCAAGATGAAATGCATACATACAGGGTGGCCCAAATTTTTACAAAAAAATGTTTTCAATTCAGAAAGAGTATTGGTACACCATACACCAAATATCTTTTAAAACAGTGTTATATTCTTAGATATGAAACATTAATACTAATAAAAAATAAATGCACAAATAAAACCTTGAGCAATGTACAATTTTGAAAACTACTATCACACCAGCCACACAATTCCTTAACCACCTTTTTTTTTAAGTGCTTTACTTTTTAAAAATTTTATTTATTTAAGGTTTTTATTGTGGATTGAGTGACACTTTACAGAGCATATCATCAGTTTTACATTCAACAAATCATATACTTGTTTCATTACATTGATTATAATCCCCTCCATGTACCATCAGTTAACAGTATTTTTCTCTATCCACTTTTGCTTTT
>NW_006408642.1:8864253-8866016 GCF_000296735.1 Chrysochloris asiatica
GAATCTTAGGCCTTCTTCAGATTTTTTTTATCCTTTTTCGTGTTAGTTCTATCTTAGTCATGTTGAGAGATTTATCTTCTAGCTCACTAGTTCTGGCTTGTATCTCTTCAGTTCTGCTCCTTTGCCCTTTCAGAGTATAGTCTGTTTCTGATATTCTATTATTCATCGTTTGGACCTCTTTCTGTAGGTTTTGAATTGTTTCCAATGCTGTATCTATCTTATTTGACTGTTCTTGTTGCATTTTCCTGACTTCTTTCTTATTTTTCTCAACTCCATTATATAGTATTTTGATACATTTTATAATCATTTTTCTGAATTCCTTCTCCAGCGTTTCCAAAGCCTGACCATCTTCCAGTATGGAGTGTAGGTCTCCTTCCACCTTGTTTGCCTCAGTCATTTTATCTCATATCTGGACATGTGCAGACAGGTCATCTGCTTCTGGTTTGTGGGCATCTTCAGGGGTTATCTGTGGCCTTAATACTCAAATGGGTATGTATTTTGGTATTTTTTATTCTTTCTGATTGCCTCCAGGTAGATGTGATCAGGAAATGAGCTTCCCCTTTCACTCTTCTTCTTGAGAAATTTCAAGATGCCACTGTTGGTCGTTTTGACATAATTTAGGATTTAATTTTTGGCCTATTTCCTTTTTTGTCTGCTTGTACCACTCCACAATCCCCGTTAAGG
Source organism: Chrysochloris asiatica (assembly GCF_000296735.1). Lineage (NCBI taxonomy): Eukaryota > Metazoa > Chordata > Mammalia > Afrosoricida > Chrysochloridae > Chrysochloris > Chrysochloris asiatica. Next base: position 8,864,938 of record NW_006408642.1, read on the forward strand.
CCTTTTTTTCTAGTAGTAAACAGTTCAGGGTCAGCTGTGGCCATTTGATTTTTATTGGAAACTGTCTCTTTAAGTTTCAAGGAGATCTGTGCGCATACATAGTAGAACCCTCCCAGGATGAGGCTGGGATGCCCACAAGCTCAGGCACCCCTATAGTCACCAGAATGAAGGTGCACAGACAGCAAGGGACCAATGAACAGCTACCAAAAGAGAAGAATGTCCACACCTTTATCTCCATGGTTCTGTCAGGTGTCTGTGGCTGCTCTGATCCTTCCCCGCTTGGTCTCACCCAAGATGGTGGCTCCTCGAGCAGCTGAGCGTCTTGAATTAGAAAGCAATGGATTTCTTGCTTTTGCTACAAATTCCCCCAGATGTAAACCTTCCAATCTTCTAAATATTCCTTTATATGTGATTCCGAGTTCTGGGACCATCCCCTGAGCCTGCTTGGTCTGGTATTCTGTGTTGTTGCTGGCAGAGTTCCTTTACTGCACTTCCACCCGATCCGCCATCTTGTTTGTTCCTTCCTTAACCAACTTTTAAATTTATTAATTTATACCATTTTACTGCAGAAAGAATATCAAAGATATTAAAACAGAACAAAATGACTTTTCAGTGCCCGATTCACATTTTAAGTTTCACCTTGAATGTGCAAACTCAGTATTTTGCATTATGAACTCAAATAGTCTGTGTAAGAATTATATTTGAAAACTACCATACCAAACAAAAAATACTAGGCCCTTTATTACTGGCTGCAGAACCTTTCTTCCTTCTACAGGGATAGGGTACTGTCTTCTACAGATCACCTCCCCCAGTTTTCTTTTTTCTAGTTCCATTCCCAAGGGTGGAATTTCCAGCTCTCTCCTATTGCCTTCTTTAAACCATATCCATTGAGTCAATCTTTTCTTTCTCCTCTTCAGTCAGAGGTCTCCTATTTACCTTCATCCTCCCCTCACCCTCTCTAATCCTAACCCAATCTTACAATTAGGTACCACTACAAAAGATTCAAAAGTTAATTTCTAGTTTCATGAGGGGAATCATTTTTCCTTTACTTCTTTATCTCTGGACATTCTCTTCTTCTT
>NW_006408642.1:8866816-8888035 GCF_000296735.1 Chrysochloris asiatica
CTCTTCTTTTTACTTCTGGTTGAGCTCTGATCATCCAGTCACTGAAGCCAGGATAAGTGGATATTATCTGCAAGTGTGGGTATTCTTATGCATATTACCTCTCTTCTTATCAGCTGGATGCTTCACTCTCCACTCTAGATGGACATTCTCTTTTGAAATGGCCTGTCTTTCCACAACATTCATCTGCTGGTAGGCTTGGGGACCTGGCCCAGGCCTCTCCTCCCTTTCCTCTGAAGAGGCCTAACACTGTAATCACTGTTCCACTTCCCTCAAGAAGGGGGCCTTTTATTTCCTATTTTATTCACAGTAGATGCTATGGTTCTCGCTTTCTGCCTCTGTTTTGGCCTCCTCTCTCCTTACGAAAACTTTATGAGCTTCTCTTAACAGTCCAACAATGGGTTTCTCACTCCATCCCTCAATCTTTTTGTCTTGGTTTCTGTCTTTTAAGGGAGAACATCTGAACTGAGTCCGCTCCCCCTACTGACCAACAAAGAGCATAGATTCTCTCCTTATGTGAAGGCTGAATGAATTCTATCGTTTACATGAAGATCAGGGCCTGGCTGACCCAGTCCTCACTGGAATCAAATTGAGGTCAGAACACAGATGGTGACTGGATTGGTTCTTTTGGCCAAATAAAACAACAATATTTTTTATCTTTTTCCCGGGTTCGAGGATTGTTCCCCCAAGCCCTCAACATTCTCCCCAAAGGACTGACAGGAGGAATGTCTGTGGGAGTCTCTCCTGCTCCCTTCTTCCCTAGGCCTAGAATTCCATTCCCCATTTTCTTTTGGTCTTGGTGTCTGAGTTCCCTTGCATACTCAACCTTCCAAAATTTCCCCATGTTTGGGTACTCACGGAGATTTCTTGCATACAACCCTGAGATTTCACCTTGTCCTTCACCTACCGGTTTGGGACTTCTCACTCGCTTTGCATCCAAGGTGCATCTCAGACACATGATGACCCCTGAAAATGCCTGACCACCAGGGCGATACTTACAGTCCAAGTTTTCTGCCCTGGCCTGTGCATAGATTGCCTGCTGCTGTGGTTACTCTGTTCTCAGTCCGCCACGTCTCTCTCGCAAATTCTGATTATCTTTTAACAGTCTCTGGTCTTTTTCTGCCTCTCACTGGAAGGCAGTCAACTTTGTGAAGTAGGCCACCAAAACCACAGTGGGATGTGTCTTCTTTTCCACCAGGGCTGCCACTCCAAGTGGACATAAAATCCCGGATGGGCCCCCACATTTGTGAGAAATGTTGTCTATACTGACAAACGCTCAAGTAATCCAGTTTGTACTCATTTTAGCAAGAGTGAGGTTTTCTTTATTCGATTTTGTAAAATCGGTTATCCAACCCAATAGACATGGGCAGATGCGCCACATGGCCCTCCACAAACAGTTTTTATTCTTGTCTCCAAAAAGCCTCTCCATCAAGTCCAGTTCCCCATATACAATTCTATGTCATGTTCCATTTTCCCTCCCCCCATTGGAGCCAAAATGGCTTGCCAATGGTCTTAATGGCTGTATTTTTATTTAAATTTCCTAGTCCTAGAACAGCCTGCTTGTTTCAACAATCTGTTTGCCAGGCCTAGCAATCTCATGAATTCCTGAAGATGGGCCATGCCCACAAGAGTTATTTCTCACACACTTTATGGCTGTTAGCAAGGGTTTGGTTGAGAAGGGATGGTGTATAAACAGGCATCTGCTGGGCTTTCCCTCCACATCAGTGTTCCTGAAGACTTCCTTTAAGAATTGCCCTGTCTGGTCAGAGCCTACTCCTTGGCATACCTTTCCAGACCTGAGAGGGAGAAACCATACTTTATGGAGTAGTAGAGTATGGCTTTGATGTTCCAGAGAATTAAATTTCAGAACAGGGGCCAGGTGCTAATTCTAGCTGTCCCAAAAGCTCCGATACAGAGAGTTGGCAGAGCCAAGGGAACTGCTTCTGGGGGGAGTCCACAGCATTGCCTAGTTCTCTTCACTTTGTTGGAGCAAAACACTACATTTCTCATGAAGGGCCTTATTCTGATACAATGGAGCCCTGGTGTGGTGCTGTGGGTTAATGCACTGAGTTACAAAGTCTGTTTGAACTGAAAGGTTGGTAGTTCAAGCTCACCAGCCTCTCCAATGAAACACTATACAGGATTGCTGTGGGTTGGAACCAACTCAGTGGCATTTAACAACAACAATTCTGATAGAATAGTATAAATACCTAGATGTTACTTCACTTTTCCTGCCTTTTGCAAGAAAATATAATTGTAAAATACTCTGGCAAATTTACAACAAACATTTCTGGTCCAAGATTCCCCCAGTCCGATGAAGTGTCAGGGTCAGACAACATTATAAACATATTTTTTTTTTCAATTCTGGAAATACTAGCTTTAATGTTAAAATTGCGTTTTCTTAGATAAGACACATTTTGTAATATTTGGTATGTTGTTGTTGTTAAGTGCCATCGAGTCGGTTCTGACCCATAGCAACCCTGTATAGGGTTTCCCAGGAGCAGCTGGTGAGCTTGAACCGCCGACTTTACAGTTCAAACGGCTTTGCAGTCTGGTGCATTAATCCACAGTGCCACACCAGGACTCCATATTTGATATGTTACTTAAAAATACTTTATCGTTATTGTTATTATAAACACAAAAAATTTTGTTAAAATGAATTCATTTCACTAATTTTTTTACAACATCAAGACTTTTTTAACATGTAAGCACTTACTTGTCTTTCAGAGTGAGTTTTTTCCTTATGAAATAATTAAAATTTTTAGATTGCCTTTTGAAAAACATCAGCAAAGTCTCAGAACAGAGTGAAACAGAAGATTTGCTTAGTTTAAAACATAATCTTATAAAACATTATATAACATGAGCATTGAAAACCAGCATTATGCATGAATTAATTTTTTTGCATTATTAATCTAATTGATATTGTGACCACAGTATTAGATTATAAAAAAGAAAGTTTTATTTTGTTTTTTGCCATAGGATCATAACTGAAAAACTTTTAATTAGGATGCATCCGGAATGCTTGCCCAAATCACCATTCTTAGCCAGCACACAAATACACACACTTACTTAAATGTAGGTTAAAATCAGAACAAAAGCAAAATAAAAGTAAATCATCCCTCGGTTTTAACAATTTAGACCCAGAACCAAAATCACGCTGTCAGCTCAAATGTACTGCAGCCAAACCTGATTAAGTAGCACCTTCAGTTTTTGCCTATGTAAGGGATCTTTCTCAAAGTAACACCCAAGGGGTTCCATTTAGGAAACTTAATGGCCTAATTTCCTCTTTTACTTGCTGAGACAAATTTTTTGTTAGTTGATTGCACTTTTTCTCTTTCTGTAAATTCTTTTGTCTTCAATCTCAGTTGGAGGCTTCTTACAAGTACTCCTGTAATTGTATTTGTTGTTGTTGTTGAGTGCTGTCAAATTGGTTCCAACTCACAGTGACCCTATATAGGGTTTCTGAGGAGCAGCTGGCATGTTTGAACTGGTGACCTCGTGGTTGAATGTTAATCTGTATGGACTAGTTAAAATCTGGGATTCAACCCTCTGGTCAATTTAGGGTCTTCAGAGCTCCTGATCTGAAAATGGAAGCAAAATACAGAAGAAGGCTTTCAGATACGGGCTAAAGTTTAAAATGAAAGTCTCAAGAGTTAGAAAAGCCTCAACAATGATTAAGAGAGTCAGAGAAGCCTTACAATAGAAAAGAAATTTCCAGGACCAAATTTTGGTAGAAAGGGTGACCACTAACACAAATGTTCTTGTAGGTTGAGGAGGAGAGGAATAGGGAGAAAAGAAAAAGAATAGATAATAACATCTGCTTACTGACATCCCGAAGGCTCTTTCCATTCCACCATCGCCTAGACCCTCCAGTTGGTGGCTTTCCCAGGGGCTGATCAGGTCCATGTTCGGCTCCCTGCTTACTGAGTCCCCACTGGTCTCCTGGGGTATCATCCAGAATTATTATTAACAAGGAAACTAGCAAAGCAGGAAGAAAGGAGGAGAGTGACCAACTGAAACTGGCCTGGGAGACATCTGTTCCCTGGAAACCCTTCCTCCTGGAAGACATCAAGACAAGGATGTCTTGGCAGCAACAATCGTTCACCATAGGAGGGTGCTCCTAGGTTTGGAGGTCTTTCCTCAGGGCACTGGTCCCATCTGGGTTGCCAGCTTAAATGTTACCAGAACCAGTTTGATTAATGACTAGAAAGTCAAGTTGTCACTCAGAAAGAAAGTGTTATTAAAGAATCCCTTGTGAGGGCAGGAAAAAGTTATGACAGACTACCTTGCAAGGGGAAGTACACTATCCTAGCAGTGTCTCTTTGAGCATACAAAGCTAGAGGGTTAAACAGGCAGTTTCCAGCAGGGAGGACTAGTCTGGAAGGATCCTAGGGTGGAGATTCCTGTGGTGGCCTTGACAACTGCACCCCTGTCCCCTTCCAACCTCCTCCCCCTAGAGCTACATGTGCACATTATCTTCAACATGGACTCCACACTTTCAAGATGGAATCTTTCACAAGGGTCTCTGGGAACACTGTCTATACTTATTATGGTATAGGTGCACATGCACAGACATCAACAGCTTCTGGTTCAGTTCCCACTTATGGTCTATGATCTGCATCTTGGGTTATTTTAAGGTTGTCTCTTTATCTTGTGCAAATGCTCCATGAACCTGTTTGTCCTGCTTTTAGTGCAGGAAGGAGTTTGTGATTATTTCACTGGTTTATTGGGAAGTCAGGCATTATTATCTTGTGGGAAGGTGGGTTATCCCAAACATTCTGTTATATTCTTTTTCTGAATGTCAGCATGAACCAGGTTTTTTTTGTCAGGGTTTGCGAGGCCCCAAGGTTATCAGACATTTAGGTATGGTTTGTCAGGCCAAGGTTCCCAGGCTTTGGGTCAGGGTCAGCAAGGCCCCAAGGTCCTATTCCCTAACACTATACTGATTAAAGTGGCAATCCAACAAGAAGACATATCCATAATAAATATGAACCCAGTGAGAGAGCCTCACAATACATGAAATAACAGAGATTAACAGAACTGAAAAGAGACCTAAACAACTCCTTAATAATAATAGGAAATTTCAGCATACAACTTTCAATGAAGCGCAGAACAGCAAGAAAGAAATTCAGCAAAGCCACTGACGATCTAACAACACAATCAACTTAACCTCAGAGACACAGACAGCACATTCCACCCAACAAAGCATAATAACAGCATAAGATACGTTGTTTTCCAGTGCACATGGGTCCATTTCCAGAATAGACCATGTGTTAGACCACAAAACAAGCCTTAATACAGTTACAGCACTAAGAAAAATACAAAGTATCCTCTCAGGTGACAAAACTAAAAAGTTAGAAATCAATAATAGGAAGAACAGCAAAAAGGAAAGAAAGGAATCAAATACACGGGAACGGAATAGCACCCTAATAGAAGACATAAAAAATGAAATCAAAACCAATGCTAGGCTCAAATGAAAATGAAAATACAACATATCCAAATGTTTAAGACACAATAAAAGGAGTTTATAGTAGAGGTCAATTTATAGCAATAAACACTCATATCAAAAAAGAAGAAAGAACCAAAGTCAGCACCTTAACTCAACATCATCAACAACTAGAAAATGAATAGCAAAAAATACTTCATTACCAGAAAAAAGGAAATAATAAAGATGCAAGCAGAAATAAATGAAATAGACAAACAACAGACTCAGACAAGAGTCGAAGCTAATATTTTGAAAGGAGTATTAAAAGTAACAGACCACTGGAAAACTGAAAAAAAGGAAAAGATGCAAATAATACAAATAAGAAATAAAATGTGTGACATCACAACAGAACCAACTAAAATAAAAGAGATAATAAAAGAGTACTATAAAGGTATACCCTTCGGTTGGTTAATGATGCATGGAGGGGATTGTAACCATGGCAATGAAACAATATAAGATAGGATGAATGTAAAGCTAATGTTCTCCCATGTAAACTATCACATAATTTACAATAAAACATTAAAAAAAAGAAGAAGAATAATATGAATAACTATACTCCAAAAATTTGAAAAACTTGAAGAAATGGACACATTTCTAGAAACTTATTACTTACCTAAACTAACATAAAGGGAAAATTTGAACAGGCCCATAACAAAAGAAGACATTGAACAAGTTGTAAAAAATTCCCAGCAATGAAAAGTCCTTGCCTACTTGGGGTCCAGCACCATAGTTTTAGGGGATGCCATGGTCAGCTGGCATAACATAATCCAAGACAATGTTTTATATCCTACTTTGGAGCTCTTAAAAGTTGGGATCTTAAAAGTTCATGAGCAGCCATCTAAGGTGCAACTATTGGTCTCTCCACATGCAGTAGAGTGTTGAGAATTGAATATGCTTGGAATCAGTTAGTTCAGTGGGCAAATGGAACATGAGAACATCCATCTCTATGACTCTGATATCAGAAGAACTAGATGGTGCCTGACAGTCACTGCCATCTGCTCTGAAAGGGATCACATTAGAAGGGATCACATGGGCTTACTGTAAATTGTTCAAAATCAAAAGTCAGCATTTACCAAATGACGAAGTTGAGAAGGGATGGGAAGGTAGGTGAAATGGAAATAGGAACCACAGGAAGGAAATGAGGTAACTATTGTTGCATGGAGGGTGTCTTAGGTTGATTTTTATAGAGTAGCAAAACCAGTAAAACATATATACAGAGAGAGAGACAGAGAGAGAGAAAGTTTGCTATCAAGGAAATGGCTTACCGTTGTAGAGTCCCAGATCCCCACTGGAAGAGAGAGAAATCCTTTCCCCTGTGTTCATTATATTGGGAGAAGGCGACACCCTCAAGGAAGCATCCCTATAATTGATTGACTGCTCATCATAGAGTTAACTATGTATTAGATTTCATAACTATGGGAATAAGCACATCTCAACTGCTAAACCTCTGAAAATCCTGGCCTAGTCAAGTTAACACAAAACCCTATTACAGAGGGAATTACATTCATTGAGATGAAAGAAAGTATATGATTTGTTTAATGTAAAACTGATGATCTTGTATGTAAACCTTCACTCAACTCACAATAAAAAGTTTAATTGAAAAAAAAAAAAATAGTCCTGGCCTAGACAACTTCACTGGAAATTTTTACCAACCATTCTGAAAAGAATTTACACTAATTCTACTCAAACTGTTCCAGAACATAAAAAAGGACGGAATACTCCCCAAAGCATTCTATGAAGCAAGTATAATCCTTATACCAAAGCCAAGCAAAGACACCACTAAATAATAAAATTATAGACCACATCACTCATGAACATAGATGAAAAACTTCTTAAAATCCTAGCCAATAGAATCCTATATAATATTTTAAAAATTAATAATATATCATGACCAAGTGGAACTCATACCCTGTCTGCAAAGATGGTTCAACATTAGTAAAATAATGCAATCTACCACATAAATAAAACAAAGGAAAAGAACCACATGATCATCTCAACAGATGCAGAAAAAGCAGCTAAGACACAACACCCATTATTAATAGAAAAAAAACAAAAACTTCTCAGCAAAATAGAAATAAAAGGGAAGTTCCTAAGCATAGTTATGGGCATATGCATGAAAACAATGGCCAGTATTATTCTCAATGGAAAGAGACAAAAATCATTACCTTGGAACCAGGCAAGGATAACCTCTGTCACTACTCCTATTCAAAATTGTATTAGAAGTACTAGCCATAAGGAAAAATAAATGGCACCCTAATTGGTAAAGAAAAAGTAAAATGATCTCTATTTGTAGATGATATAATTCTATTCATAGAAAATACCATATCATCAATAGGAAAGCTATTGGAACTAATAGAAGAATTTAGCAAAGTAGCAAGGTAAAAGATTATCATACAAAAATCAGTCAGATTCCTCTACACTAACAAAGAGAACCATGAAAAGGAAATCAGAAAATCAATACTGTGTGTGATAGTCACTCAGATGATGAAATACTTAGGAATAAGCCTGACCAAAGACACCAAAGAGTTAAAGAAAACTACACAACACTCCTACAAGAAACTAAAAGAGATCCTAAGACTGAAACTCAAAGGGAACATGAACAGGTGTGTAAGCTTTCTGGCGACCACATTGGTCTACTGGTGAATGGAAGAGGGGAGAAAGACAGCAATGAAGAAATAGGCTGAGTTCAACCATGTTCCATAGACTCCCGTTGACCTGGAGATAAGAGAGAGAAGAGGAAGGGCTGGTGGGTCCAAAGTGGTGAGACCTAGGGACACCTGAGCCACAGAGCACTAGAGCTGAGAGTGAAGCATCCAGCTGATATGAAGTGAGGGAGATGCACAAGAACACCCACACTTGCAGATAGTACCCATTTGACCTATCCTCGATAGCTTGATAATCAGAATTCGACTAGAGGAAGATAAAAAAATTTTTTAAAATATTTTTTTGCTAAAGGAAACAAGGATAAATTCTACAATTTGATGAACTTGACTTATACTCATGGCTGTAGTAGCTCAAAATATCAACAGAGAGGGAAAGACTCTTCACATCAATAGTAACCAAAGGGATTTACAAATACAATGCAATCCCAATTCGGATTCCATCATAATTCTTAAAAGAGATGGAAGCACTAATCACTAACTTTATATGGAATTGAAAGAGACCCTAAATAAGCAAAGCACTAGTAAAGAAGAATAAAATAGGCTAGAATGCCTCACACTTCCACATCTCAAAACATCCTATGCAGTCACAGTAGTCAAAACAGCCTGGTACTACTACAATGGCAGACACACAGACCAATGGAACACAAATGAGAATCTAGTTGTATATCCATCCACCTATGAAGAGGCAATCTTTGACAGGGGGAACATACAGTTTCTTTAACAAATAGAACTACCCAAACTGAACATCCATTTGTAGGAAAATGAAATAGGATCCATACTTACATCATAAACAAAACCACACTCAAGATAAATCAAAGACCTAAATGTAAAATCTAATCTCCATAGGTCATCAAATCAAAAATAGGGACAAACTTAGTGGCTCTAATTTATGTCCTAAAGACTATCAAACATAACTAAAAATGCACAAACAGCAGAAGATAAACTAGATGATTGGGACCTCCTACAGATTAAACCTTCATGTGCATCAAAAGACTTCAAAAAAAGAACCTACAAAATGGGGGAACATTTTGGCTATGACATATGTGATGAGATTATCATCTAAAATTTATGGAAAACTTTAACACTTAAATCGTCCAATTAACAATGTACAGGGGATGTAAACAGATACTTCACCAAAGAAGATACACAGATGGTCAGTCAGCAAACACACGAAGAAATGCTCACAATCATTAGCCATTAAAGCAGTGAAAATCAAAACAATGAGATATCACCTTACCCTAGCAAAAACAGAAAACAAAAAATACTGGTGAGAGTGTGGAGAGACTGAAACTCTCTTGTCCTGTTGGTGGGATTGAAAATGTTGCAACGACTATGAAAAATAGTATGTTGTTGGTGTTGGGTGCCATCAAGTTGGTATCGACTCATAGTGACATGCACAGCAGAACAAAACACTGCCTGGTCCTGTGCCAGTCTCATAATCATTGCTACTCTGGAGCCCATTGCTGTTGCCACTGTGCCAGTCCATCTCGTTGGGGGGCTTCCTCTTACGGTGCTTCCTTAAAATGTTGGAAATAGAATACCATGTTGCTGTCTAGTGCCATCAAGTTAGTTCTGTCTCATAGCAACCCTGTATAGGGATTCCAAGGAGTGACTGGTGGGTTTGAGCCACTGACTTCGTGGTTAGCAGTCCAGTTCTTATCCTGCGGAAATACCTCATGATCCAGCAATTCCACTACTAGGTATATATCCTAGAGAAATAAGAGCTGTGAAATGAACAGTAGTATGTGCTCGTGTTCATCACAGCATTATTGAAAGTAACAAAAAGAAGGAAACAGTCAGTCCCGTTACGTTTTTCACAGGTTAAGCCGCAATATGCTACTTCTCTTATGTTCATCCCTTTTTCTGACTTACGTTTCCTGGCAAACTGAAGATTCTGACCCAGGGTTGGAAGATCTTGCAGCTTCTTGACAAACCTTCTGAGACCTGTGATGTGAGGCAATCTTGGAGGAAAGAGCAGCCTCTGAGATTCTTCACTTTTCTGCTCCTCTCCCCTTTTACTCTCACAATTTAAATCCTGAGTGTCAGGATTTCTGGCCCCAGAACACTGTCTACCTATGAATTTCTTTGAGCCATTTATGTTGCCATTAAGCCTGTAAACAAGCAAAACAGTTCTAGTCACATGTAAGCACCAACACACTGACTCCCAGAGCCTTTCAGCTAACAAAACCAACTGATTAAGCCTCCAGCAAAACTTCCTGGTCTCAGAGACCAAAACCCTGAACTCTTCCTATACTCCTGCACAGTGAATTAAAAATTGCATTTACCCACTAAATAGACATGTACATGAGTTCAACCAATCCCATCTTACCTGTCCATTGCCCTATAATTCTGACTACTCCCCAAATCGTTGGGGAATCAGACCTGAGGACCCGTCCTCCTGGGTCCTTGCTCAGGTTTTACATTCAAGCTACTATACTTTCTCTGTCTCAAATACTGCAGTCTAGAAATTGGATTTGTGTGCACCAGGGCAGTAACCCTTTTCGGTCCTTTTATACCCTCACCTCACAGAGAGGCGTGCAGGGACCTGAGTGACCCACTAATTGGGCAGCATGGTGAGCAGTTCAGTGGAAAGACCCTGTTACTCTATGTTCTGTCTTCTTGATTGGGAAAAGAGCCAGGAGTGCCTGGGTGCTGGGCAGTGTGGACATGTGTGCCAGCTGTTTACAGGAGTGTCTGAGAATGTCTTCTGCTTTACACTTGGATGCCTTGGGGACCATAGAAAGATTGTTCTCCTTTTGGGAGGGAGCCCCTAGGGCAAGCCCTCGTCTTATTGCTCAGGTACCCTGAGTAATCTGTCCATGATTACATCTGCGTCATCTAGCATAGGGCCGGGTACATTGTCAAATGTTATTGAATCAGTTCCAACTCCTAGCAACCCTGTATAGTGTTTCCGAGGAATGACTGGTGGGTTTGAACCGCTTACCTTGCAGTTAGCAGCCCTGTACTTATTCTAGGGGCTGTGTGCCGCCGAGTTGCCTCCCACTCATACCATTTAACAATATTTGTTGAATGAATGAATGATTCAATGCTCTGATATAGCCATCCTCAGCAAAGCCAATCCTGGATTCCTTTTGCTGCTCTAATATTTCCTCAGGTCCAGCCCTGCCTGGGGGCCTGACACTCTATTTCCTTATTCTGTACCCTCTCAGACTTCCAACAGGAAGAAAAAGGGTGCAGAGTGGATGCTTGCTACATAGAGAAGTATCAGATTGGTTGCCAATCACAGGCTGTCCCTAGGATATGAGCAAGAGGTATTCTGAGTGTGTCTTTAAGTAGAACTTGTTTGCAAAGACTGTACCACCTACTGTACCATCAGGTTCTCTTATTATGAACTTCTTACATTAGTATGCTACGTTTGCTAAAATGAATGATCACAGATTGATATGTTATTGTCAGCTTCATTACATGCTTTATTCAGCTTTCTTTAGTTTTATCCAATGCCCTTTTCTAATCCAGGATCCCCATCCATGATGCCACGTTGTGTTTAGTTGCACATCTCCTTTGTTGTTGTTGATGTTGCTTGTTTGTTGTTGTTGTTAGGTACCATCCAGTTGGTACCAGCCCATAGAAACCTTATGCATAGCAGAACGAAACACTGCCCCATCCTGGGCCAACCTCACTACTGTTGCCATGCTTGAGTCCATCGATGCTGCCACTTGGCCAATCCATCTCATTGGGAGTCTTCCTCTTTTTCTCTGACCCTCCACCTTACCAAACATGATATCCTTCTCTAATGACTGGTCCCTCCAGACAATATGTCTGAAGTATGAGAGACGAAGTTTGGCCATCCTGGCCTCAAAGGACCACTCTGTCTGCACTTCTTCCAAAACAGATCTATTGGTTCTTTTGGCAGCCCATGGCACTTTCAGTATTCGCCTCCAACACCATAACTCAAAAGCATCAATTCTTCTACAGTCTTCCTTATTCACTGTCCAGCTTTCGCATCCATATGAGGTTATTGAAAATACCATGGCTTGGGTCAGGCACACATTAGTCCTCAAGCTGACATCTTTGCTCATCAACACTTTAAAAAGGTCTTGTGCAGCAGATTTGCCTAATGCAATACATCGTTTGATTTCTTGACTGCTGCTTCCATGAATGTTGATAGTTGATCCAAGAAGAATGAAGTCCTTGACAACTGCAATCTTTTCTCTGTTGATAAGAATGTTGTTTATTGGTCCAGTGGTGAGGATTTTTGTTTTCTTTACATTGAGATGTAATCTATGCTGAAGGCTGTGCTCTTTGATCTTCATCATTAAATGTTTTAAGTCCTCTTGTAAGTGCCATCAAATCTGTTCTGACTCATGGCGACCTTGTATATGGTTTCCAAGGAGCAGCTCGTGGATTAGCTTATGGTTAGCAATTCATTGCTTATCCTTGTGTATCCTGTACTCTATAAGTTGCTTTGGGCTTGTCTCTCTTTATTGTCTTGAAGCACCTACGTAACCTGTCCGTAGATGCTGGAGTGTGCAACTAATGTGTTCTTACCATCCTCGTGTTGAAAGGCTTTCCAGGATGAGTACCTTTCACTTAAGCAAAAGAGACCTCTGACAGGACACTGTGGTGGGCTGAGTAATGGTCTACAAAGATACCCAGATCTTAACCTCTGGAATCTCTTATCTTATATGACAAAAAGGACATTACAAGTGTGATTAAAATAGGGTTTTGCAATGAGGAGATTATCCCTGACCTCTCCCAGATGCTGTCAGATTGATTCCACATGTATTGTGAGCCATAGAATTTTCCATGGCTGATTTTTCAGGAACAGATCACCAAGTCTCTCTCTTTTGAGGGCCCTTTCTTCTGAGGATAGAGAAGGGGCAGAGAGAGTCTTGACTACAGAAGAGTAGGCAGCATTGACAGCCAAAGCAAAGGTATTCACAAGCCTCCATTTCATCCACAAGAACATGGATGAGACAAGGAACAGATTTGCCCCTGGAGTCTCTAGAAAGAACCAACCCTATTGATAACCTTGATTTTAGCCCTGGAAGATTCAACTCAGACTTCTGGCCTCTAGAAATGTAAGAGAGTAAATGTGCCCCCCTCGTATTTTTACATTATTGTGTTTACATTTAAAACCCACCTGGATAATTCAGGAGTCTTTGGATGGTGCAAATGGTTATGTGCTTGGCTGCTAACCAAAAGGGTGGGCGTTTGATTCTAACTAGAGGTACCTCAGAAGAGAGGCCTGGCGACATCCTTCTGAAAATTCATCCATTCACATCCTGTGGAGCACAGTTCTACTCTGACATTAGTAGTATTCTCCTGAGTTGGAGTCAATTTAACAGCAACTGGTAGAAGTTGACGATAATTCAAGATAATCACTCCATCTAAACCTCCTTGAGACCCACTGAGTTTGTTTAATTGGTTACAGTAGTCATAAGAAACGAATACAGATACCAACCTTCCTAGAACTGGTCATACAGCCAAATGGGATTCCCAAGATGTTTTTAATATTTGAAGATTCCTTTAAGAATTTCTTGACAAGTCTTGAGACAGATTATGCAAGACTAGGATGAAAACTCATTTATGGCTTTTCAGTTCCACACTTGACCCCTTTGCAGGCTAAAAAACTCTTCAGAGGTCACATTCAGTAGGGAAACCTCCTAGGTAGCAGAAAGTCATCCAGCTCCTTAAATTCCTCTAGTAGCTGGATACTTGCTCATGTGTCCACAGGACAATCTGTCTTCATTCTCAGTCAGCTAACAACCAGCCTTAGACCAAGAACTGGAAAACAGAACTTGACAGATGAGGATCTGAAAAAAAAGACCAGTGTGAGGATTAGACATTATCTCTAACAATCCATGTTAGAGGAATTGACAAACTATTTAATGTGAAGGGATGCTGGGTTGTTGTTATTAAGTGCAGTCAAGAAATCAAGCGATGTGTTGTATTAGGCAAATCTGCTATAGAAGATCTCTTTAAAGTGTTCAAGGGCAAAGATGTGACTTGGAGAACTCAAATATGCCTGACCCAAGCCATGGTATTTTTAGTATCCTCATATGCATGTGAAAGTTGGAAAATGAATAAGCAAGACCAATGAAGAATCAATGCACTTGAGTTCTGGTGTTGGAGAGGAATTTTGAAAGTACTATGGACCGCCTGAAGAACAAGCAACTCTGTCTTGGAAGAAACATGGCCAGAATGCTCTTTAGAAGTCATTACGGGAGAGAATTTGTTTCTCATGTTCAGGAGGTACCAGTTTCTGGAGAAGAATATCATGAGAGGGTTTCTCTGCTATGCATCTCTGAAGAGCAGAGATGTCAGCTTGAGGACTAAGGTGCGCCTGACCCAGGCCATTGTGTTTTCTATAGCCTCATATGGATGCGAAAGCTGGACATTGAATAAGGAAAATCGTAGAAGAATTGATGCCTTTGAGTTGTGGTGTTGGAGGAGAATACTGAAAGTGCCATGGACTGCCAAAAGAACCAATAGATCTGTTTTGGAAGAAGTGCAGCCAGAGTGCTCCTTGGAGGCCAGGATGGCTAAGCTTCGTCTCTCCTACTTTGGACATATTATCCGGAGGAAACAATCGTTGGAGAAGGATGTCATGCTGGGTAAGGTGGAGGGTCAGAGCAAAAGAGGAAGCCCCCCAACGAGATGGATCAGCCAGGTGGCATCATTGATGGACTCAAGTGTGGCAGCGGTAGTGAGGTTGGCCCAGGATCGGACATTGTTTCGTTCTGTTGTGCATGGGGTCGCTCTGAGTTGGTTCCGACTCGATGGCACCTGACAACAACAAATAGTGGAGGGTCAGTGAAAAAAAGGAAGAACCCCAAATAGATGGGTTGACACCGTGGCAATAGCCATGGCCTCCAAGTAACAACAAGGATGGCGCAGGACCAGTCATTCTGTTGTATGTAAGGGTCACTCACTGGGTTGGAACTGACTTGATGCCACCTAACAAGTGGTCTGTGTAGCTAAAAAAAAAAAAGTACCAAAAAATTCTTTCTCATTCTGGAAAGACTCATGACAGGAGACACTCTGGGTTCTGCTTTTACTTTTGCTCATGATTTCATTCTCTTCCTCACTTGAAGGACAGGAGATCTGTGTCTTTCAGATGGCAGCACAGTACAGACAAAAGGAGTACCCAGTACATAACCCAAACCCTGAGGTGGAAGTCACTCTCCTTGTGGCTTCTGTCAAGTTCCTTTTTGAGTCTCAGTTTCCGCTTCTACAAGTGAGAAGAGCAAGAGCACCTTTACTGTCAAACTATGTTTTATTTTTTTAAAGCCGTTTGCAGTTGTACTGTGCTGGGTGAATGAACAAACATCATGCCGTTACCCAGAGCAGTCTAAGGAATCCTGCTTCTTGTGAGATGTTTATAAGTGTTATCTGAAAAAAATAATACTTAATTGGTCACCTCTCATGTCCAGGAAACTTACACTAATTAACTGTTTTAATTTTTACAATGACCTCTGAGGTATTGTTACATAGAAAGAGCAGCAACTTGCGTAAAAAGGAAACTGAGGCTTAGAAAGGATAGCTTTGCAAAGTGAGTATTTGAAGCCAGTTGTCCTGATGCCCAAGGCTGTGTGGGTCTGGGAAGAAAATAGAACTTGCATTGATATTTATTTGATGCAAGCCTCTTAACACATGTTGTTGCTGTTGTGTGCTATCTAGTTAGTTCCAACTCATAGCAACCTTGTATAGGGTTTCCAAGGAGTGGTGGGTGAATTTGAACCACTGACCTCGAGGTTGAGTGCTTATCCTAGGGCACCACACCAGGACTGCTTTACTGCATGTGATTATATTAAAAATAAATAAATGAATACTCATATGTTGGAGATATTTGGCTCAAAACTATTTTTGCAGAGACCTTTGTCTTCTATTGTATCCTGTTATTTCACTTTCCCAGGAGAAGCACCTAGCCTGGGGGGTGCAGGGGGACCCTGACACAGTGTTTAAGTAGAGTCTCCCAACACCCCTTTTCCCTCCCCCCCCCAACACCTTAGAATTTGCATCAAGCTTTCACTTCTCCCTGTGTTTATCTCCTCCCTCTTTTCCCTCACTCAACAGGATCTGAAAAAGCACAGACTCTTTCCAAGGAATATGGCATCTCCAAACACAGAGTCACAAAGGGCAGGTAATGAAATGAACCTTTTGGAAGTAGATACAAGTTGTTTTCAAGATTCAGGATTTAGATTGAGTAAATATAGTGAAAGGACACAACCCTGGATCACACTTTTCCTGATTTTAAACTAGTCAATAACCCCTTGTTCTGTTTTAACAACTGACTCTTGGTCTATGTACAGGTTCCTTATGAGCACAAATAGGTGTTCTAGAATACCCAAAATTTGTTATGATTCACACAGTCAAATGCGTTTGCATATTCAATGAAGCACAAGTAAACTTCTTTCTTCTTTCCACTTTTGAATTATTTTCAGCAAAATGCTTCTTGCATGTGCTTTAAATGTTATTATTATTAGATGATTTCCCATTCCATTGGGTCACCTTTCTTTGGAATGGACACATATATGGATTTCTTTCTATCAGTTGGCCGGGTAGCTGTTTTCCAAATTTCTTGGCACAGATGAGTGACTACACCCAGTGTAGCATCAATTTGTTGAAAGATTTCAATTTGTATTCTGTCAATTCTTGGAGCCGTGTTTTTCTCCAGTGTCTTCGGTGCAGCTTGGATTTCTTCCTTCAGTACCATCGATTCTTGATCAGTTCCAACCTCTTGAAATGGTTGAATATTGACCAATTCTTTTGGTACAGTGACTCAGTATATTTGTTCCTTTGTTCCATCTTCTTTTGATGTTTTCTGCATCATTCAATATTTTGCCCATAGAATCCTTCAATATTGATCAATTCTTTTGGTACAGTGACTCAGTATATTTGTTCCATCTTCTTTTGATGTTTTCTGCATCATTCAATATTTTGCCCATATAATCCTTCAATACTTCAAATTGAAGCTTGAATTTTTTCTTCAGCTCTTTCAATTTGAGAAATTTTTAGCATTTGGCTTTCTTACTCTGTTGTTGTTAAGTGCCGTCGAGTCGGTTCCGACCCATAGCGACCCTGTACAGGGTTTCTGAGGGTGTAAATCTTTACGGGAGTAGAAAGCCTCATCTTTCTCCCGCGGAGCGGCTGGTAGTTTCGAACCGCTGACCTTAAGGTTCGCAGCCCGATTCGTAGCCACTACGCTACCAGAGCTCCTTTCTTACTCTAGGCCCTTGCAAATTTCATTATAATACTTGACTTTGTCTTCTCAAACTGCCCTTTGAAATTTTCTGTTGATCTCTTTGACTTCCTCATTTCTTCTTTACACTCAAGAATAAGCTTTAAAGTCTCTTCTGAATTCCATTTTTTTCCTTTCTTTGTTATCTGCCTTTTTAATAACCTTTTGCTTTCTTCATGTATGATGTTCTTGTTGTCATTCCACAACCTTTCTGGTCTTTAGTAATTAGTGTTTAATGTTCTTGAATTGGTCTCTAAATTCAGGTAGGATACATTCAAGGTCATATTTGGTTCTCTGGACTTGTTTTAGTTTTTTCAGCTATAGGACGAGGGATAGAAGAGCCATATTAAATAAATTCAATGTACCACAGGGCTTAATTGCTTTGCCACAATGGATCTTTGTGTAATAATGTTGGTGGTGTTGTTAAGTGCCATCAAGTTGGTTCTGACTCATAGCAATACTGTATAGGATTTCCAAGGAGCATCTGGTGAGTTTGAACTGCTGACCTTGCACTTCAAACCAACATTATGGTACAGTGCATTATCCCACAGTGCCACACCAGGACTCTTGTGTTACCATAGTGGGTCATATACTTACTTCATTTTAATCCCCACCTGCAAATTGGGTATATATAGAGTTATGAGGATAAACATGACCATGCATGATAAAACACTTGGCATGTTACTGCTCAACAGACAATAGCTTTAATTATTGCAGTTTGTTGTTTTGTTGTTGCTTTTATCAACAACACTGATGTTATGTGTCAATATCTATTTCTTCTTCTTTTTGGCTTTTCCTTCTGGTGGAATAGTTACATGTATCTGAGCACACAGATAAGGCTACATGTCTAGCCTCCCGTACATTCATGTGTGGGCCTATCACAAACTTTAGTCACTGGAATGTGGGCAGAAGTGTTGTAATCAACCTCCAGGCATGCGTATACGACCTTTCTGAAAGCATCTCCTCATGCCTTTTCAATTCCTTTACATACCTCCTACCTCTCTTGTCTCCTTCCCTAATTTCTCATTTCTTTCAATTATAGGCCCAGGAACCTATCTCTTACATGTAATACCATGGAGAGCACACCACCCATCTGTGAAGCTCAAGCATCAACAGAAACACAGCTTTATGGAGAAGAACTTCACAGAGAAGATACTTCTCTTCTTCTACATCACCAACATTATGCAAGTTAGTTCCTGTTTATGCATACATGCACTGTCTCTGCTTTTGATTTTAGATTACATAGGAGGTACTAATTCTTGTAGCCCAGGTATAAAACTGTATTTTCTGCATTTGTTTCTAAATCCCTGTGCATATTGTCCTTCATCATCCTGTTCATTTATTTAGTTTCATCCCAATATTTACATGTTTACAAAAAAGTGATCAAAACAAATGTGCAAAACAATTAAACCAACAACAGCAACAACATAATTCCTCAAGGAAGGGCCAACAGAGGTCCAGCATATTTTCTGAAGGTAATTGAATATGCAGAATGTGTTGTCCCAATTGTCTGAGAAGCAGACCCCAGATTGGCTTTACATGTGAACCATAGAAGGATTTTATTAGGGGAAGGTGGGGAGAATTGTTAGACCCCAAGGGAAGTGGTAAGAAAGTGAATGTTGAGTGGAGCTTCCTAGACAGCTGTGCAGACTAAGGAAGGTTTGACATAGCCTCTGAGAGTCCTTGAAGGAAACCAGGTCTCCCAGGAAGGGACCTGCCCTAGCATCTCTACCACATTCAGCCTTTGGCAGGGTGAAACCCACAGGAAGGATGGCCTTGGAGGAAATGCAAGAGTGGATTTTAGAGCTGAGCTGCAGGGCCCTTGGTCAGACACACTCTCTATAGTTTGAGATCTGCAAGGTGAATGGTCACGGCCACCACACAATGGCTCTATAGCAGTAGCCATTAAGTCTGCTCACACCCATGTGTCAGAGTAGAACTGTGCTCCATAAGATTTCTGATGAGTGATATTTTAAAAGTTGATCTCCAGACCTTTGTGCTGAGGTACTTCTAGGTGAACTCCAATCTGCCACCTTCTAGATTGCAGCCGAGCGTGTTAACTGTTGGTACCACTAAGTGACTCCTGTTTATTTTACTTCAGAATTTAATGTTGTCTTAGTCCTAAATATCAAGGCTAATGCCCAAAATAATGTTTTCTTCAAAACTTTGAGAAGTCTACCACCTACCTAATAATACAGTTTCCATAGGTTTACTCCAATTTTCCTTGTAGACTAGTCTCATTCTTAGGGTGAAGGTCTTCTCTTTAAAGGCTTACTTCTTTTGATGTTTGAGCTTCACAGAAGGGTGGTGTGTTGTCAGAGAAGGGAGCTTTAGTTTACCAGCAACATGCCAGAAGCAGGCTACATAAACACTTCCATCGACTTTCTTGGGAAAACATTAATAAGGGGAAGTCTGAAGAGTGGAGAGCGGGACCCTACCCAGAGAAGCAGTGATGCTAGAGATGGAGGCCAAGAAGATGATATGGAGAGATGGAGCAGCTGGGGACTTTAGACCTAGAGAGGGACAGGGGCTGTGTGCTGACGACAGTGGGGGTAGGCTTGCAGGGTATATGGAGGGGATTGTAACCATGGCAATGAAATGATATACGATAGGATGAATGTAAAACTAATGTTCTCCCTTGTAAACTATCACATAATTCACAATAAAACATATTTTTTAAAAAAGGAGGAAGTCTGGCTAGAGCCCAGCAGTCCTTTCCCAGGAAAATCCCAAGATGCTGCACTCTGGAGCCCTGTAACAGAAGATGGTGCAAATAAAAGACACTCTGCACAGTGGTGTCACTAGGGTTCATGGAGCTCTTCCCGTACAAGATCATAGGGACTCTTTATAAAGCTTAGTACCAATGTTACTCATATAATGATATGCAATAAATATAGTTGCAAATTGCTTACATGTAATACTTCTTAGATTGTCTGAATACTAACAACAAAACTGCTTTGTAAAATCATTCTATAAAGAATTACAACTTTATTAGTAATTGAATGGAAGGCTTTTCTGATTTTTCTCCTTTCCTTTGGTGGTGGTGGTTTTGTGCTGTGGAGTCGGTTCTGACTCATAGTGACACTGTACAGGGTTTCTGAGGCTGTAAATCTTTATGGGAGCAGAAAGCCTCATCTTTCTCCTGCGGAACAGCTGTTAGTTTCAAACTGCTGACCTTGTGGTTCACAGCCCTATTTGTAACCACTACGCTCCAAATTCTTAAAAATATTATTGATATAATTTCACAAATACTACTTACCAATTTATTGTAGCTAAAAACCATAACATTTTATAAAGTTAGTGACTGTAAAACACCAGCAGCAGTGGAAATAACAGCATGTGCTTCTAGCACATGCAGACAAAACCACATGATTGGAAGCATGATTGTAATTGTCAATCATGACAGTGCTGACCAGAGCACAACAGAATGCTCACAAAGTAGATTAGCATACAGTTCTAGCCTTGTGAACTGGGCTTATGAGAAAATGTTTTTGTTGTTATAACTATCTGTAGAGATAATTTTATAAAAAAATAATACGTTTCCACTGACTGCGCAAATATTTTCTAGTCACATTGGCGTCACCACTCTGACATTTTAGATCCAGCACCACCACCCTAGTGACGCTATTGGCTCTGTCCTTCTGCTGCTCTGACAGTTGCTTCCTTTCACACACTCAGGGCCTGACCATGATCTGAGCTAACCTGCAAAACTTTCTGAACCTTTCCTGGCTTCTGGAGGCTTTCTGTTTGTTTGCTTGCGTTTTCCCCTCACTTACTTGTTGCGGACCGTGTAAGACTGGTCAGAGGTTCGAGGCCCTATAGGCCCGAGTGTAACAAATGAGGCCACTGGCAGTTAATGGCAAATTGCT
>NW_006408642.1:8888300-8888949 GCF_000296735.1 Chrysochloris asiatica
GCTATCCCTATCGCCGCTGGATCTCCCCTCCTCGTGAACCAAACCCTCGTGAACAACACAACTATGTCGAGAGCAGACCCCGACACTTACTCATATACTCCTAAACTGTTTTCTGTTTTGTTGTTCTTGTTTCCGTTTGTTGTTTTGTTTTGTCTTTCCGTCCCCAGAAATGTTTCTACTTGTATTTTAACGTGATGTTGAGAATCTGGAAATTTGTAATGAAGTAGTGTTTTGGATTAGGTTTTTCTATATACCTTGCCATTTCCTGTGAGCTAAGTGGCTCGCCAGTCATCCACCACTAAAGCCAGTGACAGTGAAATTGAAGAATTGGACCAACTAATTCAGTCCACAATTGAGCAAACATGCAATCATGATGCACTGATCATTACTGGTGATTGGAATGCAAAAGTTAGGAGCAAAAGGAAGGGTCACTAGTCAAATAATATGGCCTTGGTGATAGAAATGATTCTGGAGATCATATACATGATAGATTTTAACATAACCAGTAGTTTATTCATTGTAAATACCTTAGTTGAGGAACATAAAAGTTGACTGTACACGTAGACCTCACCAGAGTCAGTACACAGCAACCAAATTGATGAAGATGGTGGAGAAGTTCAATATAATCAAGAAAAATAAGGCGAGGGGC
>NW_006408642.1:8890334-8896767 GCF_000296735.1 Chrysochloris asiatica
GGGAAGCAAAGAGGACTTAAAATATTAACTGATGAAGATAAAAGAATACAGCCTTCATCATAGATTGTGCCTCAATGTAAACAAAATAAAAATCCTCGTAACTAGAGAAATAAATATCATCATGATAAATGGAGAAAAGATTGATGTTGTCAAGACTTCATTTTGCTTGGGTCCACAATCAACACTCATAGAAGCAGCAGTCAAGAAATCAAGCAACGTATTGCATAGAAGAATCAATGCATTTCAATTGTGCTGTTGGAGAAGACTATTAAAAAAGTATTATGGACTGTCAGAAGAACAAACAAATCTGTCTTGGAAAAAGTACATCGAGCATGCTTCTTAAAAGTGAGATGGAGAGACTTCGTGCCTCATACTTCAGACATGTGATCAGGAGGCACCATCCCTGGAACAGTACATCATGCTTGGTAAAATGGAGGCAGGTCCCCAATGTGATGAATTGACATAGTGGCAGCAGCAATGGGCTCAAATGCAACAATTGTGAGAATGCCCCAGGACTGGGCAGTGTCTCATTCTGTT
Source organism: Chrysochloris asiatica (assembly GCF_000296735.1). Classification (NCBI taxonomy): domain Eukaryota; kingdom Metazoa; phylum Chordata; class Mammalia; order Afrosoricida; family Chrysochloridae; genus Chrysochloris; species Chrysochloris asiatica. The sequence continues at coordinate 8,890,872 of NW_006408642.1, forward strand.
GTGCATAAGGTTAATAGAAGTCCGAACAGACTAGACGACACCTAACAACAACATCTTGAGTCCTCATAACTCTTACCAAATAATTGAGTGGTTGTTAAGTGCTGTCACGTTGATTCCAACTAACAGCAACTCTATACAGAGTTTGTGAGGAGTGGCTCCATGCAAATACGGTGTATGGTACTTTAACGGGGTGATTCTTTAGTTTTGCCATCCTGCTAGGTTTATAAGGAGCCATCTCAGAAGCAGGAACAGAGGATCTCACTACCAACAAGAAGGAAAAGCCAGAAGCAGAGCGTGCCTTTATGCCCTTACATCCCTGCACGGAGAGTCTGCAGCAGAAGCAGCAACAGAAGTGACACCATGGAGAGGCAGACCTGGGGGATACCTGTCCAAGGACAGAGGGAGAGGCCAAGGGACTGCATGGCTGAGAGGCCAAGGACAAGAGAGCCTGAGAAGAGGCACTGACCAGAAAACTGCTCTATCCTGACTTGTTTCTCTTCCTGTTTTGTACCCTGTTCATTTCTCTAATAAAATCCATCATTGTGAGTATTGTCTGTGAGTTCTGTGTGGCCATGGTGACAGAGTATCGAAGTCACCAGAGAAGTAGAGTGGTATGGGAAGGACGATTGGTGTCAGAATAGAGCAAAGAAGGCTGGAGGGTGGAGGTATGCCTGACTTCTGTTGCATCGGAATCAATCTTGGACTGATACGGAGTTTGATTTGCCTTCCTACTATGAAGCCAGAGGAGACCACACATGGCCCCCACACCATTTTGCAAGCACTCAGCTACTAACTGCAAGGTCAGCAGTTTGAACCCACCAGCTGCTCGGCTCTCTATGAGAAAAAGGTGGCAGTGGGCTTTCCAACCTTGGAACCCCTATGGGGTGGTTCTACTTTCTCCTATATGGTTGTTGTGAGTTGGGATCAACTCTACAGCAATAGGTATGGTATTGTTGTTAAGTGCCATCGAGTCATTTCTGACACATAGCAACCCTGTATAGGATTTCCGAGGAACAGTTGGTAAGCCTGAACTGCCAACCTAGCAATTCAAATGATTTTGCAATCTGGAACATTAACCCACAGCACCATGATACCAAATGACAGCGAATGGATTTGTGCTAAGATATTCCTTGACTCCTGAGCCTGTATTCTACCATTGTTGTTATTATACACCATCCAGTCAGTGCCCCCTCAGAGCAAACCTGTGTACAGCAGAACAAACATTGCCCAGTCCTGTGCCATCCTTACAGTTGTTTTGCGCCCGTGACTGTGGGAGGAGCAGCCCATGGATCTGTCTCCTCCTGCCATCTTCCCTCACCAAAGAGCTGGTTTTAGTGGCAAGAGCCCCAGTGTGCATCCTGACAAACCTTCCCCTTGAGTTCCGGGAGGGAATGGCCCCTTCCCAGTGTTCTGTGTACCCTTGCTAATGTCACTGGAAACTAAAGGCCTAGGGCAAAGAGCTCCCACAGGCCTCAAAAGTTTTGCTTTAAATCAAAGCAAAGAGTTTCATTGAAGGAAAGACACAGTTTAAACTGGGGATACGCAGAGTCCACATAGTGAACTGTGCTTTGGGAGAAATTACAGGCATCCAGGAGTCCTAGTGTAGTGCTGTGGGTTCATGCGCTGGGATGAAAAGTCATGTGAACTGCAAGGTCAGTGGTTTAAGCTCACCAGCTGCCCCTTGGAAACCCTATACAGGGTTGCTATGGGTCAGAACCAACTTGACAGCACTTAACAACAGCAGGTAATATTTACATTGTTAAACAACAGAAATGTCATGAATGGTTTAGTAGAAATTTGTAAAAGTCAGTGACAGGCTAACAAACTCAGGGGCTTTATTGTGACTGGTAAATGCAACATTTGAGGGTTTACATAATTTGTTCAGTACACCCACTGGCCTCAAATTTACCAAAGGTGGGAGGCCCCCCAGTGGCCATGTTCATTGGAGATCTAGAAGATGAGGGTCCTTGGTAAGTTGCTGCCTCACTGGGTCACCGTTACAGGGACATTGTGAAATAGGCATGACTGTCAGCAGCAAAATAGTTAAAAACAGAGCAAAGCAAAACTTACTTCCATTGAGTCGATTCCCACTCATAGCAACCCTGTATAGGGTTTCTAAGGCTGTGTATCTTTACTGGAGTAGAAAGCCTTATCTTTCACCTGAAGAACGGCTGGTGGGTTTGAACTGCCAGCCTTGCAGTTAGCAGTCCAGTGCTTATCCTATAGCACCACAACAGCACTCCCTGCAAAAGAGAAAAGGACTTCTAAAATGGGAATTATAGATGAGGTAAACAAAGTACTGTCTGGACAACAGTGAAGAGAGCATATAGGAGGGAGTGGGGCATGCAGGAAGGAGGAAAAGGGGCTGGAGGAGAGTGTGGAATTTGCTGAGGGAGAACACAACACAGGCAGGTCTAGGGCATAGGAACATGCACCCTTCCATGGGTCTACCTGGTTCTTTGTTTTCCATGGCCTTAAGTAGACCTGGTTTAAGTAAAAGAACACAGGATTATTCAACAGAAGGTTTGAACATGCATTTCAATGATACAAATGCCAGGGGTCTTTAGAGAAGCAAACATTAAAGACATAGACTAGGAAACAAAACAAACTATCCAATTCCATCTTTCTGAAAACACACATACACACAACACAACAGCAACAAGAAACAAAACCCACAGCACAGAGGGGAAAGGACAGTAACAAGATTAGAAAGTCCAGAAAAGGGAAATGCAAATTGGGTGCAAGATGCCTCAGACAAAGGCACTAACATGTGGTTTAAACTTCTGTTTGTGTGTCTCCAACCAGATTCCCCCTTATCTCCTCGCGCCCCCCCCCCCCCCCCAGCCAGGCCATTTCCTCTCTCCATAGAACAGCAAGGTGCATGTTCTGTGTAAGGGAGTATCCCCTCCAGTGAAGGAATGGAGTTCCAGCTAGTTGTGGGGAGGGCAAGCATTCAAGTTAAAGCTAGTTTCTGCCCAAACAAAAGATCTGCAGAAACCCAGATGCAAACTGCATTAGTGTATTAGTCAGAGTCCTTTTCCCTCCTGGATTGAAGATTAAGGAGATGCACACAGCTGCCTCTCCTGTATACCTATGGCCCATGGGTATAGGTACATAGGCCTATATGTTCTGTATACCTTATAGGTACTTCCTAGACATGGAATTGCTGGGACAATGCATACACACTCTTTCAATCCACGGGTGTGTTCCCAAGTGTTTAATGATGTTGTTTATTAGCCCAATGGTGAGGGTTTTTGTTTTCTGTATATTGAGTTGTAATCTGTATTGAAGTCTTTGAACTTCATCAGTAAAATAATTCAAGTCCTCTTTGCTTTCAGCAAGCAAGGTTGTGTAATATGCTTATCAAAGGTTGTTAATGAGTCTTTCTCCAAACCTTATGTCCAGTTTCTCAGATCATTTGCTCAGCATACAGATTGAATAAGTATGGTGAAAGGATCTAACCCTGACGTACACCTTTCCTGATTTTAAACCATGCAGTATCCTTTTGTTCTGTTTGAACAACTTTTTCTTGATCTCTGTACAGCTTTCTGCATGAACACTATTAAGTGGTTTGGAATTCCCATTCTTAACAATGTCATCCATAATTTCTTATGATTCACACAGTATAATGCCTTTTGATAGTCACTAGAACACAGATATACATGTTTCTGGTATTCTCTGCTTTCGGCCTAGATCCATCTGATGTCAGCAGAGATGTCCCTTATTCCATGTCCTCTTCTAATCTAAATTGAATTTTTGGCAGTTCGCTTTTGATATACTGCTGAGAAAATTTGGAATTCTCATCGGCAAAATCTTCCTTGTGTGTCATAGTAATGATATCATTTGACAGTAAGGATATTGGTTGGTAATTTCTTTGGAAAGGGCACAGGTGTGTCATACCTGACACAAATTAAATATAGTACAAAATAACATGCGAAAATCCTCTCTATACTTAATATAGTACAAAATAACGCAATGAAATAGAAGTCTTGTGTCTCCCTTCCCCACCACCCAGTTCCTTTCACTGGAGACCACAAGTGTTATCAGCGTGCAGCATCTACTCCAGAGACCCAGGTGTCTTCACAGCACACACATCCACGGTTCACCCCAGTGCCGCATCATGTACACATTAGGCCACCTTGGTTCACTAACGTGGCATTCTTGCCTGTATCATCATATAAGGGGCATCGTAGTCCACAGGGAGACGACTCCTCCACACCTCAGTGAGCATCCTTTTAGTCTGTATCTTCTTCCACATATGCAAAAAGCTAAATTCTATAAAGTAGAATTGCTGAGACAAATGATACATACGCTTTTAATCCTAATAGATATTGCCAAAGAGTTCTTCAGAGAGGGTGACCCAATTTCCACTGCCTCCAGTAAGAAATTTTGTTTAGTGTCATGGAGTCAGTTCTGAATCAATGCAGCCCTGTATAGGGTTTCTAAGGAACAGCTGGTAGATTTGAACTGCTGACTTTGTGGTTGGCAGTCCAGTGCTTATCCTAGAGCACCACATCATGGCTTTTCTCTAAACCCTCACCAACTTGGCAAAGAAACCAGGTCTGTAATTAGGTGCAGTGACCCCAGAACCTGTGGCATCTGCACTGAGTCTCAGGGTGAATCTCAGAAGCAGCCAACTATATCCAACAACCCACAAATGCTTGATGGACACCTGCATGCTGAAAGTCTTCGGCTGTTCTGAAGTATTTGTTCTGTAGCATCATTTGCCCATCCCCTGCTCCTTGGGCCTCTGGAAGACTCCAACTCACCGCTGTAGTCCCTGATTAATGTAGGCATTCTGCAGAGTGTTTGTTGAATGCCCACCTCCACCTTCCTCTGTGCATCTCTTGACTCCATGTAGACTTCAGTCCTGCTAGACTAGACCTTCTAGACCAGGGCACCTCACGTCAATGTGCAAACAAATCCCCTGAAGGTTTTGGTGAAAATGCAGATTCTAGCCCAATAGGCCTTTGGTGAAGAGACTGCATTTCTGATAATCTCCCAGGTCACACTTTAGACAGCAAGAGTCTAGCAGTGGTTTCCAAATTTTAGCACAAGTAAAAATCAACTGGAGGGCTTGTTCAGACACTGATTCCTTTACATCAAAGATTCATAGAAGAATCCTGACCAAATGGGGGGAAATACAAAGCATAATTTCAGACTCTCAATGAACCTAGACTTTCTAGAGCTGATTGAACCCCTGAAAATACTGTTCTGAAATGATCTTTAAAAGAAACCTTAAGCAAAAAGTATCCCTTGAAGTCTTCTTAAAATCAAACAATAATCTAACTTGACTGGTGAAGAAAGTCAGCCTAGAGAATTATGCTCTTTTAAGACCTATCTATATGAAGACCAGAGTTCTGGTATGGAGCTGGAGGATACGCACTGAATTGCTAACCGCATGGTCATTGGTTCAACCTACTGGCTGCTTCTCGGAAACCCTGGACAGAGTTGCTATGATTTGAAACCGACTCAGCGGCACTGAACAACAACAGCAATATGGAGTCTTGGTATGGTGCTGTAGGATAAGCTCTGGACTGCTAACGGCAAGGTCAGTGATTCAAACACACCAGCTACTCCTTGGAAACTCTAACATGTTGACAATGAGTTGGAACCCACTTGGCGGTATCCAACAGCAACAACATGTTGGATCAAATTGCCAAAAATGACTAGGAATCCTAGCGGGTGAGGAGCTTATGTTAATGGGTGATGGACAGTTCAGGAAAGGATAGTGAGAATGGTGGCACAATTCAAAGAGTGTAAACATTGCCACTGAATTGTACCGATGGAAGCTGTTGAATTGGTGTATGCTTTGTTGCCTGTATTCTTTTATTTTTAATGTTTTATTGTGAATTATGTGATAGTTTACATGGGAGAACATTAGTTTTACATTCAT
>NW_006408642.1:8897362-8899655 GCF_000296735.1 Chrysochloris asiatica
ATCAGATTACTCTTTTTTTTTCCTCTTCTTTCTTCTTCTAGTTGAGCTCTGATCATCCAGTCATTGAAGCCAGGTCAAGTGGGTATTATCTGCAAATGTGGGTGTTCTTGTGCATATGCCCTCTCTTCTTATCAGCTGGATGCTTCACTCTCCACTATAGTCCTCTGTGTGTTGCCTGTATTCTTAGCAATAACAAAAACACTGTTTACCGAGCCCTGCTTTTGAGCCCCCTCCTTTCCTCTGACTCAGAAATCCTGGGGATGAGATCAGAGAATGTTTATTTCCTACAAATTCCTAAATGATGCTGATGCTGCCTGTTCACAAACCTCACTTGAGTAACATTAATACCAGGTTTGCCTCTTTCAATGTTGTTGTTATTAACCACCATCCATTTGGTTCTGACTCACAGTGACCTTATATAGAGTTTTTGTTTTGTTTTTCACGTTTTTATTGTGAATTGAGTGATAGTTTACGTGGGAGAACATTGGTTTTGCACTCATCATTTTATTACAACGATTACAATCCTCTCTGCATCATCATTCAACAGTATTGGTTTCTGTTCCCTCTGTGTTTTTTTGGTGGTGCGGGGGATGAGGGGTAGGGAATGCACACAAAAATACTCATGAATATATAATAATTTAAACAAACAAAGGACACACTCTGCAAGCCTGCCTCCTGCCTGCCAGCAAACAGCCTTTCTCTTTCCCTGAGTCTAGAGTCCTCAGCTGCTCTTCTCTCCATGTTATCATTTCTGCCTCCCTCTCTGGTGTCACTGCTTCTCCGGATAGGGTCCCACATTCCACTCCTGCTCTTCTCCCTTGATGGTCCGAGGGTCTTCTGTTCCTGTAATGTAAGATTAACTACTCTTTCCTTTTTGTTACAAAACTTCTACCTTTACAGTTGCAACAATCACAATTAGTCATGATAACAACTACTATTGAATCATAAAAATCTTATTCCAATCTCCATTCACCAGACACATGTAGACAACATGAAAACTATTCAATGGGGATTCTACCTTCCCCCACATACTCTGATACTAAACTCCTTCTTGAAAACGTGTAAGTCAGTCATTTAGTGCTTTTATAGCCCTTTCATTTTAGGTAGCCAATGTCTAGGTTGCCCATCCCTGTTCAACCCTGTGTACAGAAGGGACAGGATTGATCTTTGATATGAAGACTTCTTTCCACTCAGTTGGTATTTTGAGCAACGACATTGATAAGTATAGGTCAGATTCATCAAACTGTAGCAATTTACACTTGTTTCCTTTATCAAAATAAAATTTAATCTTTCTCTATTTGAGTTCTGATCATCAAGCCATGGAAGCTAGGTCAAAAGGGTACTATCTGCAAGTTTGAACATTCTTGTGCATCTCCCCTCACTTCATGTCAGCTGGACACATCACTCTCAGCTCTCGTCCTCTGTGGCTATGTCCTTGTCCATGGGCTCAGGAGTCAGACGGTGGTTTTGAACTGTCCACCTTGTGGCTACCAATCCAGTGTTTATCCAACAGCACCCCAGTACTCCTTCTTTGGATAGTTGTTGCTGTTGTCAAGTGCTGTCTTGTTGGTTCAGACTCATAGCGAACCAGTAGAGGGTTTCAATGAATAACTGGTGGGTTTGAACCTCTGACATTTGGTTAGCTGTCCAATACTTATCCTACAATGCCATTCTAGGACTCCTCTTGATTATGTTGTTGTTGTTGTTAAGTGCTGTCGAGTCGGTTCCAACCCATAGCAACCCTGTATAGGGTTTACGTGGAACAACTGGTGAGCTTGAACCGCCGACCTTGCAGTTCAAACGGCTTTGCAGTCTGACACATTAACCCACAGCACCACACAGGACTCCATGGAGGACCCTTAATAGTACAGTGCTTAACCTGAACACTTAACAGATGTGTGATGGTGTTGTTAAGTGCTTTCGAGTCAGTTTTGACAAATAGTAACCCTATATAGGATTTCCAAGGAGTGGCTGGTGGGTTTGAAAGACTGACCTTGTGGTTAGCAGTCCAATACTGATCCTACAGTGGCACACCAGGATGAAGGAAGTAAAAACCAAAATCCAGTTGCCGTAGAGTTAATGTGATTTATGGCAACCGTATGTGTGCCAGAGGTGACCTGTGCTCCGTAGGGTTTTCTGTGGCTGGTATTTTTGAAGTAGATTCCCAAGGCTTTCTTTCACTGTGCCTCTTGATGGACTCCCACCTCTGATCTTTTAGTTAGCCATGCACATTAAACCTTTTGCACCGTAACAGAATGAGCCAACCATGCAACTTAGAGCTTTCAGACTAGAT
>NW_006408642.1:8900050-8902519 GCF_000296735.1 Chrysochloris asiatica
AATGTCCTCTGCTTGCTGGAGAGACAAGAAAATGGCTGTCTCGTCATCTCCCTGAAAAGAAGCCAGCTTTCTGGCTGCTTTCTCACTGCTTTCTGTCAAGGTAGGGTCCAAGGTTACCCTGTCCAGAAAGCAGGTGCTCTCACTCCATATTATAGCTGTTGCTGCTGCAAGCCCAATCCAGGGTGTGCCCACTATTGTCCCTGGTGCTATCAGTTGACTGTCTGCCAATGCCCATAGTGGGCTGCCTGTGCCTTTCCTATCTGTACTAGGCTGAGATTGACACTCTCAACGACCAGTGTCTCAGTGGCACCTCCTCACTACTTGGTAGTGCTTTTGTCTTTTAAAGTCCCAAATGTAAGTTGTATCTAATTCATACTCTGGAGTATGTCTCAATGGCTGCAATAGGGAATGGGCCAAGGAGGGGTCAGAGAAAGGTGTCTGAGTGAGTGAAAGTCTTCTCTGTCACTTCAGCTAGAATAACTTTACTTTTTCTGTTGTATATATGTGTTTCCAAGAAAGATGATTCCAACAGATTGTAAGCCAGTTGTTCTTGAGATGGTTTGGATTCATGGTGACCATATTTGGTCTTGGGAGGCATGGGCTAAAGTGGGGACAGTGAATGGGTTGGATCCTTTATTGATTTTGAAGAGAGAGACAAGAAGTTTTGCAGGTGGATTTAACTTGGGGTTTGTAAAAAAAAAAAAAAAAAGTCACATATCACACAAGGTTTTGGTAGAAACAGTGAAAAGGATGGAGTTGCTTTTTTCCTCCAGGTAAGAATGGTGGGGACACACAAAAAAAGTTTGATGTAAAAGTCAGAAATTTGATTTGAAACGCTTTCTTAGAAACTCAAAAGGTGACATTGAGCAGACTATTGCATGTGAGTCTGGAGTTTAAGGGAGAGGGTAGGGCTAGAGGTGTACATTTGGGCTTCTTCAAGGTGAATGTGACACTGGAAGCCATTAAAGTGAATGATACCACTAAAGGAGTTAGATGGGAATCAGAAGAGGTTCAAGAGCTGAGCCCCAGTGAATGCAAAGTTTAAGAGGATGTAACATTAGGCAGGAAACAGCAATGTAAACTAAGAAGGAGAGATAAGAGTAAAACCCAGGTGGTTTGGTTTTCTACACAAGTGAAGAGAACATTTCAAGAAAGAGAGAACAATAATGGGGTCAAGTGTGCTGAGCGGTCAACTTCAGTGAGGCCTGAGAATCCATCATTGGATTTAACCAAATGGAGATCACCTTGACTTTGACAAGAGCAGTTCCAGTGGAGTGGTATGGCTGAAGGCCTGAATGGAATGGGCTCAAGAAAGAATGAGAAACATGGAGTAGAGACAAGTTTATTAGGGAAAGGAGCGAAGAAACAGAGCTTTGACTAGAGATGAAAGTGAAATCAAGGGAGAAGTCATAGCATGAGTGTATGTGATGAGAACAACTCAATCGAGCAGGAAAAACTGATGATACACACGCTCAAGCTAGAGCAATGTCTGTGAGTGAGTGGGTGAGTTTGTGAAGTGGAAGGATTGGATTTAGGTAGGAGTGTGCAGACCCATCCATGTAATAGTAGGGGACAGTAGAAGGACCCAGAAAAGGATGGATGGCTAGAGGGGGAGGTGGGATTTTGTAGAAAGTCTTCTGACAGCTTCTGTTTCCTTGATGAAGATGGGAACAAGCTCATGAGCTAGAATGAGGATGAGAGAGGTTGTGTTAGAGGTTTCAGGAAAAAAACAAAGTGAAAAAATACTGTTCCTGTCAAGCTGATACTGACATTCAGTGACCCTGTAGTACAGAGTAGAACTGTCCCATAGGGTATCCAAGGTTATCATCTGTGATAGTTAGTTTTGTGTCAACTTACTGAGCCAGGGTTCCCAGTGGTTTGGCAGTTGAGATGTGGTTATCCGTATGGTGAGATCTAATAGAGTGTAGTTAAATCTATGATGATTGGCTATGAGCAGGCATAGTTGACTCTCTGATGATTGGTTATGAGCAGTCAGTCAGTTGAAAGGATGTTTCCTTGGTGGTGTGGCCTGCTTCCAAATAATGAACACTTAGGCAAAGCTTGCCTCTTTCTGCTGGATCTGGATCTCACACCTGTACCATCCACCTGTACCATCTTCCAACCTCTGGTTGTTTGGATTTGAGCCAGTGGCCTGCTCCATTGTTTGCCTGACTGTCTACCTGCTGGACCTGCCTGCAGATCTTGGTTTATCTGACCTAGACTTGGGACTCTTGTCTGCCTGTCTGCCTGCCTGTCTTCCTGCCGATCTTGGTTCATCTGACCCAGACTTGGGACTCTCCCACTTCTACAATCGTGAGACATTTCCTTGATGCAAATATATATATATGTTGTTGTTGTTGTTAAGTGCCCTCGAGTCGGTTCCGACCCATAGCGACCCTGTACAGGGTTTCCGAGGGTGTAAATCCTTACGGGAGTAGAAAGCCTCATCTTTTTCCCGCGGAGTAGCTG
>NW_006408642.1:8902804-8904878 GCF_000296735.1 Chrysochloris asiatica
ATATATATATATATATATACACACACACACACATATATAACTTTCACTGGTTTGCCTTTCTAGAGAACCCAGTCTAAGAGATTGTCTTTATGAAGCAGCCCTGGTAGTGTCAGGTTAAAATGCTAACTGAAAGGTTGTTGATTCAAACCCATTAGCTGCTCCAGGGGAGAACTATGCAGCAGTCTACTCTGTAAAGACTGACAGTCTTAGAAACCCTGTAGGGTAGGTCTGCTCTGTCCCACTGGGTCACTACGAATTGGAATCAACTGGACAGTAGTGGGTTTGGTTTGGAATCTTTACAGAAGTACATAGTCACATCCTTCTCCTGCAAATTGGTTGGTGGGTTTGAACCACCAACCTTTTGATTAGCAGTCAAGTGCTTAGCCACTCCTTAAGGAAAAGGCAGAAGATGTGAAAAAATATCTAAGAGTGGCAAAGCACCTTCTGAATATGAAATTTGAAACTCGCTGTCATCCAGTCAGTCCTGACACATAATGATCCTGTATAGGACCTTTTTATGGGAGCAGTCTCATCTTTCCTCTGCAGACTCACTGGGGAGCTAGAACTGACAACCTTGCCCTACAGCACCAAGGGGATGCCTCTCCTTTTGAATGTGTAGCACTTTAGGATAAGCATTGGACTGCTAGTCACATGGTCAGTCATTCAAACCCACCTGCCACGCCTCTGAAACCCCATACAGGGTTCCTTTGAGTTGGAACTGAGATTCAGTGACACTTAGCAACAACAACAACATTATTAATTTAAGGAGTCCTGCTAATCCCAAGGTCGATGGTTCGAACTCACCAGCTGCTCTGTGGGCTGTCTTTCGCCATAAATATTTATAGTGTCAGTAACCCTAAATAGGGTCACTATGAATCAAAGCAGACTTAATGGAAGTGAGTTTAGTTTAGGTTTTTTTTTGTTTTAAATAAGTGTTTTATTGTGAATTGTGTGATAGTCTACATGGGAGAAGATCAGTTTTACATTCATTCTATCATCTATCGTTTCATTGGCATATTTACCATCCCGTCCATGCATCCTCACCCAACCAAAGTGTGTACCCTGTAAGCCTGCACCCCCCTACCACCACCACAGTCCTCAGCCCCTTTCCGTCTCCAGATCCCAAGTCCCCAGCCACTCCATCTCTTGATGTTGTCTTCTCTGCCTCTATCTCAGGCCTAACTGCTTCCCTGGATAGGATCCCGCTCTCCGCTTTTCGCCACTGATGGTCCTAGGGTCCTCCGCTCCTAGACTGAAAAGTTAATCACTCCCCTCCTTGCTACAAAATGTCCACCTTTAGATTTCCAACCCTCACAGTCAGTCCTGATAACAATTATTCACTATTGCATCACAAGAGACCCATCTGTATTTCGGTTCATGCCCTTCCTGGACAGGCTGGATACTACTCACTGGAGACACTACCTTCTTCCATGCCCTTTGGATCTAGGTTCCCTTTTGAAAGCTTGTAAGCCAGTCACTTCTTACCTTTGTATCCCTCCTCCCATTTTGGGTAGCCAATGTCCAAGTTGCCCATCCCTGTTTACCCTTTGTGTGGAAGGGGTGGGAATAGTTCTTGCAGCAGAGATTTGTTTCCTCTTTTGAGCTACTGTGTTTATAGGTGTATGTCATGTTTATTGAATTGTATCAGATGACACTTTTTCCCTCTTCTTTCTTCTTCGGGTTGAGCTCTGTTTATCCAGTCATTGAAGCCATTTCAAGTGGATATCATCTGCAAGTGTGGGTGTTCTTGCATCTGTCCGCCCTCTTTTTATCGACTGGCCGCCCCGCTCTCCATTCTAGTCCTCTGTGGCTGTGTCATTGACTCTGAGCCCATGAGTGCCCAGGTCTTGCCTCGCTGCTGGCCAACCAGGTCTCCACCAGGGTTCACAGTAGTTTGCTGAACAATGTAGGGCTAAACTCGCCACTTCATTGATGTTTTTCGGTCATTTCCCCTTCTGGGTGATGTGTGTGATTGCCAATCAAAGCGTATATTTCCCTTGCGTCTTAGTCTTGGAAGAGAATTTGCACTGAGAGGACCCTACCACTTACCTTGATGTCTCCTGGGCAAGCAACC
>NW_006408642.1:8910668-8917237 GCF_000296735.1 Chrysochloris asiatica
GCTGTGAACATCAAGGTCAGCAGTTCAAAACTACCAGCTATTCCTCGGAAGAAAGATGAGGCTTTCTGCTCCTGTAAAGATTTACAGCCTCAGAAGGGAAGGTAAAATTATTTATGGGCTAGAAGGTCGAAACTGCAAAGCCGTTTGAACTGCAAGGTAGGTAGTTCAAGCTCACCAGCTGCTCCTTGGAAACCCTATACAGGGTTACTAAGGGTAGGGATTGACTCGATGGTACTTCACAACAACAACACAACAGAGGGTATAAACATGCAAACATGGGTAACAGGGCAGGGCAGGCAATATACAAAATGAGGGAGGTTAGCAGAGGAAAGATGAGCGTAGTGAGGGATGGGGGGTGGGCACAGGGAGTAATGCTGGAGTTAAGTGAGTAGATTACTGGTAAATGTTGTTAGCTGATGGTCCGTGGAGGGGATTTCAGTCTTTGTAATGAAGCAAAGTATATGATTTATTGAATGTGAAACTAATGATCTGTTCTGTAAACCTGTACTCAATTCACAACAAAAAGTTAAAAAAAAAAAAAAAAGCAAAATGCAAAACATTTGTACACACCTGTGTTAAAAAGGAATCTGTGTGTGGGTACATAGGTGAATTTGTGTGTGACAGGTTGTGCATGTAAGGTGTATGTTTGTGTGAGAGTATGTGTGTGTGTGTAAAATGACACAGAAACCAGTAATTACTGTTCCTTCTAGGAAGGGGAACAGTGGAAATAGAGTCCAGGGATATGAGGACTTTTTACCTTGTACTTTTATATTTTAAAAAGAAAACAAACTTATATCTGGTGGAATTCTTTTAAATCAGTGGCTCCCAAACCTTACTAGAAAGGCAATTTCTCATACCCTTTCCTAGATCTGCTGAGTCATAATCTCTGGAGGGACATGGGGCCCTGTGGTCTGTTTCAACAAGCCTTCTGGTTCAGGGGGAAGTTTCTGGTTGGCACAAACAATTAAGCACTAGGCTGCTTAATTGTGAAGGCTGGCAATTCAAACCTACCCCGCGCACCTCAGAAAAAGGCTTGGTTATCTACTTTCAAAAAGTTACAGCCATGGAAACCCTATGAAGTACAGTTCTACTCTACAACAACTCATAGGGTTGCTATGAGTTAGAATTGGTTTTGATTTTCTGGTAGGGGAGATTTGGCTGCATGTTAAAGTTTGAGAACTACTGCCTAGGTCAGTAATTCTAGTTTCTCAAAAAATTGTGCTTATTAGAATTCGAAGGACAAGGCTGCACTGCAGACCAAGTAAATCAGGATGTGTAGGGTGGGGCAGAAGTATTTTTCAAAGCTCCCTAGGTGATTCTGTGTGCAGCCAAGCTGAAGAAGCACTGTCTTAGGCTTTATCCTCTCGACGATTTTCCTACACTGTTTCTTCAGTGGGCCCTGGTTCCATCGTCGGCCATCTTACTGATTGAGGGCGCTCACAGCAGGAAGACAGACTCAGTGATTGAGCCTGAGGTGGATCCACATGGAAGCTCAGCAGAGGGCTTTCTAGGGGCAGCTTGAAGACACTCACATCTCTTCACCTGCTCTGCCCAAGGATGGGTAGAAGGCTGTGCTGGGCCAGGTGCAGCACTGTGTTGGACTTCTATGCCAGCTTCTTTGGCATGATCACAGTTTCCCACCCCTTCCCTTCACCCCAAGGAAGAGGTACACTGGGATGGGTCAAGGACAAATGGCAGTCTTAAAATAAAATGACGTAAAAGCCTCGGGGCTTTTAGTGAAAGGACTCTGGACCCCAAAGGGGCCAGGTCATCCTTCTTACCTGGTTTCCCTCTTGTCCCCTCCTCCAGCTTACCCATGTTCTACAGTACAACTGGGGTAGGGTGAGTGCACACACATGTACACACTGAGAAAATTGCCTTCCATCTTTGAAACACCAGTGGGTTTGTTGTGGAAGAGGAGACAGAAGAAGGCACTGAGCAACCTCATGTTCGGGACTCAAGCTAAAGAGCAAATAAATCTTCCCAGCTCTCCAGGAGACAGATCACATGGGACTTAGAACAAAGTCCTGGCTAAATTCTAGATCGAGACTTCTCAAACTGGACCATGCATTTGCAGGTCTTGTTGAAACACAGATTGAGTCCTACTCCCAAAGTTTCTGATTCAGTAGGTCTGAGGTGGGACTCAAGAATTTACATCACTAGCAAGATCCCAGTGGTACTGATACTACTGGTGCAGACACCTCACATTGAGAGCCAATAGGCTAAAAAGATGCCTCGTGCCAAAATTAAGTTTCTCTCTGTTATGGATTGAGTTGTGTCCCTGAAAATATGTGTCATCTTGGCTAGACCATGGTTCTCAGTGGTTTAGCAGTTACGTAATGATGCAATCATCATGATTGATTTGATCTGATCAGCCCGGGTTAGATGTAATTATCCTGTGTTGTGAAGCCTCACTTCTATAATGTTAATGAAACCAGATACAATCTACAGGATTAAGTAGTATTTTGAGTCAATCTGTTATGAGATACAAAAGAGATTAAACAGGTAAGCCAAGCTGAGAAGGACCAACGTCCACGAAAAGAGAGAAGTGTCAGAGTGAAGTGTATGCTTTGGACCTGGGTTACTGCCCTCTGGTATTTCTGTTATTGTAGCATTTTGCTCTAAGCCACCATCAAAACACATGGAAGCAGCAGTCAGGAAATCAAAGGACATATTATGATAGGCAAATCTGCTGCACAAGACCTATTAAAATGGGTTCAAGCAAGAGTAAAGATGTCAGTTTGAGGATTAAGGTGCTCTGGACCCAAGCCAAGATATTTCCATTAACCTCATACACATGTGAAAGTCGGACAGTGAGTAAAGAGGACTGTAGAATAATTGGTGTATTTGAGCTATGCTCTTGGAGGAGAAAATTAAAATTACCATGACTGCCAAAAACAAAAACAAATGTCTGTTGGAAAAAATACAGTGCTCCTTGGAAGCCAGGATGGCCAGACTTTATCTTTCACACTTCAGGCATATTATCAGGAGGGACCAGTCACTGGAGAAGGATATAATGTTTGATAAGGTGGAGGGTCAGAGAAAAAGAGGAAGACCCCCAATGAGATGGATTGGCACAGTGGCAGCATCAATGGGTTCAAAAGTAGCAACAATTTGAGGTTGGCCCAGGATCTGGCAGTGTTTTGTTCTGTTGTGCATAGGGTTACTATGAGTAAGTACCGACTCGATGGCACCTAACAACACCAACAACAACCCTCTGTGGGTGGGGTCCCCAAGTAATACGAATAGTAACAAGCTTGGCTGCTAACTAGAAGGATGAAGTAAAAACTTAGCCACTGAAAACCTTAAGGAGCATAGTTCTACTCTGAAATCCATACAAGAGGTAGCCATTAATGAGTCAGCTGGGTTTCTCTGTGAGCAGGCTTCCAAAGAGAGGAGTCCCAGCCCTAGAAGACTTGAGCATGCATTTGACAGGGACAACCGAGGCTACCTGATCCAAAACCATGTTACAGATAAGGAAACTGAGCCCAAATGGCCAAGTGTCATTTTCACATTTATGTGAAAGCACATTCACATATATGATTCCTGAGAGAAAGGTCATGAGAGTCCCCGTTTGACAGTCGACATGGAGAGTCGGTGGCAGACTGTGTGTTGGCAGCAGTGGATGGAGTCTTGAAGCAATTAGGGCTAGAGGCACAGCGGTTACATAGCTGCCTGCTGATTGAAGGGTTGATGGGTTGAACCCATCATGGGGCTCTGGGAAAAAGTCTCGGCAGTCCGCTTCCATAAAGATGATAGCCGGATAATTCTAGGCTATCGTGTGGGGTTGCTGTGAGTCAGTGAATTAGAATTCACATGATAGGCCCTGTCTTAGTTAGCTAGCGCTGCAGTAACAGAAATACCACGGGTGGCGGCTTGAACATGCAGGGCTGTATTTTCTTACAGTTTAGGAAGCTAGAAGTCTGTGAATTCAGGGAGCCACCTTTAGGTGAAGGCTTTCTCACTCTGGAGAAAGGTTCTTGTCTCCTTACACTTCTGCTCCTGGGAGATCTCCATGTCGCTTGGCATCTCTCTTCTCCCATCTGGACTCACTTAATGTGTTCCTTTTATCTCTTGTAAGTGATGGTAGTGTAGTGGTTATAAATTGGGCTACTAACCTCAAGGTCAGAGTTCGAAACTACCAGCTGTTCTGCAGGAGAAAGATGAGGCTTTCTGCTCCTGTAAATATTTACAGCCTCGGAAACCTTGTACAGGGTCACTATGAGCCAAAACCGACTCCACAGCACATCACCACCACCAAGTGATTAACAAAAAACACATCCTGTAGGATTCCTGCCCCATTAACATAACAGAAAACACAGTCCTAAATGGGATTCTAACCACTGGCATGCTTTTGCTGTTCTTAAGTGCTGTTGAGTTGGTTCTGACTCATACTGATCCTTTATAGGATTTCAGAGGAATGACTGCTTGAATTAAACTGTGGTTTAAACCTTGTTGGTTTAAACCTTGTGGTTCAAACCGATCTTGGGGTCCAGTGTTTATCCTACAGTGCCACACCAGGAATCCATGATCACAGGTCTAGGTGTTAAGATTTACAACACATTTTTTGGGAACACAATTCAGTCCATAACGAAATGCAGCAAGATCATGTGGTTTTAGTGTGCCAGGCCCTCTGCAGTGTTTTTCACGTGCAGGCTGACATCACACTTCCTCCCCACAAGCATATTCAGGATTCTCATTTAGCAGAAGGAGAACCAAGCCTTAGAAAGGCATAATGATTGTTACTGTTGTTATTGTTAATTGCCATCCAGTCAGTTCTGAACTCTGTATAGTGTTTCAGAAGTTCTGGTGTAGCGCTGTAGGATAAGCACTCAACCTTAAGGTCAGTTTGACCCCTAGGGTCAGTGGTTCTAATTCACCAGCCGCTTCTCAAAAACCCTATACAGGGTTGCTATGAGTGGAAATCAACTTGACTCAATGGCACTTAACAACAGCAACAACATAGTGTTTCAGCAGAGTGGCTGGTGGGTTGGAACAGCCAACCTTGCAGTTCAAGGCAACCTTGCGGTCCAGTGCTTATCTTACAGTGCTATACCAGGCATAATGATTAGTTCATGTCATAAGTGAGAAGCTGCGATTTGAACCTGGCCTAAGTGTAATCTAAGTAGGATGGGGACATACACAAGAGGTTCCTTGAAGTGAACCACTGTGTGGTTGTGAGGATGAGGGTGCTGTATAGCAGAGAGGTGAGGGACAGCAAGCAGTCAGTCAGAGGTGGAGACGGTAGGGGGTGCCAAAGAGAAGTGTCTATTCTCTCTGACCTCACATCAGCCAGACCTATTTTGAGGAACAGGACTTGGGGTTCCCTTTTAAATCCTTCCTTTTACAAGAAGGAGAAGACTGCCTGCAGATCGCAAGAACTCTTTGCCCTGCCCCTCACATTACCAGCTTTTGATTGCTCCACGTATTTTGGAAACACCTTATCCACACAACTCCACCCAGTCTCACCCTGTGTAATTCCTTAAAGGCCGAGCTCTTGAGGAAAGGACCTGCAGTGCAGTAGAGCCAGCGAAGACAATCCTTGCAGTACATTTGGCCTCCAGGAACTGACCACTTCTGGAAATTGTGGCTATTCATAGGCACCCAACTTTGAAAGAAGAAGCACTTTGCCACGTTTGTCTTCTGAAAGACAGTGATACCAGGAACCCAATCTCTATCATCACATCATCACATCCTACTTAGTCAGGACCTTGAACCATCCAATTTGTCAACGCTTGTAAGCTGCAGAAACAGTAACTTTGTGAACAAAATCCCTGGGCACCAGGGTAAGTGGCATTTGTCTGTTTTATGTCTTGTCACTTACTGTGTAGAGCAATCTTGTTTTAAGTGCATACAGCTGGTAGGACTGTAGTCCTCTCATGTTGCAGGACACTATTTGTTTTTCTTTCTGTCTCCCTGAGGGTGGTGAATTTTTTGAGAGCCACGTGAACACCTAAGTAGTCCATTGATTCATAGATGAGGCAACAGTTTCTTTACAGTAATACTGAGAATGGGTGGATTTATAAGACTAGGTGCTCATATGTGAAATGCTTTGTTTATTAAAAAGTAAGCTTTGTTAGATGCTGTTTTTCAGTGAGTGATCAAGGAAATTCAGTCCACTACTAGGGGGAAAGACATGTTTTCTATGGAAAACAATTCAAGAGGAAATTGCCTTGGGAGAAAATATGGAACAAAACTCAACATTAAAAAAAAAAGATCAGGCTTATTGATCAGAAAGAGACTGGAGAAACCCGAGATGATGGTCCTCAACCACCATTCAGGTCTGAAAAGGCATTCACTCTCCTGACCCAATTTTCAGACAAGCCGTAGATCAATATATAGGAGGGCACTAATAAGGTATGCTGACCGTGGAACGGTCAATCATTCAAGACTCAGAGGAGAACACTTCCATAAGGATGAAGGTGAGAAGGGATGGGAAGGCAGGTGGAATAGAAATAGGGAGGAACTCGTGTTGCACAGAGGAAAAAGCAATTATTGAGCAGAAACAAAGTGTGTAATTCATTGAATGTAAAACTGATCATCTTGACCATAGACCTCTGTCTTTCTGT
>NW_006408642.1:8917337-8932109 GCF_000296735.1 Chrysochloris asiatica
GAGGGGACTGAGATCATTGAAAGAAAACAAAGTAAATGATCTGATGAATGTAAAACTGATGATCATGTTTGTAAATCTCACTTGATTCATAATAATTATCTTAAAAAAAAAAAAAAAAAAGGAAATTGCTTGTCAAACTTCCCTATGGAAAAGAAAACTAAACATTATATAGGAAGAATTTGTTGTAAGAGGGAAATATTAATTAGGACAAACTGTGCACATGCAAGAGTGATTTAATACTGAATTAATTCTAAAGTTGTTTTGTGCTGTCGAGTCATTTCCAGCTCCTAGCTACCGTGTATAGTTTTCCGAGGAGAGGCTGGTGAGTTTGAGCTGCTGACCTTGCAGTTCATGCTGACTTTGTGGTCCACTGCTTATCCTATAGCGCCACACCAAGACTCCAATTCTAAACTAGAACCAAGGATTCTCAAAACCTCGAATGCTGTCTTTGCAGGATGCAGGATTTCACCCATTCAAAGGCTGACCAGCTGACTTCATAGAATGTGTTCATTCTATTCTAATAATAAACAAGCCAGTCAG
This sequence comes from Chrysochloris asiatica, assembly GCF_000296735.1. Taxonomy (NCBI): domain Eukaryota; kingdom Metazoa; phylum Chordata; class Mammalia; order Afrosoricida; family Chrysochloridae; genus Chrysochloris; species Chrysochloris asiatica. The sequence continues at coordinate 8,917,878 of NW_006408642.1, forward strand.
AATTTTGTTTTGAATCCAATGTCAAGTAGGAAGAAAGTGCTTCCTTTAACTGTTCCTCCACAAGAGCCTTTCCCCCACCCCTGCCATAGAGTCTATTCCAACTCAAAACTCTCTAAGACAGAGTAGGACAACTCCACTGGATTTCAAGACTGTAAAATCTGTACGGGAGCAGACAACCTCATATTTCTCCCATGGAGCAACTGGTGGATTTGATTTGCCGACCTTGTGGTTAGCAGCCCAATACTTAACCAACTGTGCCATCAGGGCTCCAGAGAGAGCTCTGGAGGGTCCAAAGAAAAATTGGAAGCTTCTAGAAGTTTGCATCATCTACCACCAAGCTGTGCATCATCCACTGATGTCTTCAGTCCCCACCTGAGTAACAGGACAGCTCTAAGCTTTCCAGACTGTGGAACTTAAGCAGTGATATGTTGGTAAATGTTTTAACACCTGGCCCTCCTGAAAACAGGGGACCTGATTTGCAGCATTTGCTAATTACCATTGTGTAAACACTGCCATTGTAATTGATTTTCAGCTACCAATCTGCTGAATGAGGGGACGGGAGGAGATGCCCACGACAGCTCTCCTTAACCAGCTCCAGGACATCACTGGGCCTGGATCTTTTTACTACTACCACTGTCCTTTCTCTGCTCAGAGATTACCAGGCTGGACAATTCTGGGATTGGTGGTTTTCAGGCTCCAGGACTACAGCTAACCACTGTGCAACAACCTTGGAGCCAAATTTTTGCATCAGACTATAGCAGAACTGACAGACTGAGAGATAACTCGACTCGTTTTCTCCTATGTCTCCCTTTAGGGTTAGAGTATGCTGGAATAGTTGCATGGCACCTGACAAGTTGAAGAAACAGCTAATGTGGTTAGGGTTTGGAAGTGAAGAGGCAACTCAAAATGGCACCTGAGGATGCTGACTTGACTTGCCTTCACCTTTGTGAAAAACTCTTATGGGAAACTGGGCTCAGAGAGGCAGCCTTACGCCAGTCACTTTCAGTGCTCCACTAGCTGCTTGCTGCTTCCATTGTCAACTTGCCAGCCCCATAAACGACCTCTCTGCCCTCATCAGCACTGGCATTGGCAGCAGAAATCAGAAATTGCCAAGACACCTTCGTTAGTGACTACAAGCCTGGAAGGAGTGAACATAGATATTTGAGGAGAAGTGAAACTCCCACACTCCCTGTCCTAACAGAAATACTCTCTTCCAAGTGTGCATTAATCTTCAATGACCACTGGAGAAATGTGAGTTCTATAATCAGAAAACATTTGCTAAGTAGTGGAGAAAGAAGAGCACAAGAGCTCCCAGGTTTAAGATGGGAATTATGATGCAGGTACCACTTAATTTACCTAGTTATTATTTAGGTCACACCCATTCAGGTTAGGGATTGAGGATTATAAAATGAAGTTCACATTGAAGGTGATGTAATGTCCTTGTCCATCATTGTCAAGTAAAATTCACTTTCCAGATTAGCTTCTGAGAAGAGAGGTTTCAGAGAGGGTGAGAGACTTGTCTAGGGTCACACAATTGGAGGTTGCATCAAAGCCTATGCTCCCTCTGGGAAGAGGCCTTCAGTAGGTGCATTGGGAAGGGCTGAAATGATGTGCTAAAAGGCAGAGGCTGGGGGAAATGATACAAAGACAAGCTGTCTAGTGGCTCTTCTTGTTTTGTTTTTATTCGTTTCAAGGCATTTATCAATAAGATATCTTGTTAGGTGCTATAGAGTCCATTTGAACTCATAGTGACCCTGTGTCCAACAGACTGAAACACTGCCCAGATATGGGCCATCCTCACAGTTGGGGCTATGTTGGAGCCCCTTGGAAGTCACTGAGTCAGTCCATCTCACTGAGGGTCTTTCTCTTTTTCATTGACCTTCTACTTTATCAAGAATGATGTCCTTCTCAGATACTAGTCCCTTCTGAGAACATGTCCAAGGTATGTGAGATGAAGTCTCACCATCCTCACTTCTAGAGAGCAGCATTCTGGCTATACTTCTTCCAAGACAGGTGTATTTGTTCTTCTGAGAGTCCATGATGACAGCATTTTAAAACATGGTATATTCCGTATTCGTCGTCAGCACCATATTTCAAGTACATCAGTTATGCTTTGATCTTCCTTATTCATCACCGAGGGTTTGCAAGCATATAAAACAATTGAAAATACCCAACAGAAGCACAGTATCATGAACATCATCACCTCTTGGCTCAATCCTCTTTGACTCTCCAGCTTTCTCTTTTCTCTGAGTCACCCCACTTCTGCCCTGTGTCTACCTGATGAGCCCTCATGATGACTCTCACAGGGTATGGAGTTACCTATAGACCTACCTGGAGTCCTGGTATGATGCTGGACCACTAGGTCGTTTGAAGCACAGGGTCAGTGGTTCAAACTCACCAGCTGCTCGTTGGAAATCCTATACAACACACTATGAGTCAGAATAGACTTGACAGCACTTAAAACAGCAATAACAATAGACTTACCTACCTGTACCATATGCAGATGTGTGATGTGGGTCAAATCCAGTCTACTCTTGTACCCTCCATGCCCCTATTTGCAAAGTGATGGGGTTGGCTTCTTGGAATTTTACTATAACAGCACTATTGAGTATGATCACTTCTGCACTGTAGAACACCCTTTACCCTGTGTATCAAATGACAGTTGTTTTTAAGTGTTCTTGAGTCAGTTCCAACTCATAACAACCCTGTACAGGGTTTCTCAGGAGCAACTGGTCGGTTTGAACTGCCGACCTTTTGTTCCAAGTCCAGTGCTGATCCTACAGCACTGTACTAGGAGTCCATAAAGACCAAATGAAAGTAGCATTCTTAAATCCCTGTGACAACAAAAATCCTACACTTTTCTAAATGCCTTAAAGTGCTGTGTACCCCTGATTGAGAACTTCTCTAACCTCCAAAGACTTGTTTGTAAGTTTTTTACTTCTCAACACCCTCTTGTGGACCCACAGTACAACGTCATCACTCCAGTATCAGAGAAAGGACAGCTCAATGGTATCAGAAATGGGCTTCAGAGTGATGCATACTCTTAGGAGCTGTGTGTCCTTGGGAACACTCTGAATCTCTGTGTCATCACTTCTAAAATGGGAAACAGTAATCACATCTTCTCACAGGTTCTCTAACACTAAGTCCATTGCGTCACCCCTAGGAAGTGCTTAGGAAGCATCAGTCTGAATAGTGAGGTAAGTCGGCTTTGCATCTGCTCTCCACATACAGCACTCATCCTTCACAACACTCATGTCAAAGTTATTCAGTTAATGCTTTGTGTACTCATTTGTTTATTACCAGCACCTCTAGTTTAACTAGAGGACCTACGTATCCCTTGTTCTCCATTGGGTTCCTAGGAGATGGTACACATTAGGTGCTCAACAAACATATGTCAAGTGGTTAAAGAAATGTAACCATTGTCTTATCTTTGTTGTCCAGAGCTCACTGCCTTTAACAGTCAAACAAACACAAAAACAATTGTCTAGTAGGAGCAGCCAGGATGGAAACAGCAGCTACCCCACAGGACTATGGCACGACCACGGAATTTGACTACGGAGATGCAACACCATGTATGAAGACAGACGTGAAGGCCTTTGGGGACCAACTCCTTCCCCCTTTGTACTCACTGGTGTTTGCCATTGGCCTGGTCGGTAACATCCTGGTGGTCCTGGTCTTAATGCAATACAAGAGGCTCAAAAACATGACCAGTATCTACCTCCTCAACCTGGCAATTTCTGATCTGCTCTTCCTTGTCACGCTGCCCTTTTGGATTGACTATAAACTGAAGGACAACTGGGGTTTTGGCAATTTCATGTGCAAATTACTCTCAGGATTTTACTACATAGGTTTATACAGCCAGATCTTTTTCATCATTCTGCTGACGTTCGACAGGTACCTGGCCATTGTCCATGCTGTGCTTGCCCTGCGAGCCCGGACCATCACCTTTGGCATCATAAGCAGCATTGTCGCCTGGGTCTTGGCCATCTTGGCAACCATCCCCGGCTGGCAGTTTTCCAGGGAACAGAAGGAGGTCAGTCGTTATACCTGCAGCCTTCACTTCCCTGTAAAAAGCTGGAAAACATGGAAACAGTTCCAGGCTCTGAAACTGAACATCTTGGGACTGATTTTGCCTCTGTTGGTCATGATTGTCTGCTACACAGGGATTATAAAGATTCTGCTCAGACGACCGAATGAGAAGAAGACCAAAGCTGTCCGTCTGATATTTGTCATCATGATTATCTTCTTCTTCTTTTGGAGCCCCTATACTCTGACTATGTTAGTGTCTGCTTTCCAAGACTCTCTTTTCACCTATGAGTGTGAGCAGAGCAAGCAACTGGACTTGGCCATCCAAGTGACAGAGAGTATCACCTTCATGCACTGCTGCATCAACCCCATCATCTATGTCTTCGTCGGGGAGAGGTTCCGGACATACCTCCACCACTTGTTCCACAGGCTAGTCACTGTGCACCTGGCTAAATGGCTTCCCTTCCTCTCCACGGAGAGGTTGGAGCGGGTCAGCTCTGTGACTCCCTCCACAAGGGAGCATGAGCTTTCAGAGGTGCTCTGAATCAACCCCTTGTGGCTGAGCCAGGATCCAGTAAGAGTGACCTGCAGCCATAGTGTCCTGGGAGGGGAAGCACTTCACTCTCCCAGACAAGTATTTGACCCCTGACACCAACACGGACTCGCAGTCTCTTGGAATTGAGAGAGAGCTTCAAAGTTGTCTAGACTAAATTGCTTCTGGGGCTTAATTGAGTCTTTTTCATGAACTTCTTCCAGGTGAAAGAAAGATGAATGAGTGAAATGGACAAAGGGTGTGAGCCAGAGGCTAAGCATTTCAGATCTGTGCACAAGAACATTTGTAAACAAAGCCTTTGTGGCAGCCCCTCAATGAACTTGAAAACAGTGATTTCCACTGTTGACATCACTCTTGAGCTCCAGAGCTGATCTACAGCCAGTCCCTCCCACCCAAACCTCCCAACCTCTGCCCCTACTACAGGGTTTGGACTCTTGGAAACCTCGGAAACACTGAAGTCATGATGGACTTGGTATCTAATGGGAAATAAGATTTGGGAACTGGTGTTGAGCCTGAAACAAGAAAGCCATTAGAAAGAATTTTATAGTCCCTAAAATCAAACAGGAGTCCTGGTGTGGAGCTGTGGGCTAATGCACTGGACTTCAATGTTGGTTTGAACTACAAGGTCGTAAGTTCAAGCTCACCAGCCACTCCTTGGAAACTCTATACAGAGTCACTATAAGTCAGAACTGATGGCAGGGCACTTAACAACAATGTGCATGTAGCATGTGCTTCTTGAGAAAGGCTTCTGACCGGTTGAACAGTGGAATTAATTATTTCCAATTACCAATTTTTTTCTCTCTGAAAATTTTTTTTAGAATGTCCCTTCCGTGCAAGCTGATGGCTTTATGGCAGAATTTAGTACCAGGCAAATAGAGGCCAGATGGATGTTCTGGCTTCAGGGATCAGAATACAGCTCCCACACTGGCACCAGTGGCACGTAAATGGCCTGTGGTCTAGCCCAATTGTGTTGTGGGCTTGAGGAAGGAGTATGTCTAGAAGGAAGATGCCTACCTTTGCAGACAGATGAAGTGGGAGCTCTGTCTTGACATAATATCAAAAGGGTCTCTAATTCAAACTAACTTATTTACCCAAAACGTCCTTAACACTTCATCTCTATTGATTATGCCTTTGCTCCCCTTTCCCTCAGACACATATTTCTTTAAAAGTTGAGTTGCAAAGATTGTTTCTCTGAAAGCTTGAAAACACAAAAGGAAAACAAACAACAAAATCACCCGTAATTCTACTGGCCAAAGACAACCACTATACATTTTTCTATGGTTGTTTTTTTTCTCCATATGTATTTATAATTATAACAAATATGGACTCCAAAGGTACTCATGTTTTTGTTTTAAATTAGCAATACATTGTTATCACTTTCCTAGGTCAATAAATTATTTCAAAGCATTGCTTTTGGTGCCTGCACTGAATTCCATGGTAAGGAATCACCCTAAATTACTCCACCTGTCTCCCCAGTATGACTTGCACAAATCCATCTAACCCAGCAATAGTAGCAGAAGGCCCTCTTAATTCTAAGCTTCCTGGGCCCTGATAAACAGAGATGGATGCCAGGTGTCTGTTTTCAGGAGGCAGACAGACTCGGATGCCAACAGTGCCTACAGTCTGGTGGGTGGGGCTGCTGTGATGCTCATGGTGCCTGCACAGAGAAGGGGAGGAAGGACTCCGCTAGGCACAAGGCGCCTCACACCTTCTGACACAGCGACACCATTGGCATGGATGCTCTGCTTTTCTAGACACGAAACTTGTGCTCTTACCAAGCCTTTAGGTAGGGACTAACTTGTGTGTACAGGTTCAGGTGTGACACTGAGTGATAAGCACTAGACTGCTAACAGCAAGTCGATGGTTCAAACCCACCAGGTGCTCTTGGAAATCCTATACAGGGTTGCTGTGAGTTGGAACCGACTCGATGACACCTAATAACAACTCATGTGCATAGGGATAAAATCCTAAGTTCATGTGTCAGATTTATAAACAGAAGCTTGTGTGTTGAAGGACTGGGAGACCTAGTCATAATAAATATCTATGAATGCAATGAAAGAGTTCCAAAATATATAAATCAGTAGAATCTAACAGAACTGAAAAGAGAAATAGACAACTCCTCAGTAATAGTAGGAGACTTTAGTACACAACTGTCAACGAAGGACAGAACAACAAGAAATAAATTCAACAAACATACAGAAGACCTAAACAACACAATCAACCAAGTTAATCATCTACAACATTTATAGAACAGTCCACCCAACTACAGGATAATGCACACAGCGGATCATTCTCTGGAATAGACTATGTACTAGACAACAAAGCAAGCCTTAATACATTAAGAGCATTAAAAAAACACAAAGCATCTTCTCAGAATATAACATCAAGAAATAAAAAATCAACAATAGGAAAAACAGCAAATAAATAAATAAGACACATGGAAACTAAATAGTACCCTGCTTAAAAACTAATAGAAGAAATAAAAAATGAAATTAAAAATTACACTAGAATCAAATGAAAATGATAACACAACATACCAAATCTTTGGGACACAGTAAAAGCCGATTATAGTAGAGGTCAAGTTATAGGAATAAGCATTCATATCAAAAAAGAAGATCCAGAATCAGCACCTTAGCTCAACATCTCCAACAATTACAAAGCAAACAACAGGAAAAAACAATCACCAGAAGAAAGGAAATAAGAAAGATCCAAGTAAAAATAAATGAAAGAAAAAAACAACAGAATAGCAAGAGAAGTTGGTACTTTGGAAGGATTGATAAAAGTGACAAACCACTGGCAAATTGAACAAAGCAAAAGATGCAAATAACACAGTTAAGAAATAAAATGGGTGACATCACAACAGAACTTACTGAAATAGAAGAGATAATAAAAAAATACTCTATGAAGAACTATACTCCAAAAATTTGAAAAACTAGAAGAAATGGACAAATTTCTAGAAACATAAAACCTCCCTAAACTAACACAGACTGAGGTAGAAAATTGAACAAGTCATAAAAAAAAATCCCAACAATAAAAAGTCATGGTTTACTGGGGGCTCAGGAGACACCATGGTCAATTGGCATTACATGGTCCATAAATACAATGCTGTCCATCCTTCTTTGGTCCATTGTTATTGTTATGTGCCGTGGAGTCGGTTCCAATTCATAGCGACCCTGTACAGGGTTTCCAAGGCTGTAAATCTTTATGGGAGCAGAAAGCCTCATTTTTCTCCTGCGGAACAGCTGGTAGTTACAGACTGCTGACCTTGTGGTTCGCAGCCCAATTCCACTACCAGAGCTCCTTCTTGGGTCAGTAGTATCTGGGATATTAAAAGCTCATAAACGGCCATCTAAAGTGCAACTATTGGTCTCTCTATGTGCAGAAGAAAAAAGATTGATGCGAATTGAAGATGAATTAATTAGTCTAGGGGACTAATGGAACATGTGAACAACAGTTTCCATGACTCTGAAACAAGAAGGAACAAGATGGTGCCTGAACACCAATAGCAACTGCTCTGAAAGGAATCACATTAGAAGTTCCCGGATAGAGTGGGAGAAGATATGGAACAAAACTCGAAATTATTTATTAAAAAAAAAAAAAAGACAGGGCTTATTGATTATAAAGAGACTAGAGGAACCTGAGGCTGTGGCCCTTGACCACCATTTGGCTTTGGAAATGACTTCACCCTTGTTTCCCAATTTCCATTCAAGCAGTAGATGGGAGATAGGCATATATAAACACAACAGTAATAGCAAGTTATGCTCACCCTGGCATTGTAAATCATTCAAAATCAAAAAGGCAGCATTTACTTCAGGGCAAAGTTGGGAAAGGATGAGAAGGTGGGTGGCTTGGGAGAAAGTGGGATAACTGTTGTTGCATGGAAGAGATTGCAATCATGGACATGAAACAAAGTGTATAATTTATTGACTGTAGAACTGATGATCTTACATGTAAACCATCACTCAATTCACAATAAAAAGTTTTTTTAAAAAGTCCTGGCCTAGACAACATCACTGACAAGTTTTGCCAAACATTCTGAAAAGAACTGACACCAATTCTACTCAAATTATTTCAGAATATAAAAAAGGATGGAAGAGGGACGGGACAGTCTCGTCAACAGATGGTGCTGGCAAAACTAGAAAGTGATATGCAAAAGTCTGAAACAAGGCCTTTATCTCACGCCTTATACAAAAACCAACTCAGCATGGATTAAAGACCTAAATGTGAATGCCAAAAGTATGAAGGCCATCAATGAAAAAATAGGGGGAAATGTAAGGGCACTAATTCAGGGAATACACAGACAACAAAACATTTTGAAAACTACACAAACAAAAGTAGACAAAATAGATGAGTGGGGCATACTCAAAATCAAAAACTTATGTGCATCAAAAGACTTCACCAGAAGAGTAAAAAGGGAACCTACAGAATGGAAAAAATCTTTTGCAACGACACATCAGACAAGGGACTCATTTCTAAAATATATAGGAAACTACAACACCTCTACAAGAAAAAGACAATTAACCCAATTAAAAAATGGGGACAGGACATGAACAGACACTATAACCAAGGGGGAGATCCAGGCAGCCAGCAAACCTATGAAGAAATGTTCATGATCACTAGCCATTGTTGTTGTTGTCAAGTGCCATTGAGTCGATTCCGACCCATAGCGACCCTGTATAGGGCTTCCAAGGAGCAGTTGGTGAGCTTGAACCACTGACCTTGTAGTTCAAATGTATTTGCAGTCTGGCACATTAACCCACAACGCCACACCAGGACTCCATTTATTGTTGTTGTTATGTGCCATGGAGTCGGTTCCGACTCATAGCGACCCTGTACAGGGTTTCAGAGGCTGTAAATCTTTACGGGAGCAGAAAGCCTCATCTTTCTCCCACGGAATAGCTGGTAGTTTCGACCTTGAGGTTCACAGCCCGATTCATAACCACTACACTACCAGAGCTCCTTAGGACTCCGTTAGAGAGAAGCAAATCAAAACAACGATGAGATATCATCTCACACCAGCAACAACAGCAAAGATCAAAAAAGTAGAGGACAATAAATGCTGGTGAGGATGTGGAGAGACTGGGACGCTCCTGCATTGCTGGTGGGATTGCAAAATGGTCCAACCTCTCTGGAAAGCAATATAGCGCTTCCTCAGAAGGTTGGAAATAGAAATACCGTATAATCCAGCAATTCCTCTACTTGGTATTTACCCACAAGAAATACAAGCCATGCTCTCTGCCAGATGTCTTACATATTAAAATCTCTGCTTCCATCTTACTGCCAGGAAAGACCACTTGAGAGCCAGAGAGTAACTGCAGCCAGAGGAGGCATTGTTGTTGTTGTTAAGTGCCATCGAGTCGGTTCCGACCCATAGCGACCCTGTACAGGGTTTCCGAGGGTGTAAATCTTTACGGGAGTAGAAAGCCTCATCTTTCTCCTGCGGAGCAGCTGGTAGTTTTGAACCGCTGACCTTAAGGTTCGCAGCCCGATTCGTAACCACTACACTACCAGAGCTCCTTCAGAGGAGGCATAGTGGGCTGAAAAAAGATGCCCTTGCTTGGTTTGGTGTGAAGATGTTGCATTGGCATGTACTGTCCATTAAGAAGATCTGCTGGCCCACCTCTGAGGTCCTTGTCCTGACAGTGGCTGGCAGTGGTTGGTTGAAAGTAGGACATAGTTACCATCATTCCAGAAATGATGGTGATTAAGAAGTACTGATTTCACGTCATTCGAAGCCCTGTGCCCTATAGTTATCTGTACGCAAGAATCAATAAGACTGGATTTTTGATGTACACCCAAATGTTTGTATTCATGCTTTTGATAAAATGTATATTTCAGCATTAATACCCATACCCGGTTATGCCTTATTTATATGAAGAATAAAATTATCAAGCTATGTTCTATTATGTCCCAAAGCTGAAATCACGTTTAAAAAGCCCTCAACTCAAGTTGGTGCTTTCATTATGATGATCCATTTGAAGCAGAATTCTCTGCATTGCCATTTGCAGCAGTGTCATTTCTGTGTATGTAATGAGAAGGCTAACGATCAGTGTTGACTCTTCATTTCTTGTTTGAATCCTTGAAACAATGACTGTAAAGTCTAGTCAGACTTTTGTAATAAACTCCCTAATAAATTTCGAGAAAGACACACACAAAAAAAAAGAAATACGAGCCATAACATGAGTAAATATATGCACACCAATCATTAGCCACTAAAGAGATGAAAATCAAAGCAACAATGAGGTACCACGTTACCCCAGCAAAATAAAATATTGGAGCTCTCTTGTCCTATTGGAGCTATAAAATGCTGCAACCACTGTGGATAATAGTATGGTGCTTTCTTAAAAAGTTGGAAATAGAAATGCCATGTTGCTGTTGTTAAGTGCTGTCAAGTCGATTCTGATTCATAGCAATCCTGTACAGAGATTTCAGGAAGCAGTGGGTGGGTGTGAGCCACTAACTTTGTGTTTAGCCATCCAATTCTTATCCTACGGAAATACCACATGATCCAGCAATTCCACTACTAAGTATATATCCTAGAGAAATAAGAGCTGTGAAATGAACAGTAAGTACACTCTTGTTCATCGCAGCATTATTTGCACTAGCAAAAAGATGGAAAGAAAGAAACAGACAGTCTCATGTTTTCATATTTTACGCCTCAGTATGCTACTTTTCTTCTATTAGTTCCTTTTTCTGACTTGTTTTTTCTGGCAAACTCTGAGGATTCTGGCCCAGGGTTGGCAGATCTTGCAGCTTCTTGACAAATCTTCAGAGACCCATGATGGAAGAATATCTTGGAAGAAAGGGTGGCCTCTGAGATTGTTCATTTTTCTACTTCCCTCACCTTTTCCTCTCACTGTTTATAATTTTAGGGTAGCCTGAACTTTGGGATTTCTTGCTCCCAAACACTATCTGCCTATGGACTTCTTTGAACCATATATGTTGCCTTTAAACCTGTAAACAAACAAAATTGTTCTAGTCACGTAAGCAGCAACTTCAAAAAGAGCTCAGATTCTGCTCAAGGATTCACGTACACCAAGGTGTACCAGATTTTCCCCAAAGTCTGTAATGTCAGATTCTCTTATCCCTTTGTCCTCAGGTTCATGGTTCCACAGCCTCACAAAGGCCTTCAAATTCTCAAGGAGGACACAGGGTAGAGCCAGACTCTTCTGGCTACAGCTAGCTACAGCTGGTCATGTGCCCTCAGCTCTGGCTTCTCCCTCTTGCTAAGTCCACTGCCATAGGATTTGAGTGATCTGTCCACTCCAGGGTACCTACAGCTTATAGACAAACAAAGCAGCCATCAGGACTGTGGCAACTCAGTGTCCTGTTCTGTCAGGAGCTGTAGTGACTTATGGACTCTTTAGGACCCTGGTCATTGGTTCTTCCAGTGACCTGCACTTGACCCTGGGGAGATACTCTTTTATCTCTGAGGTGGTCCAAGGGACCCTTGGGGTGGTTTCCAGAAGGTCTGCAGATTCCTTCACAATACTATCAGGCACAAAACACAATAAATCCTGTAGTATCACATGCATGAATTAAGGAATAGATTCTATTGGGAAATGGAAATTTGTCCAAGCCAGCATCAGCAGGAGAAGAGAAGACAGATCCTCCAGAGTCTTGGTGAAACCACCACATCTTGGGGCTGATGTTAACATGTTGCTGTCAAGTCGGTTCCAACTCATGACGACCTTGTATAGGAGTTCCAAGGAATGGCTGGTGAATTTGAACCACCAACCTTGTGGTTCAAACCCACCTTGTAATCCAGTGCTTTATCACACAGTGCCACACCAGGAGTCCAATGTTAATATATTCATTTGTTAATTCATTATAGATAGTAATTTCCTTTCTGTTGTCTTTCAAATACCAGCAGGCTCACTCAGAAGATAACTAGCCCATACCAGACTCAAGTAGTTTGGGCTCCAACACACATTTACAGAGTCTTTCAGCTAACAGAACCAACTTATTAAATTCCCAGCAAAACTTTCTGGTCTCAGAGAATGAAGCCCCGAGCATTTCTTATACTCCTGTACAGTGAATGCAAAATTGCATGGCCCTTTAAACAGACATGCACATGAGTTCAACCAATCCCCAGTCTTAACTCCACTCATTTTTATGACTACCTGCCCATTTCTCTATAAATGTGAAACCCTCAAATACTTGGGGAGCCAGACCTGAGGATCTATCTCCTGGGTCCTTGCTCATGTTGTTGTTGTTGTTATGTGCCGTGGAGTCGGTTCCGACTCATAGCGACCCTATACAGGGTTTCCGAGGCTGTAATTCTTTATGGAAGCAGAAAGCCTCATCTTTCTCCCACGGAACAGCTGGTAGTTTTGAACTGCTGACCTTGCGTTTCACAGCCCGATTCGTAACCATTACGCCACCAGAGCTCCTTATCCTCCTGGATCCTTGCTCATAGCTTTGTAATAAAGCTACTACTTTCTCTTTCTCAAATACCCCTGTCCAGAGATTGAATTTCTTTATGTACTGGGGTAAGGACCCTTTTTGGTTCATTTACACCCTTATCCCACAAAGCAACGCACAGAGCAGCCTCTTCTCTCATTGTTTAAGTACACAGCATTGTTCGTCCACTATTACGTCTGTGGCATCTAACATAGGGTCTGGCACACAGCTGTCGTCACTATGTGCTGTCAAATAAATCCCAACTCATAGCGACCCTCGATAGCACTTTCAAGGAGTAGCTGATGAGTTTGCAGTTAGCTGACCTTGCAGACAGCAGTCCCATGCTTATCCTGGTGCCTTTGTGCCACGGAGTCAGTTCCCACTCATACCACTTGAAAATATTTGCTGAATGAATGAGTAAATGACTCAACGCTCTCACAGGGCATGGAGTTACCAGCTGATGTGGGTCAAACTGAGTCTGCTCATGTACCCTCCATGCCCCTATTTGGGTCTGCTTCTTAGTATTTCACTATAGCAGCACTCAACACTCTGATATAGCCATCCTCAATGAAGAGCCCCAATTCCTCATTGCTTTTCACTGCCCCACCTGGGAGCCTGACACTCTAGTTCTTTATTCTGTACACTCTCAGACTTCCAACAGGAAGGAAGAGGGTGCAGGGAAGCCTCAGACGGGTTGCCAACTGCAGGCAGTCCCCAAGGTATGAACGAGATCGGTCCCTGATTAAGACAACTTGTAGGTGTCTTGGAGCAGATACCTATGGCTCTTACTGAGCCTATCCGTAGTGCCAGAAAGTGCCTACGATTGCCTGAGCAGACATTGTTGGATGACTAAGCCAACGCACATGTCCAGTCCTCCTCTCCTTCCCCAACCCCTTTATACCTTCATGGTGGTGGCGGTGGTTACGTGCTGTGGAGTCGGTTCCGACGCATAGTGACCCTATATAGGGTTTCCAAGGTTGCTTATCTTTACGGGAGCAGAAAGCCTCACCTTTCTCCCACGGAACTGCTGATAGTTTCGAACTGCTGACTGTGAGATTAGCAGCCAGACTCATAACAACTATACTACCAGAGCTCCATTATATGCAAGTGCGTTTTCATGTTATCACCTCCAGGAGCAGAAGCCACGGCTAAGAGTGGCAACTCTGACAAATTGTTGGGCCTGGGAATATCCACTGTACTGACTGTGTCAGTGAGCAAAACTTAAGCATGATGGATGTACAGTTGTAAGC
>NW_006408642.1:8932299-8945972 GCF_000296735.1 Chrysochloris asiatica
TATTAATGTCAGGAAAAGTACACTTGTTCTCACCAATTAGTGGAATCTGAAATGCTAAGGTTACATGTGCATGTACATTTTTAAAAATTATGCAATCTTAGTATATTACATCATTTTAGAACAAACTCTCTTCTACTTTTTCTGAAACTCCCCCACCACAGTATTGTGCAAAAGCAAACACTAACACATGCCCAAGGATGGTCTGATAAGTACTTGGTAGAACATAATCTTGCCGTTGGTAAATAAGGTGCTAATATCCGGTTTCTTTCTTAATACAAATAACTAAATGATTAAATAATTTCTTAATATTATTTAGATAGTGCTTTCTGAATTGCAATTTTATTCCCATCCGAGTGTATCGCTTCAGAGGGAGTACCTTAGAAGCTAGTCCTGTCTTGGCTGGGCTAAAAGGGAAATAGCTTGGTAGTCCTCAAAAGGATTTCTTTCATGGATCCCTCATAGGTGTTACAGTAATATGGCTTGTTGAAATAATAGGAAACACAGAGCAAATGCATACAAAGTAAGAAGCCTCTAGGCTCTAGTCCTCTGATGTGTTTGAATAGTGTAGTGTTTTGATCCTTGGTTGTCATTGTTGTTAAGTGTTGTCATTTCAGTTCCAACTCATAGCGACACTATATATGGTTTCCAAGGAGTGGCTAATGGGTTTACACCACTACCCTTGAGAGTTAGCAGTCCATTGTTTATCCTTGTGTGTCCTGCACTCTCTAAGTTGCTACAGACCTGTCTCTCTTTATTGTCTAGAAGCACCTATGTAACCTGTCCATAGACTCTGGAGTGTGCAGCGGCTGTGCTCTTACCATCCTCAAGGTGAAAGACTTTCAAGGTGAGGACCTTTTGCTTTAGTCACAGAGACTTCTGACAAGACACCGTGGTGGGCTGAGTAATGTATTCCCAAAGATATCCAGATCATAACTTCTGGAATCTGTTACTTTATATGAAAAAAAGGACAATAAGGATTTTGCAATGAGGAGATTATCCTCGGCCTTTCCCAGTTGCTGTTTGGTTGATTCCACCTGTATCAGAGTAGTACTGTGCTCCATAGAATTTTCCATGGCTGATTTTTCAGAAGTAGATTGCCAGGTCTTTCTTCTTAAGCACATTTGGGTAGACTCAAATTTCCCACCTTTCAGTTAGTAAATGAACACATGAATCATCCAGATGGCTGATCATGAACATATGAATCATCCAGATGGGTGATCCAAATCATCCACTTGGATTATCCAGGTGGGCCCTGAATGCAAACACACTAATGTGAATGTTGTACAAAATGGCAGAGAGAATCTTGACCCCCAACGAGATGGATTGGCACAGTGTCAACAGCAATGGGCTCAAGCTTGACAACGATCGTGAGGATGGTGAAGTACCACGTAGTGTTTCGTTCTGTTATGCATAAGGTCACCATGAGTCAGAATCAACTCAACGGCACTTAACAACAACAACATATTTAAAAGGGAAAAAAAAGCTCTGAAAATTAGTGACATATAAAATCAGGTATTGTCTCTCATGATTCTGTGGATAGACGGAGTGACTTTTCTGCTTCATGCAATACTGGTGGTCCTACAACCGATGTGAAGTCTGAAATGACTTCCCTCATACTGTGGGCAAGTTGATGATGCTAACCATCTTCTGGGAGCTCAGATGAGTCTGTGGTCAGAATCTCAGGTCTTCTCCACATGACCTCTCCATGAGACTAGGTTAGCCTTCTCATGGTGAAGCGCTGGATTGCAAAAGGGACTGTCCCAACTTGAATGTTCAAAGGGGAAGAAGTAGAAACTATCAAGCCTCTTAAGACTGGATTTTCCCATAGCGTCACTTATGCCACACATGATCACAGCAGTCATGGGACCAGCCTAGAACTGAGGAAGGGGGACCACAATCCATCCCTTGATGAGAGTGTGCATGTGCAGAGTCAGAGTGCCATTGGAGATTATCTACAACAGAGTACAAAGACAATGGCTTTTTGTTTCTTTTTGGTTTTACATCAGTTAATAATTCAAGATGATTCATGCACATTGTCTCCCTTCTGAGGCATCCTCCTCACATTGTATAAGAACCTTGAAGAGTTGAGAATGTTTTAATTCTTCCAAACATAGGCTAGGAAACAACTAAGTGTGGTTGTCCACCACTGCTGTTAGAGGTGCTACACAGGTCATTGTGGAAGCCCCATGGACACTTGCCTGCTGATAAGGTGACCCTCTCATTCCAGAGCATCTGACACGACAGCTGTCACATCTGGCCTTCAAGACTAGAGCTCTGCCAGCTCATACAGGTGTGATACCGTGGCAGAGTCCCTGGCTCAGTGACCACTTAGCTGCATGCTCTTCCGGAATGGCTATACCAAACCCCACTAAACGTATCTTTTTAGTTGTCATTCAGTTGACTCTGACTTACAGTGACTGCATGTGTTTCAGAGTAGAGCCGTGCTCTGTGGTGGTTTTCATGGTTGATTTGTCATGAGTAGATGGCCAGGTTTTTCTTTCAAGATGCCTCTATGGGTGGACCAGAACCTACCATCTATCACTTTGTACCCCCCAAGAACTCTACCAAAGCCTTAGGCTCTTATAGTAACCTTAGGCTGCCTCCCCACTATTGAGTTTGCCATTGGTGCTTTCCTCATTTCCTCATGATAGGCCACTGTGTCAGATTTTCTCAGCTTTGATATCTGCCTGCCTCCCCTTCCCAAGGTTTCCGGCTCCTCATATAAAACAAAAGTTTCCCCCCTTTTTAAAGCTCCATACACCAAGAGGTCCCAAGAGAGGCAGCTTTCCTGCATCAGGCAGCACAAGGCACTGTTGTACCCTTCCCATGAGCCATGAGCGTCTCCTTGCTGCCACGTTTGCATAACTGAAAAAGGGACCCTTGGGAAATATCACTTCCAACTGACCTTTATTCTGGAGGCTTCTGGCCAAAAAATAGTACATAAGGTAAACCTAATTTTTTATCTCATCCACTATTCCAAGCATGATGTCCTTCTCCAGGGAATGGCCCCTTCTGATAATATGTCCCAAGTAGGAGAGATGACGTCTAGCCATCTTTGCTTTGCTTTTAAGGTGAATTCTGACTGTGCTCCTTCCAAGACTGGTGGGCTTGTTTTTCTGACAGTCCATGGTACTTTCAATATCTTTCTCCAACACCATAACTCAAATGCATTGATTCTTCTATGGTCTTACTTATTACATGGTCCAACTTTCACATGCATATGAGGTTATTAAAAATATAATGGCTTGGATCAGGCACACCTTAGTCCTCAAACTGACATCTTTGCTTTTGAACACTAAAGAGATCCTATTCATCAGATTTACGTAATGCAATATGTCATTTGATTTCTTGACTGCTGTTTCCATGAACACTGATTATGTATCCAAGTAAATTGAAGTCTTCGATAACTCAATCCTTTCCCCATTTATCATGATGTTATTTGTCCAGTTCTGCTCAGACACTTGGTGTTGTTAGATGTCATCGACTTGTTTACAACCCATGTTAACCCAATGTCCAGCAAAAGGAAACACTGCCCGGTCCTGCACCATCCTCACAATTGCTGCTATGCTTGAGCCCACTGTTACTGTCACAGTGCCAACCAATCTTGTTGGAGGTCTCCGTGTTTTCACTGTTCCACCACTTTACCAAGCATAGTTTCTTCATCCAGAGACTGTCCCTCTTGATAACGTGTCCAAAGAATGAGAGACAAAATCTGGCCATCTTGACTTCTAAGGAGCATTCTGGTTGTAAGGTAAACTTAATTTTTAAAATAGCATTTTGAAAATGAAATGACAGAAAAACATGACATGACAGTAAGTTCTACAGTGGTTGTAGAAACCTTTCAAATCCACCTTCCACAGAGGATGATTCTAAAGACAAAAATTAACAAAACCTGTATTGGCTCTATTGCTCCCCTCACAAAATTTCCCTGAATCTCACCCTGTGTTTGCTCTCTTGTCTTAAGCAGAATCCAACCAAAACATTTTATTTCTTTGCAAAATTTAATTTTGATATAATATCAAGTTTACAAAGAAGTTTCAAGAATAGTTCTAAGAACTCCGATATATACCAGCGGTTAATATTCTGCTCCTTTTGTTTGATCACACTCTGTCTTTCTTTCTCTCTTGGTAATATTATATATGCAGGGGGTTCAAAAAGTTCATGGAAAAAAATAGAACTACAAGATTATGGGATTTTTCCATGAGCCTCTTGAAGCTCCCTCGTGTGTGTGTGTGTGTGTGTGTGTGTGTATTTGTGTGTGTGTTTGGAAGTAAGTTGCAGGCATCATACTCCTAAGTATCCCAAATATTTCAGGATACCTTTCCTAAGAATAAGAGTAATGACCACACTTGAGAACTTTAACACTGATCAAATTCTGCTTTCTAATCTGTAATCTATATTCACACTTGACTAATTGTCCTGATAAAGACTTCCATGGGCTATGCCCTTCCCCTGATCAATTTGCATTCAGTTGTCTGTGTTTTCAGTCAACTCTTCAATCAACTTTCTTCTCCAACAGCCCTCAGCTTTTCCTGGTCCCTCCTCTCTGCAGGCAGGTGGCTCTCTGTGCCCCAGAGTCCCTTGCTTTTCTGCAGCCACACCTACTTCTGGTGTCAGCTGTTCAATGTCTGTTTGTTCTCTGGCTCTCCTAGTCTTACCCTGGTGCCATCCCCACCACAGTTCTCCTGCACATCCGGAAGTCCCAGACACAGCCCAGAAGAGAAGGGTGAGCACAGAGTAGCTGTTCTGTATTGTTTTCTTGTGACTTCTTTCCAAGCAGGAAAATGTGATTCTGAGACCCTATGCTTGTTTCCTTTTTACTTTAACCACATTTGTTGTAAAAAAACCAATTTCCTGGCCATAATAAAGAGAACGTTCTGACCAGGAAAGAACATAATCCTTCATTATGAACCCGGCTGTGTATTTTCACATGTTCTTGTTTAGTGATGCATTTTACGTCATTGTGATCATGGTGTATTATGTTTTGTTTTGCCACATGCTTTTTCAAAATGCAAATTGCTCTGTGTTGCACAACTCCATGTGATACTCACATTGAAGCGCAGACCCAATCCAGCCTGGCCTGGAAGGCCCTCAGAGCCTAGTGATTCTCCACTTGGAGGCCTCTGAAGGCACCAAGCTTGTTCTCAACAAGACCCTTTCACTCCATTTTACCCACCCTTCAAGACTGATCATCCTCTTGTCTCTATGCCACTCCTGACCCTGATCTCCCTTGCCCACACTCTCCCCGTCAAGCCAGAGATTCCAAACAGCAGTTGTTGTTACATGCTATGGAGTCAGTTCCAACCCCTAGCAACCCTGTACAAGGTTTCTGAAGCTGGTGAGCTTGAACCAAACCAATATGGACCTTGTGGTTCAAACCAATGTTGCAGGTCAGCACATTAGCCCACAGCACCACGCCAGGACTCCAGGACTCCAGTTGTAGTCAGACAATAGTTGTTGTTGTTGTTACGTGCCATCAAGCCAGTACCGACTCATAGCAACCCTATGCACAACAAAATGAAACATTGCCAACCTCCTCGGCCAACCTCACAATTATTGCCACTTGGCCAATCCATCCCGCTGGGGGTCTTCCTCTTTTTCTCTGACTCTCCACCTTACCAAACATGATATCCTTCTCTGGGGACTGGTCCCTCCTGACAGCAGTAGTCACTGTTTTATAGAGGTGCTCACGTGCCTGCCACCCCCTGCAGCACACTGTGATTTTCCTGTGGACAGCACTCACATCTTTTAACCTAATGTCTCCAGCACAAGCATACCTAATCCCACTGACGTCTATTCGATTCCGACTCACAGCAAATTCATATAGGGGTTTCAGAGACGTAAATCTTTGTGGGAGCAGGCAGTAGAGGTATGTCACAGAATCTAGAAATTAGTAACTACAGGTGTGGGGCCAGTAGCCTACTTCCTCCCTTACTTCTAAGCCCGTACTCTTCTACATGCTGGTAAAAACCTTTCTCTTATTCATAAATGCTGTTATCTGCCTGTACCACTGCCCTTCCCTCCTCATCCCACCACTCTTCATCCCCTTCTTCTTGCTTCCATGTTCACCAGAGACTTTGTGGGTTCTGATCTGGCTTAAATCCCAACTCTCCTAGTGACTAGCTGTGTGATATTAGCCAAGTGATTTACCTTTTTGCCCTTGGGTTTCTTGATCTTAAATTCCACCCACACTCCAAACCTTGTCACCTCTCAGATCTGTCTTACTTAGAAATCTTTAACTTCAGTATCTCTCTGTAACCACTGCTTCCTAGTCTCTCAAAGCTTACGTGGCAAAACTGTCACCTGTTTTTCTACCTCATCAAGATTTCTGGCAGCTTTGTTGTTGTTGCTAGGTGTCCTTGAGTCAGCTCCAATCCCATAGCGACCGTATGTACAACAGAATGAAACACTCTCTGGTCCTATGCCATCCTCACAGTTATTGTTACGTGTGAGTCCGTTGTTCCTACCACTGCGTCAATGCATCTTGATTGAGGGGTTCTTCCTCTTTTTTGCTCACCCTCCACTTTTCCAAGTATGATGCATTTCTCCAGGGACCGGTCCCGCCTCCCTATAATATGTCTATCGTATGAAAAACCAAGTGTCACTGTCCTCACTTCTAAGGAGCATTCTGACTGGACTTTTACCAAGACACATTTGTTTGTTCTTCTGGAAATTTATGAGACTTTCAATATTCTTTGCTAACACTGTAATTCAAATGCATCAATTCTTATGTGGGCTCCCTTATTCATTGTCCAACTTTCACAGGCATATGTTATTGTCAAGTGGAGTCGGTTGCAACTCATAGCGACCCTGTATAGAGTTTCCAAGGAGCAGCTGGTGAGCTTGAACCACCAACCTTGCAGTTCAAACGGCTTTGCAGTCTGGTGCGTTAACGCGCAGTGCCATACCAGGACTCCTCACATTCATATAGGTGATTGAAAATACCATGGCTTGGTACAGGTACACCTTAGTCCTGTTTGCTCTTGTGCAGCAGATTTGCCTAATACAATATGTTATTTGATTTCTTGACTGTTGCTTGCAAGAGCATTGGTTGTGGATCCAAGTAAATTGAAGTCTGGCAACATCAATTTTTTTCTCCATTTATCATGATGTTATTTATTGGTCCAATTGTGAGGTTTGTTTTTTTACCTTTTTATTGAGGTACAATCTGTACTGGAATCTGTGGTCTTTGATCTTCGTTAGTATTGCAAGTCCTTTTTGGTTTCATTCAGCAAGCAAGGCTGTGTTGTCTGCATACTGCAGATTAATAAAGAGTCTTTCTCCAATCCTGATGCTAAATTCTTCTTCATATAATCCAGCTTCTCAGATTATTTGCTCAACATACAAACTGAATAAGTATGGTGAAAGAATACAACCCTGGTGCACACCTTTTCTAATTTTAAACCATTTAGTACCCCCTTGTTCTATTCTAACAACTGTCTCTTAGTCTATGTACAGGTTTCTCATGAGCACAATTAAGTATTCTGAAAAGCCCATTCTCCACATAGTTTCTCATGAGGGTTGGCCCAGGATAGGGTAGTGTTTCGTTCTGCTGTGCATAAGGTCGCTATGGGTCGGTAGCGACTCGATGGCACCTAACAACAACAACAACACTGTCAAAAACCTTTGTAAAATCAATAAAGTACAAGTAAACATATTTCTGGTATTCTCTGTTTTCAGCCAAGATTCATCTGACATCAGTAATGATATCCCTTGTTCCACATCCTCTTTTGAATCCAACTTGAATTTCTGGAAGCTTCCTCCTGGTGTACTGCTGCAACCGTTTTTAAATTATCTTCAGCCAAATTTTACTTCATGTAATATGAATGATATTTCAGGATGCGTTCTACATTCCCTCGAGTCACCTTTCTTTCTTTAGGCACAAATATAAATCTCTTCCATTCAGTTTGCTGACTACCTGTCCTTTTTAACATAGACATTTTTCTTGACATGGATGTGTGAGTGTCTCCAGTAGTGCATCAGCTTGTTGAAAGTTTTCTATTTGTGTTCTGCCATTCCCTGGAGTCTTGTTTGTTTGCCAATGCCTTCAGTGCTGCTTGAACTTTTTCCTTCAATACCATCAGTTCTTGATCATATGGTACCTATTGAAATGGTTGAAATTTGCCAAATTATTTTGGTACTGTGACTGTGTGTATTCCTTTCATCTTTTTTTTTGGATGCTTTCTTCATCTTTCAATATTCTGTCCATAGAATCTTTCAATATTGCACTTTGAGGTTTGAATTTTTCTTCTTCAGTTCTTCCAGCTTGATAAATGTTGAGTGTGTTCCTCCCTTTAGATTTTCTAACCCCAGGTCTTTGCACATTTCATTATAATACTTTACTTTGTCTTCTTGAGCTGTCCTTTGAAATTTTCTGTTCAATTCTGTTACTTCTTCATATTACTACTTCCAGTTGGTTTCACTTCTCTATGTTCAAGAACCAGTTTCAGAGTCTCATCTGACATCCATTTTGGCCTCTTCTTTCTTTCCTGCTTTTTTAATAATCTTTTGCTTTCTTCGTGTATGATGTTCGTGATGTCATCCCACAACTCTTCTAGTTTATGATCATTAGTGTTTAATGTGTCAAATCTGTTCTTCAGATGATCTCTAAATTCAGGCGGGATATATTCAAGGTTATATTTTGGTTGTCATGGACAGGTTTTCACTTTCTTCTGTGTCAGCCTGAATTTGCATATGAGCAACTAAGTGATGGTCTTTCACAGTCTGCCCCTGGCATTGTCTTAGCTGATGCTGTTGCGCTTCTGCACTGTATCTTCCCACAGATATAGTTGATTTGATTGTTGTTACGTGCCATTGAGTCCGTTCTGATTTATAGTAACCCTGTATAGGTTTTCTGAGTAGCAGTTGGTGGGTTTGAACTGCCAACCTTGTGGTTATCAGTCCAGTACTTATCCTACAGTGCCACTCCAGGGCTCCTTTTATATTGCTGAAAATGGTATTTGTAATGAGTAAGTTGTTGGTCTTGCAAAATTCTGTCATGTGATTACCAGTATAGTTTCTATCACCATGGTCATAATTTCTAACAACTGATCCTTCTTCTTTGCTTTCAATTTTTGCATTGCAATCACCAGTAATTATCATGGCATTGTGATCAAATTCAGACTAAATTTTAAATAGAATTCAATTTAATCATCACTGAGTTTAGTGCAATAATTTTTTGTAAGTTTGGTGCATATATGTGTTGGTGCAACTTTTTTAAGCACAGGCAATGGGCTATTCAGTAGATTCCATTCAGTAGACTAATTAAAAAGCAGAGTACCTACCTTCATGGAGCTTACATTTTATTAGGAAGTAGGGTGGTGGTGTGGTGCTGCATGTTAATGTGCTAGACTGCAAAGTCAGTTTGAACTACAAGGTTGGCAGTTCAAGTTCACCAGCTGCTCCTTGGAAGCCCTATATGGGGGGCGGGGGGGGGTGCCGCTATAAGTAGGAACCAACTTGACGTCACTGAAGAACAACAACAACAAGAGTCGTGGTGCTGTGCCACAGAGTCAGTTCCGACTCATCCCAACCCTCTACAGGGTGTCCAAGACTGTAAATTTTTACAGGATCAGAAAGCCTCATCTTTCTCCCACAGAGCCTCTGGTAGGTCTGAATTACTGACCTTGTGGTTAGCAGCTCATCTTGTAATCCATCAGAGCTCCTTAGGTATTAAGGTGGAAGATAGAAAATACTAGAAGACAAGACAAGTAAAGTAGGGTTGTTGTTGTTAAGTGCCATCAAGTCAATTCTGACTAATAATGACCCCTGTACAGGGTTTCCAAGGAGTAGGTGGTAGGTTTGAACCACTATCCTTATGGTACACAGTCCAATGCTTATCCTACAGTGCCAGATGGTTAAGGTGATATGACAAGTTCTATTAAATAATTAGAGGGAGTCTCTCTGCCTAGGTGATGACTTTGGAGTAGAGACCTGAGGGCAGAAAGGAAGGAAGCCATACTTGCATCTGGAGGAAAGAGCATCCCCAGCAGGGAGAAGAGCAAGTGCAGATGTCCTGATGTGGAAATGTGCTTGAAGAATAATAGCAAGGAGGCCAACAAGGCTGAGGCAGAGTGATGGGAGATAGGGTCAGAAAGGTGGTACACACCAGATCATGTAGGCGCTGCATGAAGTAGTTCAGGATCTGGCCCCTTCCTCCTCCTCTGACCTTCTCACTCACTGGTCCTGCCCAGGACCCTTCCGCCTTACCCACCATTCACCCTGCTGCTGCCTGACTGTCCTATAGTTATCTACAACACCTGTTCCTCTCTCCATCTGTACAAGTCCCACTTACTCTTCAAAGATTTAGAGGTCTAGACATCACCTCTCCTGGGAAGCTGCCGCTGACACCCCCAGGCTAGATGGGACACCTATCACTCACTGTGCTTCCAGAATGTATTACAGCTGGGTCCTTTTAGAGCCTTTGTTTTTGTTGTTATTGTTGTTAAGTGCCATCGAGTTGGTTCCAACTCATAGTGATCCTGTATAGGGTTTCCAAGGAATGGCTAGTGAGTTTGAACCGCCGACCTTAAAGTTGAAACAGACCTTGGGGTTCAGTGCTTATAGGACTCTGTAAGAGCCCTTAGCTTCAGGAATTGTAATTTCCTATTCTAAGTTGGTCCGTTTTTCAGTTCCCAGTTCCTGATGCACAGAGTGACTAATAACAGAGTGTACACCTGGCCCCTGGCCCCTCTGGCTCTCAGTTTATACCGTGGGTAGTAGGTTGTTGCCCAGGACAGCCATGCTCACCATACCTGGTTTCTTTGAACCAAGACAATTTTCTTTAGGTAAGGTAATTTAATAGGAGAGTCTAGAACTACCCTTCACCCACCATCAGTTGTGATTCAGTCAACTCTGAGTCACGGTGACCTAATGGATGTCAGAATAGAACTGTGCCCCACAGAGGTTTTAATGGCTGATTTTGGGGAAGTAGATTGCCAGACCTTTCCTCCAGTGCACCTCTGGGTGGACTCAAATCTTTCTTCTTTTGGTTAGCAGTCAAGCATGTTAATTAATCGTTTACAGCACCCAGAGACTCCAAAGTTACTATATTAACAAATTAGGCCTATCATCTTGCTGGCATTCTGGTGTGGCCGTGTGGGGTGAAGCACTGAACTGAAAGATCAGTTTGAACTACAAGGACAGAGATTCTAACTCACCATCTGCTGCTTGGAAACCCAGTACAGGGTCGCTCTGAGTCGGAACTGACTCAACAGCACTTAACAACATCCTCTTGCTTTGTGCTTCTTCCACATTTTGTATTCTCATCAGCATGTGATCTTGCTTTGACTGAATGAATCAGTTGAGATTAGCTTATTCATTTTTTTCAGCAAAATTGTTAGGAGGGAGCATATGGTAGAATGGTAGTAATAGTGATTGTGTACCAACAAATTGGTTCTGACCCTCTATAGAGTTTCTGAGGCTGTAAATTTTTATGGGAGCAGAAAGCCTCATCTTTCTCCTATAGAGTAATTCAAATTGCTGAACTTGTGGTTAGCAGTCCAACTTATAACCCACTACACTACCAGGGTTCCTATATGGTAGAATGGCTGATGGTAGTGGCTGTGGGCCGTGGAGTCGGTTCTGACTCATAGCGACCCTGTACAGGGTTTCCAAGGCTGTAAATCTTTATAGGAGCAGAAAACCTCATCTTTCTCCCACGGAATAGCTGGTAGTTTCGAACTGCTGACCTTGAGGTTCGCAGCCCGATTCGTAACCACTATGCTACCAGAGCTCCTTATATGGTAGACTAGACCTGCTTATTCCGTGCTGTGGGTCAGGGAGGGTAGAAACTGACACACCCTCTGTAAATCTACTCTAGATCTCAACACTCTTGATACTCTTTGACTCTGGAGTTTCATTTCTGGAAATGATGCTAAAGAGCCAATCAAAGATATTTGCACAGCAACATTCAGTCCTGTACTCGTCTTTAGGTTGAAAAGTTGGAGAAGCTCTCACTAGAGAGAGCTTCATTCTGTTGTGCAAAAGGTTGCTAGGAGTCTGCAGGACTCGATGGCACCTAATAATAAACGATGTAGGAAGTCCTGATGGATAGCTGTTCATTTTTCTGTAATTTTGAATGTTTGAAATATTTCATAATTAAAAATAAAATCATTTGAAAATATATATCTTTAATATAGAAAATTGAGAAAAATGCAATTTAGGAAAGTAATATAAAAATTCACCTCTAACAACACCACTCAGCAATAACCTTATAAAACATGGTGAGGTGTTTTATCTTTGAGATTAAGATGTGTTCCACTTTTAGCTGCAAGCATTGTGTTGTGAGTATTTCTGAATATCATCTCAATTCTTCAAAAAATCTCAAGGTCAGGAGGACATTCCTTAATAAAATATGCATCACTCAAATATTGCTTCCTAACTAGTCAGCCCAAACTTAGTGACTTAAAACAATGTTTATCACTGTTCATGATTCTGTAGGTTGACAATCTAGGTAGGTGGGGTTTAGCTGGGCAGTTCTCTGGTCTTGGGTGGGTTCACTCATGCAACTATGGCCGGTTACCAGGTTAGTTGGTGACTGGTAGTTGGCTGGAGCACCAGGGGTGTCTGGGCCACATGTCACCCAGCAGGCTAGCTTGAGCTCATTTACATGGCTCTTGGCAGGGTCCCAAGAAAGAACAGCAATACCTAAGGTCTCTGTGCTTAGGATTGCACAGCATTACTTACACCACATTCCCTTGGCCAAAGCATGTGCAGAGTCAAGAAGGGTAGAAATAGGCTTCATCTCCAGATAGGAAGAGCTACAAAGGCACATTAATTAAACACAGTGTAGAAAGACAATACCTAAAGAAGAGATGTTGTGGCCTGTACAATGTGCCACAAGGAATAAAAAGCACAAACCTTAAAAAAAGACAGATGCATTTGAATGCATTAAACTTTAGAACTTCTGTACGACAAGAGATACCTCGAATATGCATTCCTTTTATAACAACAAAACTAAGTTAAAAAAGAATAGATTTTAAGTTTTTGTGCCAGACCACATCATTACACAGGGTAGGGGAAGGCACTGAAGAACATCTATGCAAAAATTTGAAGTTCAAAACATGGACAAATTAGTGAGTCAGTAATTTCATTATTTCTGGTTGTTTTCTCCTCCAACTGGTATAGACTAAGTTAACTATTAAAGCCCTCTTCCTGTGTTTGAAAAGGAATTCCTTCCAAGGAAGTTTTTATCCCAGGACATATCTATTATACACAATAAGGTGTGCCCTGTTTAATGCAAATAGTTAACACCCTCACTGCTAAGTGAAAGTTTGCTTGTTTTGGTTCACCCAGAAGCACCTCAGGTGAATGATTTACTTCCAAAAAATAGGCCTCTGAAAACTCTACAGAGCACAGTTCTGCTCTGACACACATAAGCCTCATTTTTTTTTTTCAAAGATTTTATTGTGAATTGAGTGATACTTTACATGAGAGAACATCAGCTTTACATTCCTCCTATCGTATTTCGTTTCATTGCAACGATTACAATCCCCTCCATGCATCATCATTCAACAGCATTTGCTTCCATTCCTCCTGTTTTTTTGGTGGGGGTGTGGGGGTGTATACTAAAGTACTCAAGAATATATAATCATTTAAACAACCAAAGGTATACCCTGCAAGCCTGCCCCCCGGCTGACAGCACACAGCCCATCTCCCTCCTTGAGTCTAGA
>NW_006408642.1:8946401-8948051 GCF_000296735.1 Chrysochloris asiatica
CCCCATTTTGGGTAGCCAATGTCTAAGTTGCCCATTCCTGTCAACCCTGTGTACAGAGGGAATGGGAATGATCCTCACTGTAAAGATTTGCTCCCTCTTTTAAGCTGCTACATCCATAAATATAGGTAAAGTTCAGCAAATTGTAGGAGATTACTCTTTTTCCCTCTTCTTTCTTCTAGTTGAGTTCTGATCATCTAGCCATTGAAGCCAGGCCAAATGAGTACTATCTGCAAGTATGGGTGTTCTTGTGCATCTCCCCTCACTTCATATCAGCTGGATGCTTCACTCTCCATAGTCCTCTGTGGCTATGTCTCTGTCCACGGGCTCAGGAGTCTCCAGGTCTCACTATACTTCTGGCCAACCAGGTCACAATCCAGGTTGACAGAAGTCTATTGAACATGGTCTGTCTTAGCCCACATCTTCATTGCTGTTTTCCCACCTTTTCCCCTTATTGGTTGACCAATGTGCTCACCAGCAAGATTACATGCCCTAAGAGCCTCATTTTTATCTTAATTCCTCAATTCCCAGAAAGATGATTAAGACAAATACCAGAATCTTAGCTGGAAGTTCTCTTGTTAGAGATACAGAAAAGTTGGGGTAATTGATCTTTTCTGTCTTTGGAAGAGACATAAGAAAAAGCTGAACCAGAAACAGATCAAGGAAGTTAAAAATGTTTTTATTTTTCTGAATCAGTCATCAAGAGTTTGAACTTGTCCTTTTGTGTACTCTAGATGTGCAAAAACACCAGACACCTCTGTGACCCCAGTTCTGTGGTTCATTTGAAGGTCAAGTAAGAATTTGGGGCATGACTGTGTCATGAGTTATGTGTATAATTGACTCCCCTCAACAGATTAAGAGAGGTGATTGAGATTTCTCAGGGACATTAATGTGACCACCCCTGTATGACCTGCAAAAGATTTCCAGAACTGAGACCAGCATTCCTTCTTTTTTTTTAAAGTTTTTATTGTGAGGTTTACATGGGAAAACATCAGTTTTACATTCATCCTATCGTATTTTGT
This sequence comes from Chrysochloris asiatica, assembly GCF_000296735.1. Lineage (NCBI taxonomy): Eukaryota > Metazoa > Chordata > Mammalia > Afrosoricida > Chrysochloridae > Chrysochloris > Chrysochloris asiatica. Next base: position 8,947,421 of record NW_006408642.1, read on the forward strand.
TTCATTGCAGTGATTACAATCCTCTCCATGCATCATCAAATAACCAAAGGGTACACCCCACAGACCCGCCCCCCGGTCATCAGCACACAGCCCCTCTCCCTCCCTGAGCTCAGTGTCCCCAGCTGCTCCATCTGTCCATGTCATCATCTCTGTCTCCATCCCTGCCTCTCAGGGTAGGCTCCCGCTCTCTGCTCTTCTCACTCGATGGTCCAAGGACCTCCACTCTTGGACTGCAAAATCAATCACTCCCCTCTTTTTGTCAAAAAACATCTACCTTTACATTTCTAACCCTCACAGTCAGTCCTGATGGCAATTATTCACTATTGTACCACAAGAGTCTTATCCCCATTTCCTTTCGCCAGCTCCGTCCCAACAGATTGGAAATCATTCGGTGGAGATTCTACCTTCCCCCGCCCCATCTGGAACTAGGCTCCCTCTTGAAAGCTTGTAAGCCAGTCACTTATTGTCTTTATAGGCCCCCCAATTTTGGGTAGCCAATGTCTAAGTTGCCTATCCCTGTCAACCCTGTGTACCCAGAGGGTGGGAGTGATCCTCGCTGTAAAGATTTGTTCCCTTTTTTGAGCTACTACATCCATAAGTATAGGTCAAGTTCATCAAATTGTAGCAGATT
>NW_006408642.1:8949047-8951451 GCF_000296735.1 Chrysochloris asiatica
CCTCCCCCAGCACCCAAGCTATCCTGTGCCAGCATTCCTTCTTATCTGGCTTATACTCACAGAGGATTGGTAAGAAAAAAATTAAAGAGAAAGGCAGGCAGAGAGGTAGAGACAACAGAAGCCAAGAGTCACCCAGATGCTTCTGATTCATCTATCTCCCCCCATACTTATCCACTACATCAAGCAACCTTCTAGAAAGGGCCAAATTTTGGTTCAGAGACCTTCAAGTAAGGAACGTATGCGGTAGTGAGTCACCTCTGACTTTGAAGAGCTAACAAAGACACCAGCTGCAAGGTGATGTGATCTCTTCTCAGCTATGCACAGCAGCTTCCTGTGTAATATAGGGGTTAATGCAAACCACAGAGCCCTGGTGTAGCACTCTAGGATCAGCATTGGACTACTAAACACAAGGCCAGCAGTTCAAACTTAACAGCCGCTCCTCAGAAATCCTGTACAGGGTCATTGTGAGTCAGAATTGGCTCAATGGCACTTAGCCACTACAACACGAATGCAAATCACCCACCCAGGGTACTGGCTGGCTTAGCTCTGTGGTATAGGGAATGTGGCCAAGATGGTACCTGCTTTGTACCTAGCAGGGCCCTCTTTACAATAAGTCTTTCAAGCTGGTAGGTAATAAAGACAGCATTACCATGGCCCTGCACTGCTGACCCAAGTATGTTGTTGTTGTTGTTGTTGTTGTTAAGTGCCGTGGAGTCAGTTCTGACCCATAGAGACCCTGTATAGGGTTTCCAAGTAGTGGCTGATGAACTTGAACCACCAACCTTGCGACTCAAACTGACGTTGCAGTCCAGCAGCACATTAACCCACAGTGCCACAGCAGGACTCCAACCCAAGTGTATGAGGACTGTATGGAAGGCTCAGAAAACAATGGAGAGCCTGTTTCTAAAGCAGGTACCAAGAGCAGCTCCTAGCTTTTGTCAGAGGTATTGCCAAGGCAAGGGCCACAGATTCTAACCCCCAGTGGCCAGGAAATTAGGACTGAGGCTGGCCTGGAGAAACTGAATGGAGAAGGGGGACTCTCATTAGGGGAAGGAATTCGCATGTTCAAAAGCATGAAATACGGTGTATTAATATTAGTGCCTTATCACAGACAGCCTTAATGTTGTTGTTGGCTGCTGGTGAGTCAGCTGTGACACACAGTGACAGAATGACAATGACAGAATGAAGGGTTGTCTGGTCCTGAGCCATCTTCATGATGGTTTGTGTTTTAGTCTGGTGCTGTAGGTATTATGACGACCCATTTCATTGAGGGTTCTTTTGTGTTCATAGAACTACTTTACCAACTATGATGTCCATTTCTAGCACCTGGTGTTTCCGAATGACGTTGTTAGGGTAAAAGAACAAGAAGAAATGACTGATGGAAAAAACCTTAGTGGTGACAGCAGGAATGATCAACAGAACCATAAACAACCTCCAAATACAAATAACAGAGGGGCAGGATCTGGACCAGTTTACAAAAAACTCTCTTCTTGTCAAGCAGGCAGGATATAAACAAGATGAAAAAAAGCAAACAAACTATCTCCTTGTGCATCTGTAACCCAGTGGGGTTTGTGAATCTTCAGTCCCTATTCATCTACCCAGCAAGGATTGTTAACCATCCGCTAACTATTAACCTCCTCCTTAACCAGTTTGTAGCACAAGCGCAAAATGTCACCGGATGACTCCAACATGGAGCCACCAAGGCAGACCTGCTTCTTGAAGCAGGATCCTGACAGAAGAGCTCATGTCACATATCCCAGACACCTCTGCAACGGAATCCTTCTTGGATGGGCATGTTCTAGGCACCTTTCCATTCTGTTGGTGTGATTGTTTTCATCGTCTTCTAGCAGTGGTCTGCCTCTTCATTCTTTTCATGAAGCTCTGTAGTCTCATGAGTCATTATTCCCTTCAGACACCTTAGATCTTCTTTGCTTCTCCCCTACATTCTTCTTAGTTTTCTTTTCTTTCTTCAATCTTAATCATTGATTTCTTTTAATTGGGTAAAAATACATGAAATGTCAATTGAACAACTTTTACTTGTATAATTCATTGACATTGATTGTATTCTTCGTATTGTGCAACCATTATGACGATCCTTTTTGAAGTGTTCCACCACCATTTAAATTCATTGCCTTTTTAATTGGGTAAAATATATATAAAACATTTGTATAAACTCAGTTTCAACATACTTCTACTCCTAATTTACCAACTATCTTGTTATGCAACATTTCACATTTACAACAGTTATAAAAATCAATTTGGTACATGAACAATAAGGTACACCTAAGGGAAGTGTTAAAGAGCAAAGATGTCAGCTTGAGGACTAAGGTGCACCTGACCCAAGCCATGGTATTTTCAGTAACCTCATATGCATGCGAAAGCTGGACAGTGAATAAGGAAGACC
>NW_006408642.1:8953400-8961143 GCF_000296735.1 Chrysochloris asiatica
GCAACATCAGTGGGCTCAAGCATGGCAACAATTGTGAGGTTGGCCTAGGACCAGGCAGTGTTTTGTTCTGTGTGCACAGGGTCGCTATGAGTCAGTACAAACTCGATGGCACCTCACAACAACAACAAGGTGCTCAGTCAATATAATTCTAGCTGTGATGGTTAAAGTTGTATATCATCAGCTTGTCTGGGCCATAATTCTCATTGGTTTGGCAGTTATGCATTGGTGCAGCTCTCCTTTGTTTTCAAAGTTGCCATGAGGCTTGAGTCCCCTGGGCTGAAAATTGGAAGGCCTGATTCCTACATAAGAAGTTCAAGTCCCCAAGAATGAGGAAGAAGCACAAGATTGATCACCCTGATAAGGACTCATCCCTGGGTGTTCCCATGGATGGGGACTGGCCTCAGTGGGTGTTTTGAGTCCCCAAGAGCTGCAGGCAATCTCCATGATGAGGGGTTCAAATCCCCAAGACCCACTGGAAGTCTTCCTTCTGTCTTTCTTATCTCTCCTACTCCCTGCTGTGTGTTTTCTCTCACGTCTGTCATCCTTCAATTGCCATCTAACAAATCTGGGTTTCCAGAGCTATCCCAGGAAACTTTGAAGAGGAATCTCTTTCTGCTCATTAAGGGGGTCCAAGACCCTGTTCTGATTCATTGTTTGACCCTCAGAATCGTCACCTCATCAATCCCTATTTGTTTGGCTCCCTCTGGCTCTTCGTGCCAGTTCAATTCCAAACACTCAGAGGAGTTTTTCTCTTCTACATTCAAGAAAGTGAGACAGAGAACATTACTCAGGCCCTTAGTAAGTCTTTCTTCTCAGAATTAAACAGGCAGACTTCAAAGACTTATTTCTCTCTCTTTCATGAAGATCTTGGGCCCATTGTGGGATGCTGTTTAACTCTTGGACTCCTTTGTGTAAGGTGGGCACTGCAGATCAGGCCATCTATGGCCCTTGGACCCTGTCTTAGGCTGGGTTTCTCTAGAGAAGCAAAACCAGTGGAATATATATAGTTAAGGAGCTCTGGTACCATAGTGGTTATGAGTCGGGCTACTAGCCTCAAGGTCAGCAGTTCAAAATGACCAGCTGTTCCACTGGAGAAAGATGAGGCTTTCTGCTCCCATAAAGATTTACAGCCTTGGAAACTCTACGCAGGGTCGCTATGAGTTGGAATCGACTCCATGGCACACCACCACCATATATATATTTATTGCTGTGGTTAACTGCTGTCAAGTCAGTTCTAACTTATAGCGACCCTGTAGAGGGTTTCCAAGGAGCAGCTGGTGAGCTTGAACTGCCAACCTTGCAATTCAAACCGACTTTGCAGTCCAACACATTAACCCACAGTGCCATACCAGGACTATATATATATATATATATATATTATGTTTATATTAAGAAAATAATTGTAGAGATGAAAGAGTGTAAAATTTAGATCAGATGAACCGAGATTACTAAGCAGGGCCAGCAGGCAGGTGGACAGGTCTGGCAGGCAAGCAGATAAAAAAGCAAGCCACAGGCTCTCATACTTCAGACATATTGTCAGGAGGGACCAGTCACTGTAGAAGGATATCATGTTTGGTAAGGTGGAGGATCAGAAAAAAAGAGGAAGACCCCCAGTGAGATGGATTGGCAAAGTGGCAGCATCAATGGGCTCAAGCGTGGCAATGATAGTGAGGTTGGCCCAGAATTGGGCAGTGTTTTGTTCTGCTGTGCATAAGGCCGCTATAAGTCGGTACCAACTCATCAACAACACAGGCTCAAATCAAAGAACCAGAAGTTGGAAGATGAGCCAGATGCAAGAATCAAGCCCAGCAGAAAGCAAGCAAGCTTTACCAGAGTGTCCATTATATTGGAAGAAGGACACACTCTTGAGGAAATATCCTTTCAATTGATTGGCTCATAGCCAATCATCATAGAGTTAATTATTCCTGCTCATAACCAACCATCATAGAGTTAACTACACTGTACTTCTTCCAACACAGATTTGTTTGTTCTTCTGGCAGTCCATGGTACTTTCAATATTCTCCCCCAACACCATAATTCAGATACATCAATATTGAAAGTACCATGGACTGCCAGAAAAACAAACAAATCTATCTGTGTTTCACAAAGTGCAACCAGAATGCTCCTTAGAAGCCAAAATGGCCAGACTTTGTCTCTCATACTTCTGACATATTATCAGAAGAGACCAGTCCCTGGAGAAGAACATCATGCTTGGTGAAGTGGAGGGTCAGCAAAACAGAAGAAGACCCTAACGAGATGGATTGGCACAGTGGCAGCAACAGCCTGAAGCATAGTAACAATTGTGAGATTGGTGCAGGACCAGGCCACACCTGAGTAATCTTAGTCAGTAAAAGGCAACAGCCCTCTCTTGGAGGGCGGATGTGTGATTAGTACTCCTGGTAACACTATGTCCACAGTAGACAGTTAATGGGGGGCACATTGAATCGACTAAATCTTTTTCATGTTCTGGAAAAAACAAGCAGGCTCGTTCAAATAAACACAAGCCTTTGTCAGGGTCTAGACTAGAGGCTTAATTAAAGGAACTTCTCTTCTGCCGATTTCCTGTTAGTGTTTATGCTACTAAGCCTTGCCTGGGTTGGTCGCCCATCTAGTCCGGTGAGTCTCAGATACTGTTCATTTTCCCTTTGAACCCAGCTGACGTTGTCAGGTAGGTAAGATGCTCCCTTTGGACTGGAAAATCAACCACACAGAGGTTCTATAGAAGTGATGGCAGGCACACATGCTTAACTTTAGCTTAACTACATGGTGAGAAAGCCAAATTCTCTGTGCCACCAAGACCCCAGGAAACAGGCAGCACTGTTGACTTGCTGAGAGCTTGGAGCTATCGAGGAAAACAAAAGTTTTTACATTTAAACATACAACAGAGGGAAGATTCCCAGGGTTTAACCTTGAATGTGATTTGGGGTTCACCAGTGTCCAGAAAAGGCAAGAACCGGATTGGGGAACCTTTCTGTTGCTTTCTAGACACTTTGCAGCTACAAAGGCTTCTCCCATTTGAGTCTTACCACACTCTTCAGTGTAGGTAAAGCAGGGCCAGTAACCTCCACTAACCAAACACCAGATTCACTGCTATGTGGATTCTGACTGCTGGTGACCCCATGTGCTACAGTGTAGAAGGGCTCCGTTATCTTAATGAAAGCAGACACCAGGCCTTTCTTCCACAGTACTACTGAATGGGTTTGATCTTTCAACCTTTAGAATAGTAGTTGAGCACACACACTTTGCACTACCTAGGGACCTAGTGTCTCCACTACAGAGGGAGAAGGCTCTGTATGCTAATGTGATGTAGCCAAAGGTCACACAGCTCAACACAGCAGAACTGGAACCTGAACTCAAGATGTCTAGCTCCCAAATGCCCACTTCAGTAATAATGTAGGGGTTCTGCTCAGGCCAGGGGACCGTCCAGACTGAGACTCAAGTACTGTGTACCCCTAGATGTTTTTTGAAATAGTCACTAAGTGATTGTCAAGAGTTTGTGCATTTTTAACTTTGCAACAATTTATCTTTCTAAATATATGATATTGACATGCTAATCAATACTTATTAATTCATCCTGGTGGTGTTTTTGAAACATGATCGTCGATTCGTTGACACTCTTCACACCAAGAGGTAAAGTCTGTGTCCTCTTTGCTTGAATTTGGACAAAGCTTTGTGTCAGCAGTGATCCTGGGTGATTTGTGAAGTCAGATAAGAGAAGATCTCACAGCTGTGTTAGTCTCTCTTTAGAACACTCAGAGCCTCCCACCTGAGGCCACTTTGGGAAGAGATCAGTTGGAGAGATGAAGTAGATAGACGATACATGGATGGATGGATGGATGATAGATAAATAAATAGACCCCCCCCAGAGTTTGAGTCTTCCCATCCTTCAAAATGGCCTCAGTTCAGCCACCATCCCTCTATGACTTCAGAGAGAACTCAGTCAAACCAGATTGTTTTAAGTCATTGTTTGGGGGGGGAGGGGGGGGAGTTACACAGCAGAGTAGCTAACCAGACATAGCTCGTTACTGTATTCAATAGTAATTTACACTTATAGAACAAGATCATAACAGTATCCTGTAATCTGGAACTCCCTCGTCCAGGACTCTGGCTTGAACCGACAGTCCATATTCCAGGTAAAATGATTCCCTTGGTAGAAGTGACTCCAAAATCAGCTACTGTTTCTGGGCCAAAACCATAAATGGTTCTCATAAACGGTCATTTGAAATGAGACCACACTGAACAAATCAGAGCCCTCGAAAGCTTCCCCTTCACATCCACCCGTACCCCATACCTGCTCTCCTACTCTCCTGCTTTATAATGGAATATGTAGCTTTAACACCTAAAAGGGCCCAAGGGCACATCAAGGCCAGCCCACTCATTTTACAGGTGAGGAAACCTAGATTAATGAGCTTCTGAAAGGTCACAGACTTGATAGCTCTGTGGAGCAGTTCTACACTGCACACATGGGGTCACCTTGAGTCCAAACCAAGTAACAGCAGCATGACTTGCCCCGGGTTGTACTGTTAATGGGTAGACAGTAGGACTAGAACACATCTCAATGTTCAGTACTCCAGTTCATCACTTCATGCCCTGGACTGGAAATTGACTGTGTCATCTTTCAGACACAGAGCACAGATAAGCACAGACAGACCTACCTACCTACCTATCTGTTTAGCTACTCACCTACCCATCTGTCTGTCTACCCATCCATCTGACCATCCATTTATTGACTTACCAAATCATATTAGTAGTTGAGAGGAATCTGGCAGCGTCCTTCTCATCCACCTGTTACGACTGTAGGTTAAATTACGTTTCCATTCAGGTGAATACAATTTGTGTAAATAGCTGCTAAGACAAACAGAACCAAAACAAAGTCAAAAAGAGGAATTTTGGCCTGTATGGTCGCTGCTCAGCGCAGATGCCGCGGAGGAGCACTGGGGTAAGTAAAGTGGAAGATTTTCATCTTTGAGAAATGTATTCTAAAACCCTCCCTGTTTAATGTTGTTCTCTTCTTGTTCCATTAAGTCAAAGTACAAATCAGCACAGTTTCCAATATTTTAAAATGCTATGTTACTATTGGAAAGTATTTGATGTAAGGTTGTGTATGTATTGTGTATATACCTCACGTTCGAGTTCATGGCTTTGACTTACCTTCTATAGAAAAATGAGTAACACAAAAATTGATATCCTTAATTATAACCATAATGGCCTGAGTACTAGCATTGGTGTTAAGCGTCATTTTGTACTTTTACCTTTCTGTTCTCTGTATTGTACTAACTAATCTCCTGAATCATTGAACTGCTTTAAAAGAAAAGTAGAGGAAGACAACTTGGCCCTTTGTACATGTTTTCTTGTTGATCAAATAACAATCAAACAAACAGGTAATGCAGCTGAGTGGGGTATATGTCAAACCCTTGGCTTGGTGTTACTAATGGGCAGAATTGCACAGTAGTGAGCAGTTACCAAATGATTGCCTTTAGTGATCCATGCACTTATGTTACTGATTAAACTTATTCCATCAATTGGTTAATCATTCATTGTATTAAAATCTTTACGTTACTTTCCCCCCCCCCAAGATTAATTGAAAACTTGTATGAAACATGTTTACCGAGAGAAGTAGTGTTCTATACATATTATCAAGTAATTTAGCAAGAGTATTTTTAGGTATAAATTATATTTCAAGCATTTAAAGTGAATTTGAGATTAAAAGTAAAGCATGGAGGTGGGGCTTGATGGCGGCTAGGGTGGAGGTGTAGTGAAGTTCGCAGTCAGCCATACCACAGAATACCAGGCAAAGCAGATCCAGGGCAGAGCTCCAAAACTCGAAACCACAGAGATAGGAATATTTTGAAGGTTTGAAGGCTTATAGATTGTGGAACTTGAAGCTGAAGTAAAAAATCACATACTTTTGAATGTGCCGGGCTGGACTCAGAGGCTCAGAGCCAACATCTTGGGTGAGACCAAATGGCAAGACCAAGCGGGGGGAGCAGAAACACCAGGGCAAAACACTGCGGGAACCTTAGGACAAAGGTGGACAATACACTTTGTCAGTTTTGCTTTGTTCTGATTCTCTTTTATTTATTTATTTTTTGGTATCTGGTCACTGGCGTGCCCACTGTTCACCCAACTCCATTCTGGTGACTAGAGGGGAAGCCTGAGCAAGTGGACACCCCCCACCCTCACCACTGATGGGTTCTTCTGCCACACATGCGCACAGATACTCAGTCCAAGAGCAGTCCCTGAACATTTTTTGCTTGTTTGTCTTTTTTATTTTTATTTTTAAATAAATGTTTTATTGTGTATTGAATGATAGTTTACATGGGGAAACATTAGTTTTACATTCATTTTCTCATACATCGTTTCATTGCCTTAGTTACCATCCCGTGCATGCATCATCCCCCAATGAAAGCATATACCTTGCATGTCCCCCTCCACCCCCCACTGTCCTCAGCACACAGCCCCTTTCCCTCTCTGCGTCTCAACTCCCCAGGCACTTCATCTCTTCACGTCATCCTCTCTGTCTCCATCTCAGGCCTCACTGCTTCTCTGGGTGGTGTCCCGCTCTCTGCTCTTCTCCGTTGATGGTCCCAGGACCCTCCGCTCCTAGACTGAAAGGTTAGTCATTCCCTCCTTGCTATAAAATATCCGCCTTTACATTTCCAGTCCTCACAATCAGTCCTGGTAACAATTTTCACCATTGCATCAAATGAGACCCATCTGCATTTATTTTCATCAGCCCTTCCCAGACAGGTTGGGTACTGTTCACTGGAGACTCCACTATCCTCCCTGCCCTGTTGATCTAGGTTCCCTCTTGAAAGCTTGTAAGCCAGTCACTTCTTACCTTTGTATCCCTCCCCCCATTTTGGGTAGCCAGTGTTCAAGTTGCCCATCCCTTTCCACTCTTTGTGTGAAGGGGGTGGGAATAACTCTTGTAGCTGGTAATTGTTTCCTCTTTTGAGCTGCTGCAGTTATAGGTGTAGGTTCAGTTCATCCAGTTGTATCAGATGACACTTTTTTTTTTCCTCTTCTTTCTTCCTTGGGTTGAGTTCTGTTCATCCAGTCATTGAAGCCAGGTCAAGTGGGTATCATCTGTAAGCGTGGGTGTTCTTGCGTCTGTCTGCCCTCTTCTTATTAGCTGGTCCCTTCGCTCTCCACGCTAGTCCTCTGTGGCTGTGTCACTGACTCTTAGCCCATGAGTCCCCCGGTCCTGCCTTGCTGCTGGCTGACCGAGTCACCACCCAGGTTCACAGTAGTCTGCTGAACAATGCAGGGCTTAGCTCACCGCTTCATTGGTGTTCTTCGGTCACTTCTCTTTATGGGTGACATGCGTGGTTGCCAATCAGAGCATGTATTTCCATTGTGTCTTAGTCTTGGGAGAGGATTTGTGCTGAGAGGACCCAGCCACTTGCCTTCATGTCTCTTGGTCTAGCAACTTGCTTGTTCTTGTGGTAGCAGTCGGACTGCCCTTAGTGTTCTGTATTCTTCCTGTAGGTCTTTCTTTCAGAAGTGTCTTCTAGTTTTCTGGCTGCTCCAGGCTGGTCTGCTTGCCCTTTTGAGAGGAAAGTTTCCCGTCTCTGAAGGTCTGGATGTGGTTAGGCTTCGATCTATATTCTTCTGTATTGCCGAGGCTCTTCAGAAAACCTACTTCACTGGATACATTTTAGTCCCATTTTAGGTATTCCAATCAGTTATAGGCAGAAGATGGACTTACAAGCTTTCTATGGTGACATCTCTGACTATTCC
>NW_006408642.1:8961905-8967733 GCF_000296735.1 Chrysochloris asiatica
TTGCTTTCCAGAGAGGTTGGACCATTTTGCAGTCCTACCAACAATGCAGGAGTATCTCAGTCTCTCCACATCCCTACCAGCATTTATTGTCCTCAACTCTTTTGATCTTTGCTGTTATTGCTATTGTGAGATGGTATCTCATTATTGTTTTGATTTGCATCTCTCTAATGGCTGGTGATTGTGAACATATCTTCATATGTTTGTTGGCTGCCCGGATTTCCTCCCTGGTGAAGTGTCTGTTCATATACTGTACCCATTTCTTAATTGGTTATTTGCCTTAGTTTTGTAGTTGTTTGTCTCTTATTTTGTTTTTTAATATGGGAAAGGGCAGGACAGGGCTGTAGAGAGGGAAAGAGAGTTTAAAAACAAAACAGGCCGAAAATTAAATTAAAGACTGAGGTATAGCATAGCAACCAACAATGGCATCTTGAAATCTCTCAGGCAGCTTTGAAAGCAAGAAGCTGAAGAGAGGACATTAAAGTCATACTCATATTAGGCTACAGATTTTTTTTTTCTTCTCTCCCTCCTCTCCCTTTTCTGTGATTATAGACTGCAGTATTCAGTCTAGTTTTTGTTATTGCTGTTTGTGTGTGTGTGTGTGTTTTCCCCACTGGTGTTGTTTTGCTGTTAAATGCTTCTCCTTCTACCTTTGGAGGACTCTTTCCATATATTATACAAGAAGAGTCAGCAACTGCTGTCATATAGCCAAGCTACAATCACACTCTGTAAAACACCAAAACACAGGCAAGAACCAATACCAACTGCCATATACCAGGGAGGCAGACAACACCTGTGAAAGTTACTCTGAGTTAAGTAATAAGAAGAGTGAAAAGGGAAGCCCACATCCTGATCACATCTCCCTAGAACCAATCAGAAAGCATGAAAAATACCAAAACACATACTCAATTAAGTATTAAGGCCACAGATAAACATTAAACATGTCCAAGAAGCAAAATCAGATGACCATATCAGCACGTCCAGAAACAAGATAAAATGTCTGAGACAAATGACCTAGAGGTAGACCTGGACTCCATTCTGGAAGGAGGGCAAGCCTTGGAAATGCCTGAGGAGGAATTCAGAAAAATGATTATAAAATGTTTCAAAACACTTTACAATGGAGTTGAGAAAAATAAGGAAGAAGTCAGGAAAGTGCTACAGGAACAATCAAATAAAATACATAACAGCATTGGAAACAATTCAAAACCTACAGAAAGAGGTCCAAATGATCAATAACAGAATTTTCAGAAATAGAGACAATACTCTGAAAGGGCAAAGGAATAGAATAGACGAGACGGAAGGCAGAACTAGTGAACTAGAAGACAAATCTCTCAATACCACTAAAATAGAAGAATAAACACAAAAAAGCATTAAAAAAAATATGAAGAAGGTCTAATATTCATGTTGGACAACATGAAGAGGAATAACTTACTAATTATCAGCATTCCAGAACAAGAAGAATCACACAAGTCCACTGAGGATATAGTTGAAGAACTGATGGAAGAATATTTCTCTGACATCCTGAAAAGTGAAAAGATAAACATTCAAGAAGCTCAATGAACCCCAGGAAGGATAGACCCCAAAAGAAAATCACCAAGACATATCATAGTCAAGCTCTCCAAAATCAAAGACACTTCTGAAAGCAGCTACGGAAAACAGAAGTGTCACATACAAAGGTAAGCAAGTCAGATTAAGCTCGGATCTCACAGCAGAAACCATGCAAGCAAGAAGGCAATGGGGAGACATATATAAAATGCTGAAAGAAAAAAATTGCCAACCAAGAATCCTTTATCCAGCAGAGCTATCAATCAAATATGACGGTGTATTCAAAACATTCTATGACAAACAGAAGATAAGGGATTTTGCCAAAGTCAACTCTGAGCTACAAAACATCCTAAAGGGAGTTCTGTGGACTGAGAACCAACAAGAACAGACAACAACCAGAGATTGACATACGTGGCAGCACCTCCCAGAATTAAGTCAATAAATGGAAGGAAGAGTCAAGAACAGAACAAAACTATAAGCACAAACTCAGAGAATCTGGGAGGTCAATCTATGATCAAAACAAGTACAGTGTAAAAGAAGGTAAACACATAGGAACAGAGATCCAGATGGTGAGAAGGTCAGGTCGATTACAGGATAAAATAGACTGCACTAAATGGAAAGAAAAAATAATAGACTATAAGGCAACATCAAAGAAAATTAACACTTCACAACATACCAAGAGAATGAAAATCCAAGAAGAACATGGAAATATTAAAAGTATGAGGAAACTCACAAGAAAGAACACAAAAAACATGATCTCAACAAAGGAAAACACACAGAACAAAGAAAGCATCAATACCACAAAATAAAACATATTTTCCAAGCAACAATAAAAAATAAAGACTATTTTCCCCTTGAAAGTAGAAGCAAATGAGAGTTGTCTATGTTCTTCAGTATTAATTATTTGAGATATAAGTGAGAGATTTGGGAGTTGAAGCACATCTGAAACTCCCTGGACCCCTAAATATAACAACACCAACAAGATTTTGAAAGAAGAAAAGCAGAAGTGCTCCAGCAGCTCTCAAACCAAGGAAGTAGCAAACATCACACACTACTTTGAAAACTGCTGTCCAAAGCAAAACCAGCGTGATGACAGAAAATTTGAAAAATGTTGAATCGGCAAATGCTGTGTTATGTATATTTAGAAACAAAATAATTAAAAAAAAAAAAAAATTAGAACCAGAAAATGTGTTTGACATCTAGGGGTTTCCTTCAGAAAAAAAATGGGTTTTCTGAAGAGGAAGGCAGGAGGGTGTGAACTGGAAGCTAAGTGGGCAGAATCTGGAAGTATTGCTTAAATTCCCAATTTTAAGGAAGTAAATTAAGTCCTGGTGTTATGCTGTGGGATAAGCACTGGACTGCTAACCAAAAGGTCAACAGTTCAAACACACCCGCTTCTCCTCAGAAATGCTATATGAGTCTCTGAGTCATAACTGACTCGATAGCGCTTAATAGCAATACCAACAATACATATATATTCAGGTATAGTAGAGCAACATTGTTTTGTTGTGTGCCGTTGAGTCTGTTCCAACTCTTAGTAACCTTTTTTCAAGGGTTTCTGAGTCAGTACACCTTTGTAAGAGCAGGAAGACTCATTGATCTCCCTTGTAGTTGCTGATGGACTTGAACCACTAACCTGTGGTTCACAGTCCAGTGTATTCTATGGAGCCACCACTCTCCCCATAGTAGAGCATATTGTGGGCAAATTTCTTAGCTGTAACTGAACACGTTTAAGGACTGAGCCACTGGACTTGAGGGTTTGAACCATAATCTTGGAGACTTCAAAATCAATTGGCATAACATAGTCCAGAAAATGTTCTACATCTTATTTTGGTGAGTAGTGAGTAGGGTCTTTAAAATGTGTGAGTGGCCATTTAAAATACAACTATTGGGCTCTTCCTGTCTGGACTAAGATAAGTGAAGAAAATCAAAGGCTCAAGGAAATAAATAGACCATATGAACCACAACTTCCACCGGCCTGAGACTAGAAGAACAAGATGGTTCCTGGTTTTCAATATTGGTTGCTCTGATCATGATCACAGTAGAAAATCCTGGATAGAGTGAAAGAAAAATGTAGAACAAATTTGACACCATAAAAAAGATCAGACATATTAGTCTGTTGGAAACTGGTGAAATCCCTGAAACCATGGCTCTGAAACACCTTTCAAATCTGGAACTGAACCCACTGCTGGAGATCACCTTTCATTCAAACAATTGTTGTTGTGTGGTGTTGTGTTGGTTCCGACTCATAGTGACTATGTATAGGGTTTCCAAGGAAAAGCTGGTGGGTTTGAACCACTGACCTTGTGATGAGCAGTCCAGTGCTTTCCTGCAGTATCACACCAATAGACCTATAAAATGAACAGTATCACCCATGAGGAATGTGCTCCTCTACACAATCAACCATATGAGACCAGAATGGCAGCATTTGCCCAAAAATAATGTTCAGAAGTCAGGAAGGGGCAAGAAAGATGGCAAATGGCAATGGGGGCCCGGGGAGGAAGTGGGAAGAGCGCTGTTACACTGAGGGGGCTGCTACTAATAGCTTTAAACAAAGTGTGGATAAATGGTTGAATGGGGAGCTAATTTACCCTGTAAACTTTCACCCAAACCTCAATAAAATTTTAAAAATCAAAAATTAGTTCATTGTAAGTATAAAGAAGAAAATAAATATCCCAATCTCAACCCCCATTGATGATATTAATTAATGTTTTCCATCATTGAAATAATGTGACCAATAGAGTGACAAATCTTTCTTTTCACTGAGCGTGATGGCATAAGTTTACCCCATATCATTAAAATATGTTCATGAGCATCACTTGTTTTCTAAAACTCTATTTTGCATTGGGTAAAGGTTTACAGAACAAATCAGTTTTCCATTCAACAATTCATATACATTTTGTTTCATGTAATTGATTACAATCAGCACAGTATAACATCTCTCATCCCCTTTCTGCCCTGTGGTTTCCGTTTGCATTCCTCCTCCTTTCCTAATGCTTCCTGTCTTCTGAATGTTGGCCCTTTTGTTCTCAAATGGTTGATTGGTTTAAGAAATGCATACCTCCCTAGTGTTATTGTTCCCCTTATAAGACCTGTCTGTTGTTGAGCTGAAAGTTGAGCCATGGAGGTGAATTCAGTTCTAGGCCAGAAGGATGACTAAGGGTTGTAGTCATGGGGGTCCCACCAGTTTCGATGCAACCATTAAGCCTGGTATTGCTTATGATTTTGAGTTTTGTTCTACATTTTTCTCCCACTGTATCCAGGACCTTCTAGTGTGATTCCTTTCAGAGTTGTAGGCAGTGACAGCCAGACACCATTCATGCTGACTTCAGGGTCATGTGGTCAATTTGGACTACTCGTTTCCATGCCTCTTTGATTTTCTTCACTCTTTTTGCTCCGGATCAGGATTGACCAATAGTTGTTCCTTAGATCGCTGCTCAAAAGCTTTTAAGACTCCAGTAGCTACTCACTAATTCTCTGTGGACTATGTTGTGTCAAATGATCTTGAAGTCCCCTGAGACTATGATCCTGAGCCCCCAGGCCCACCAACTTATTCCCTCAAATTATTTGATTATGGTTAAGAAGTTCATATAAGACTTTGCTCCCTTTATGCTCTACTATATTCATGGCGATACTTGCAGCATACATAAATACATATGTAGAAATAGCCTCTGTCAAACCTATAGTATACATGTGGGTATAGTCCTGGTCTCCTTCCCACACTTGTTCAGCTTGCATGTCTGTGTTATTGTTATTGTTGCTAAGTGGCATGGAGTCAGTTCCAATTCATAGCATCCCTGTATAGGGTTTTTGAGGAGCAGTTGGTGGGTTTGAACTGCTGAGTTGGTGGTTAGCATTCCAGTGTTTATGCTCTAGTGTCACACCAGGCATGTCTATGTCTCCACTATAAAATAATACTATTGCTGCTATTGCAGGGTTACACATAGACTAGTATTTACCCCTGCCACCTTTAGCTCTTATATTCCTCCCAGTGTCTTCTTTAGCCTCAATCATTTTTTGCTGACCTCCCCCTTATTGTATATTGCCTTCCCCTTCACCCAAGTTAGCATGTGCCTATCCTTTGGTTAGTGATTTACCTTCCCTTCCCCTCCCACCCCTTGTTGTTGTCATGTGCCATCGAGTCGGAACCGACTCATAGCGACCCCATGCACAGCAGAACGAAACAATGTTCAATCCTGGGCCAACCTCACTACCGCTGCCACACTTGAGTCCATCAATGATGCCACCTGGCTGATCCATCTCGTTGGGGGTCTTCCTCTTTTTCT
>NW_006408642.1:8969614-8974730 GCF_000296735.1 Chrysochloris asiatica
TAGATTTGTTTTCATTTTCTTCAGCTTTAATTTGAATTTGCATATCAGTAATTGATGGTCTGTTCCACAGTTTGCCCCTGGCCTTGTCTTCACTGATGATATGGAACTTTTCCATCTTATCTTTCCACAGATGTAGTCTATTTGATTTCTATGTGTTCCATCTGGCGAGGTCCATGTGTACCTCCCACCCCTGGTAACCATCAAAAAAAATGTTTCTGTTAGTGTGAAAACCTTTTCTGGGCTTCCTGTAATTGTGGTTTTATGCACTGTTTGGCCTTTCTTGATTGACTAACTTCATTCAGTATAATGTCCTCCAGGTTCATTCATTTTATGAAGTGTTTCACAGATACATCATCATTCTGTAAAGTTGCATACTAGTCCATTGTGTCACTATGAGTTGGAACCAACTCCACGTTATTTAACAACAATGGCTAATGAGACAGCACACAACATCAGTACCGACAATGGCTATTGAGCATAACTATTTCTTCATGTGTCTGTTGGCTTATTTGGTAAAGTTTCTGTCCATGTCTTCTATCCATTTTTAATTGGATTATTTGTCTTTTTGTTGAAGTGTTGCAGTTTTCTATGAAATTTAGAGATTAGCTCTTGTAAAAAATTTTGTTGTCAAAAATTTTACTCAGAAGGTTCTGTTTTTAACTCTTTTTCTGAAGTCTTTTGAAGTGCATAAAGTTTAATTTTTAGGAGGTCCCAGTTATCTATCCCAGAACCACCAATCATATGTCAGTTTGTTGTACTGTGGAGGGTTGTGTGTTGCCGTGATGCTAGAAGCTATGCCACCGGTATTTTAAATACTAACAGGGTCACCCATGTGAACAGCTCTCAGCTGAGTTTCCAGACTAAGACAGACTAGGAAGAAGGCGAGGCAGACCACTTCTGAAGGGTGAACCACAGAAAACCTTCTGTATAGCAGCAGATCATTGTCTGATAGATACAGTGCTAGAAGGTGCACCCCTCAGGTTGGAAGGCACTCAAAATACCACTGGGAAAGAAGTGCCTCTGCAAAGCAGAGTTGACCTTGATGACATGAATTGAGGAAAGCTTTC
Source organism: Chrysochloris asiatica (assembly GCF_000296735.1). Lineage (NCBI taxonomy): Eukaryota > Metazoa > Chordata > Mammalia > Afrosoricida > Chrysochloridae > Chrysochloris > Chrysochloris asiatica. Next base: position 8,970,682 of record NW_006408642.1, read on the forward strand.
AAGACCTTCATTTGCTGATGTGACACAACTCAAAATGAAAATAAATGGCAGCAAATATCCATTAATAATCAGAATGTGAAATGTATGAAGTATGAATCTAGGAAAAATGGAGTTCATTAAAAATGCAATGGAACACATACATATCAATATCCTAGGTGTCAGTAAGCTAAAAAAATCTGTCTTGGAAGAAGTAGAGTCAGTTTTACAACATTTGCGTCATCATAGTCAGAATGCTCCTTAAAAGTCAGGATAGTGAGACTTTGTATTCCACACATTGGACATGTCATCAAGAGGGCCAAGTCCCTGCAGAATAACATTCTGCTTAGTAAAGAGGTGGATCAGTGAGAAAAAAGAAGACCCCCAACAAGATGGATTGGCACAGTGGCAGCAGCAATGTGCTCAAGCGTAACACTAATTGTGAGGATCGTGCAGGACCAGGCAGTGTTCTGTTCCTTTGTGCATGGGGTCACTATGAGTCAGAACCAACTTGATGGCACCCAACAACAAGTAACAGATGAGCTGAAATGCACAGGTTTTGGTCATTTTAAATCAGACAGTCATATGGTTTACTCTTCCAGAATGACAAAATGAAAAGGAATGGCGTTGTATTTATTGTCCAAAAGAGTGTTTAAAGATCTGTCTTGAAGTACAATATTATCTGTGATAGGATAAAAGAGCAGTTAATACCACTATCATTCAAACTACTTAACCCAATGACAAAGAAATTGAAGAATTCTAAAGACTTCTTCAGACTGAAATTAATTAATAAATTAATAACAAAATAGGAACAAACTTAGGGGTACTAATACACGACATAAATATACTACCAAATATAACTGAAAACAAACAAGCAACAGAACACAAAATCAATGACTGGGACCTCCTAAAAATTAGACACTTAAGTGCATCAAAAGATTTCACCAAAAGAATAAAAAGAGAACCCACAGACTGGGAAAAAATCTTTTTGCAATGACATATTAGAAAAGGGACTAATCTCTAAAATTTATAGAGAATGTTAACACCTCAACAAGAAAAAGACAAATAGTCCAATTTAAAAATGGACAGAAGACATGAATTTCACTAAAGAAAGTATTCACTTGGCAAACAAACATTAAGAAATACTTATGATCATTGTTGTTGTTGTTGTTGTTAAGTGCCGTCGAGTCGGTTCCGACCCATAGCGACCCTGTACAGGGTTTCCGAGGGTGTAAATCCTTACGGGAGTAGAAAGCCTCATCTTTGTCCCGCGGAGCGGCTAGTAGTTTCGAACCGCTGACCTTAAGGTTCGCAGCCCGATTCGTAACCACTACGCTACCAGAGCATTAGCAATTGTTAATTGCCATCAAGTTAGTTCCGTCTCATAGCAACCCTATATAGGATTTCTGAGGAGCAGCTGGTAAGTTTGAACCTCTGACCTTGTAGTTCAAATGATCTTGCGGTCCAGTGCTTGATCCTGCAGCACCACACCAGGATTCCAGGACTTCCTTAGAGACTCCATTGGTGGTGGTGGTGGTGGTGTGCAGTAGAGTCGGTTCCAGCTCATAGTGACCCTATATAGGGTTTCCGAGTCTATAAATCTTTACGGGAGCAAAACACCCCATCTTTCTCCCATGGAATGGCTGGTAGTTTCAAACTGCTCAGGTTAGCAGCCTAACTTGTAACCACTATGCTACCAGAGCTCCTTAGAGACTCCATTAGAGAGATGTTAATTAAAACACTAATAAGAAATCATCTTACCCTAGCATTAATAGCAAAGTTCAAAAAAAAAAAACAGAAAGCAACAAATGCTTTCTGTGGGTGTGGAGAGACTAGGATCCTCCTACACTGGTGGTGGGACGATAGAATGTAGAAAACAGTATGATGCTTCCTCAAAAAGTTGGAATTAGAAATATATGACCCAACAATCCCTCTACTTGGTATATATCCTCAAGAAATAAGAGCCATGACGTGACTAGATATATGCACAACCAGGGTCACTGCAGGAGTATTCACAATAGCAAAACAAGATGGAGACAGCTTAAATGCACATCCATAGAAGAATGGTTAAACAAACTTTGGTACATTGACACAATGGAATACTATGCAATACTGAAGAATAATGATGGATCTATGAAACATCTCATAATAAGAATGAGCATGGAAAACATGCTGAGTGAAATTAGTCAATCACAAAAACACAAATATTATGTGAAACCACTATTGTAAAAAGTCAAGAAAATGTTTTCATGTTAAAAGAAGCGTTCTTTGTTGATTGATGGGAGTAGGAGGGAAGGGAGAGTAATTCACAGGCTAGAGAGTAGACTCCACCACTGGTCTGTAAGTTTGTCATAATGTGATGGCTTATGTGTTGCTCTGACGCTGAAAGCTATGCCACTGATAGTCTGGATACCAGCTGGGTCACCTGTTGTAGAAAGGTTTCAGTGGAGCTTTTAGACTAAGACAGACTTGGAAGAAGCAGAGGCAGACTACTTCTGAATATTTAGCCACTGAAAACATATGAATAGCACCAGAATATTGTCCAGTATAGTGCCAAAAGATGAGCCCCTCAGATTGGAAGGCACTCAAAGTACAACTGAAGAAGAGCTGCCTCTCCAAAGCAGAGTTGACTGCAATGATGCAAACAGAATAGAGCTTCCGGGACCTTCATTTGCTAATGCATCACAACTCAAAATGAGGAGAAACAGCTGCAAACATCCATTGATAATGGGAACATGGGATATTCTAAGTATGAAGCTAGGAAAATTAGAAGTTGTCAAAAATTAAATGGAACACAAAAAGGTTGATATCTAAGGGATTAAGTGAGCTGGAGACCACATTCTAGAAGATTGCAAAACCAATGAATTGTTCTTGCAAAGAGCTTTTTAAAAAAATATAAAAGGCAATTATAAACATAGAGCTCACCAGATGGGATTCACAGAAATTAAGTTTACTACATCTGGGGGAAGAGATGGTGGAAAAGCTCTGTATCATTAGCCAAAATAAGGCCAGAGACCAATGTGGAACAGACCATCAGTTTCCCTTATGCAAGTTCAGGCTGGAGCTAAAGTAAATTTTAAGAGTACATGGGACACTCATGTAGTACATAGTGAATAATTACTATCAGGACTGACTGTGAGGGTTGGAAATGTAAAGGTAGACGTTTTGTAGCAAAAGGAGGGGAGTGGTTGACTTTGCAGGCCAGGAGCAGAGGTTCTTGGGACCATCAAGGGAGAAGAGCAGAATGTGGGACTCTCCCCAGAGAAACAGTGACACCAGAGATGGAGGCAGAGACAATGAGGTGGAGAGATGGAGTAGCTGGGAACTCTGGACTCAGAGAGGGAGAGGGGCTGTGTGTCGACAACCAGGGGGCAGGCTTGTGGGGTGTACCCTCTGGTTGGTTGATGATGCATGGAGGGGATTGTAACCATAGCAATGAAATGATATACAATAGGATGAATATAAAGCTAATGTTCTCCCATGTAAACTGTCACATAATTCACAATAAAACATTAAAATAAAGTACTTGGGAGCCAAAATATGACCTTGAATATATCCCACCTGAACTTAGAGACCATCTCAAGGAAAAATTTGATGCATTAGACACTAATGATGGAAAACCAGGAGAGGTGTGGGAAGACATCAAGATCATCATACAAGAAAAAGCAAAAGGTAATTTAAAAGACAGGAAATAAAGAAAAGACCAAAATAGATGTCAAAAGAGACTCTGAAACTTACTCTCCAGTGAAGAGATACTAAAGCAGATGAGAGAAATGAGGAAGTCAAATAGCTGCAGAAATTTAAAACAGGCAGCTCCAGAAGACAAAGTCAAGTATAATAATGAAATGTACAAAGACCTGGACTTAGAAAATCAAAAGGGTAGAACACACTCAGCATTTCTAAAGCTGAAAATACTGAAGAAAAATTGAATCCACGACTTCATGGGCAAAAAACTGAATGATGCAGAAATCATTCAAAGAGTCACTACACCAAAAAGAAATGATCAATGTTCAACCATTTCAAGAGGTAGCATATAATCAAGAACTAATGGTACTGGAGAACAAACAAGATGG
>NW_006408642.1:8989740-9000979 GCF_000296735.1 Chrysochloris asiatica
CCTCTCTTTGGAATGAGCACAAATACATATCTCTTCCAATCAGTTGGCCAGATATTTTTCTTCCAAACTGTGATGACTTGTGAGTTGCTTTGAATCTGGAAGCTGTGCCATGGGTATTTTAAATACCAGCAGGGTCACCCATGGTGGACAGGTTTCAGATGAGCTTCCAGTTGAAGACAGACTAGGAAGAAGGAGGAATGAACTATTTCCAGATATTTAGTTACTGAAAACCTTATGAATAGTAGTGAAAAACTGTCAGATATAATGCTGGAAAGTGAGCCCCTCAGGTTGGAAGTTACCCATAATTCAACCGTAAAAGAGCTGCCTCCTCAAAGTAGATGTGACCATGATGACGCAAATGGAGTAAAGCCCATGGGAGTAAAGCCCACGGAACCTTCGTTTGTTGATGGGGCACAACTCAAAATGAAGAGAATCAACTGTAAACATCCATTAATAATTGGAACATGGAATGTACGAAGTTTGAATCTAAGAAAATAGGAAATTGTAAAAAATGAAATAAAATGCATAAACTTCGATATCTTAGGCATTAGTGAGCTAAAATGGACTGGTATTGGCCATTTTGAATCTGACAATCACTTGGTTTACTATGCTGGGAATGACAAATTGAAGAGGAATGGTGTTGTCAAAAAGAAAATATCCAGATCAGTCATGAGGTACTCACTGTCTGTGATAGGATTGTATCCATGTGCCTACAGGGAAGACCAAGGAGCTCTGGTAGCATAGTGGTTACTGATTGGGCTGTGACCCACAAGGTCAGCCCGAAACTACCAGCTGTTCCACAGGAGAAAGATGATGTTTCCTGCTCCCATAAATATTTACAGCCTTGGAAACCCTGTACAGGGTTGCTGTGAGTCAGAACCCACTCCACAGCACATAACCATCACCACCACCACAGGGACAACCAGTTAATACCATTATTATTCAAATTTACACACCAACCACTAAAGCCAGTCAGGGTGAAATAGAAGAATTTTACCAACTTCTTCAATCTGAAATTAATCAATCATGCAATCAAGATGTATTGATCATTAGTGGTGATTGGAATGCAAAGGTTGGGAGTAAAGATCAGTAGTTGGAAAATAATGGCCTTGGTGATAGAAATGATGCTGGAGAGCACATGATAGAATTCTTCAAAATCACTGATTTGTTCATTTCAATGACCTTCTTTAGACAGCATAAGAGACGATTATACACATGCACTTCACCAGATGGAACACATAGAAATCAAACTGACTACATCTGCAGAAAGAGACAGTGGAAAAGCTCTATATCATCAGTCAAAACAAGTCCAGGGGCAGACTGTGGAACAGATCATCAATGCTCATATGCAAATTCAAACTGAAGCTGAAGAAAATGAAAACAAGTCCCCAAGAGCCAAAATATGACCTTGAATATATCCCACCTGAATTTAGAGATCATCTGTAGAACAGATTTGATACATTAAACACTAAAGACCAAAGACCAGAAGAGTTGTGTGATGACATCAAGAACATCATACATGAAGAAAGCAAGAAGTCATTAAGAAGACAGGAAAGAAGGAAAATGTCAAAATGGATGTCAGAAGAGACCCTGAAACTTGCTCTCCAGCATAGAGATGCTGAAGCAAATGGAAGAAATAAGGAAGTACAAGAGCTGAACAGAAAATTTCAAAGGTCAGCTCGAGAAGACAAAATCAAATTTACAACAAAATGTGCAAAGATCTGGAATCAGAAAACCAAAATGGAAGAACACGCTCAGCATTTCTCAAGCTGGAAGAACTGAAGAAAACATTCAAGCCTCGATTTCATTACGAAGGATTCTCTGGGCAAGTTATTAAATGATGCAGGAAGCGTCAAAAGATGGAAGAAATACACAGTCACTGTACCAAAAGGAAATGGTTGATGTTCAACTATTTCAAGAGGTAGCATATGATCAAGAGCCAGTGATACTGAAGGAGGAAGTCCAAGGTGCATTGATGGAATTGGCAAAGAACAAGGCACCAGGAAGTGATGGAATAAAAATTGAAATCTTTCAAGAAAGTGAGGTGGCACTGGAGGCACTATGCCAAGAGCACATATAGCCATAGTATTTTCAATTGCTACATATGCATGTGAGCGCTGGACAGCAAATATGGAAGACCGTAGAAGAACTGATGCATTTGAGTTGTGGTGTTGAAAAAGAATATTGGGAGTTCCATGGACTGTTAGAAGAACAAACAAATCTGCATTGGAAGAAATACAGCTAGAATGCTCCTTTGAAGCCAGGATGACCAGGCTTCATTTCTCATACTTTGGACGTATTATCAGTAGGAACCAATTGCTGGAGAAGGTCATTATGCTTGATAAAGTGGATGGATCAGCAAAAAAAAGGAGGACTCTCAACAGTTGCAATCTATATTATAGTCTGAACAGAAAATTTCAAAGGGCAGCTTCAGAAGACAAAGTCAAGTATTATAATGAAATGTGCAAAGACATGGAGTTAGAAAACCAAAAGGGAAGAACACACTCAACATTTGTCAAGCTGGAGAACATAACATCAGGATTGGAGGAAGACTCTGCTATGTGCAGATGATACAGCCTTGCATGCTGAAAGCAAAGAGGACTTAAAATACTTGTTGAGGAAGATCAAAGCCTACAGTCCTCAGTATGGATTGCAACTCAACTGCAGAAAAGATTCAAGCCTCCAATTGCAATATTGGGTGATTCTATGTCCTAATGTGTAGTGTAGTAGTTCCGAATCAGGCTGGCAACCTCAGGGTCAGCAGTTCAAAACTACCAGCTGTTCTGCAGGAGAAAGATGAGGCTTTATGCTCCTGTAAATATTTACAGCCCCGGAAACCCTGTACAGGGTTGCTGTGAGTCAGAAGCAACTCCCCAGCACATAACAACAATGTCTTAATGTGACACTGTAGGATAAGCACTGGACTACTGGATAAGCTCCACCACCTGCTCCTCAGAAACTCCCTATAAGTCAGAACCAACTCAATGACACTTAACAACAACAACAATGGGCAAAATATTGAATATGCAGGAAATAATCAAAAGAAGATGGAAAGAATATATAGAGTCATTGTACCAAAAATAATTGGTTGACATTCAATCTTTTCAAGAAGTGCCATACAGTCAAGAACCAATGGTACTGAAGGAAGAAGTTGAAGCTCCAATGAAGGTACTGGCAAAAACAAGCCTCCAGAAATTGACAGAATAGAAATTGAAATGTTTCTACAGACTGATGCAGTGCTGGAGTCACTCATCTATGCCAAGAAATTTGAAAAACAGCTACCTGGCCAACCACTTGGAAAAAGCCCATATTTGTATATATCCCAAAGAAAGGTGGCCCAACGGAATGCAGCATCAAACAATATCCTCAATATCATGTACAAATAAAATTTTGGTAACAATAATTCAAAAACAGTTGCTGCAGTGTATCAGCAGAGACCTGCCAGAAATTCAATCCAGATTTGAAGAGGACATTGAACTAAGGGACATCATTGCTGATGTCAGATCAATCTTGGTTGAAAACAAAGATTAACAGAAAGATGTTTACTTGTGCTTTACTAACTATACAAAGGCATTTGACTGTGTGGATCATATGGGTATCATTGCAAAAACTGGATATTCCAGAACGCTTAATTATGCTCATGAATACATAGAACACAACAAGGGGATATTGAATGCTTTGAGATCAGGAAAAGTGTGCAGCAGGATTGTATCCATTCACCATATTTATTCAATCTGTATGCAAAGCGAATAGTCAGAGAAGCTGAATTATATGAAGAAGAATCCATCCTCAGGACTGGAGGATGACTCATTAACAACCTGCAATATGCAGATAACACAGCCTTGCTAACTGAAAGCAAAAAGGGCTTAAAATACTTCCTGATGAAGATCAAAGACTACAGTATGGTTTACAACTCAATGTCAAGAAAACAAAAAACCTTACCACTGAACAAATAAATAACATCATAATAAATGGAGAAGAAAACTGAACTTCTCCACAATCAATGCTTATGGATGTAGCAATTGATAAACAACATATTGTGTTAGGCAAATCTGCTGCACACGACCTCCTTAAAATGTTGAAGAGCAAAGATGTCATTGTGAGGATTAAGCTGTGCCTGACCCAAGTCATGATATTTTCAATTACCTCATATGCATGTGAAAGTTGGACAATTAATAAGGAAGACCACAGAAGAATCAATCACTGCATTTGAATTACGGTGTTGGAGAAGACTATTCAAAGCACCATGGACTGCCAGAAAAACAAACCATTCTGTGCTGGGAAAAAGTACAGCTAGAATGTTCCATAGATGCCAGGGTGGCAAGACTTCATCTCTCATACTAAGGACATGTTATCGGGGGGCACCGTTCCATGGAGAAGGACATCATGCTTGGAAAAGTAATGGGTCAGAGGAGGAGAGAAAGACCACCAACAAGATGAATGACACAGTGGCAAGAACAATGGACTCAAACACAATAAGAATTATTTGGATGGTGCAGGACTAAGCAATGTTTCACTATGTTCTTCATAGAGTCACTATGAGTCAGAACCAACTCAACAGCACCTATCTTTAAGATGGAATGAGCTGGAACACAAACACCCATGTATAAGTCTTCATTGGAGATCGTAAGGAAAGAGAAAGGTGTTTCCAAGGGAAGGATCTTTTATACTGGTCAAAGAGGGCGGGATTGAGATTAGTGGAGGTAGGTGATAGGTTGCCTAGGGATGATGTGCAGGTAGGGAGAGAGGAAGTTCCGGTAGGAAGAGAAGTTATGGTAAGGAGAGAGAAAACGTGGTAAGCAGCCATTTTATTATGCATGTGGCTGAGGGATTCTATCATTCCAGCCTTTTGTTGTTTATGGGTACAAGGGAGCTGCTTCCTGCTGGAAGGGGCAACGAGAAGGGAACTATGTATCTGGCATGTTCTTCTGGCTGGCTGGTCCTGTTGCTTGGCAGTGGTTGGTATCTGGTCATAAGGAATTTGCCCCCTGTCTGGTTTGTGAAGGCCCTCGAGCATTCCTGAAGAAAATTTTGAAGACAGCGAAACAGGTAGGGGCCAAATAACAGTATCAGGAGGATTATAGTTAATGACCCTAGGAAGGGGAGGAGCCAAGGCCGCCAGGAGGACATTAGGGTCCAACCATGGTTGGCTGTTTCTCATTGCCTAGTGCGAATTCTGTCGTTTAATTCTTTTACCTTGCTGAGGGCTATGGCAGACCCATTGACAAAACAACAGCATTCCTCACCCAGGGTCTGGCATATTCCTGGCTGTGAGAAGGTCTAAACCATGTCGGGTTTGGAGTACTACTTCAGCTAGTGAGTTAACTTGATTTTGTAAGGCAAGGAGGGTGTCTGCTACCTCCTTTCCATGTCCCTCTTCAAGGCCTCTGATAATTTTTGTAATAGATGTTCCTAATCAGACGCGGTTAAGATTCAGGCCGCAGGGATTAAATATGTGACCCCATACAGGTGTTGTGTGGGTAGGCATTTGAAAATCTTTTCCACATAAGAAAAATATTGCTTTTGGCCCACCTGTTGGGTCGCTTACCTTTGTTATGTCAGTGCACCAGGAGTATGGAAGGGAGCGGGAAGAAAGGTTAGTGATGTTGTCATGGTTATGAATGCAGGTGAGGTTGGTGGAATTACTGAGGTCAATCTCTGTGAGGAGAGGTCCTGTGTACTGTATGGTGGTTGTATTAGGATATGATTTAGGGACTGGGTTGGCGGGAATGGCTGAGTAACTCAGCTCCCTATAGGGCAAACAAACCCAGCATGAGGTTTTATTGAATACGGTTTCTATTTCAGTGATTAGTGTGTGATGGGGTTGGTGGATGCTGTCAGGATCTAGCCACATTTGTAGCCCTTTATATCCTGGGTCCAGCCGTTGTGTGAGGTTCTTTGCCGCTTCTACACTGATCTTTTTCCTCACTGCATCTGCCCCCCGTGCCCCCCAGCCCCCATCTGACATCCCTATTTGGGTTTGATATGTCTAGCAGACAGGCTTGTTGCATCACCTTTTGCAAGCTGTGGATTGGGAAGCCATGCAGTTAGAGAGTTTGGATAGGTACCATACTCTGATCCACAAAACTGCTTGGTGACAGGTGTTTGTCCCAGATATCAAGCAGAGTGCATAAAGGTCAAGACACTGGAGCAATCCGTGGCTGTATGAGGGGTTGAGCATGTTTTCTCATTTTGGCTAAGGCACGATCTGATCATCAAGGTGAGATAGAGTACAGAAAGCATACTGGGATGATGATAAGTCCCACTATGAAGAGAAAGAGTAAGGCAAAGATTATTCGAGAATGGCAAGGCCATTCGGGTTGAGACAGAGAAGAGGCGGCCTACTGCAAGGACGATAGTGCCCCAAAGGGGGCAAGGAAGGCCGGGTGGCAAGTTAACATGGAGGTATGTCTAATGGAATATGTGGAGGTAGGGCTAGCCAGCAGAGGAGAAAGACTGTCAGCAGAGAGATTTCATCTGGTGAGAAATCAGAAAGAGTGTGCCCTGGAGAACTAGGTCTTTGATCCAGAATAGGATAACGTCAGGAGTGTTAGCTTTTGGAAAGAATCACTGGAGGTCCTGGCCCACCTAGTCTAGGAAGCAGGAAAAGTGGTTGACTAGTTGGTAGTCATGCATTTATTCCTCTGGGATGATGGTAGGTTTGAGCATGGTCAGTCCTGCGAAAGAGGAAGTATAGAGGGGGATGCCTGATTTAATATCCGATTTGGGAGTGGGTGAAACTGTGTGTGCCAGTTTTATGCGTGATATAAAGAACCAGGAAGCTCTGCGTGAGCTCGCAACAAATGATGGACCATACTTAGGGTTGGGATATCAAATAGGCTTAAGAAGGTGGGTTTTCGGGGGGCTGACCTTAGTCTTGTTAGTGCTATGGGAAGTAATTCTGTCCATGGCATGTGTAACTCTAATGAGCGCTTTCTACAGTGTATGACTCCTGCTTGTGTTGGGAGTTTTGCTGCTTGAAGTAGTTGTAAGACTAGGGGACCATTGTTTATAGGGGAGCCTTTGGGGAGGTTGTGTTAAAGGAAAGAGACATGGCTTCAATTACAGTGGCATAGCCGGCCTGGCGTTGGCCTGTAGGTGATGTGATGTAACTGCCATTGATGAACCATATATGATCTGGGTGGGACAGCTGGGTGGAGGAGATGTGGTGTAGAGGAGGGAGATGATACAGAGCCTCTGTACATGAGTGAGAGAGATCCCTTGTGGTTGTAGGGAGGAGGGAGGCAGGATTGACGGGGGAGGGGGGGCGGCAAGATTCTAATTTAAAGTTGGTGTTTTCAATGAAAATCATATGGAATAATTGAAGGCATGAAGGGGAGAGGTTTGAGACTGCTTTGTGGGTGAGTAGATGTTGGAGGTGGTATGGAGACCTAATAGAAGTAGGTCATCCACATGCTGAAGGAGGGTACTAGGTGAGAGATTGAGGTTAGAGAGGTCTTTAGCCAGTGCTTAGAATCTGATGCAGCATACAGCAAGAACAAGCCAGACAGTGAGGAAGGCATGGCAGTTTTAATAGGGTATAATATGAGGGCAGATTTGAACTTGGCTAGAATGTCTCGTGCTAGGATTGGGGTAGGGCACTTGGGTAAACTAGAAGGGCGTGTGTGAATGGGGTATCATGAAGTGAGCATGCTAGGGGTTCTGTGATGATGGGCTGAGTAGGGACTCCGTCAACACCAACTATTAATGTAGGGATAGGGTGTGTCCACCTTGAGTATTCTGGTAGAGCTGAGTAAGTGGCCCCGGTGTGTAAGAAAAGAGACTGGCTTACCTGGAACATGGACAATTACCCTGGGTTTGCTGTGAGTTATTTCCATGGGGGCCAGTGATCCTGGGCACTTTCAGTTCTCTGTGGCCAGTCCTAGAAGCTCTGCTAGAGCAAACCTCTTTGCTTGGTGTGACTGGGGGGCTATTGATCCCTTCCCTCTCTGGAGAAAGGTGCAGTCAACCCTCCAGTGTCCCACCTGTTTGCAAGCAGGGCATGGGCCAGGGGGAGAATGAGGGCTAGGGCAGTTTTTTGCCCAATGACCCTCTCAGTTACACTTGAAGCAGGGCCTGGGCAGTGCCCCAGAGGGTATTCTACTCCTCCTTTGGTCTGGAACCCTGTAGATCATTGGCCAGTAACAGGTATTTCACCTTGTCTATGCCCAGGGCCAACAGAGATGAAATGAGTGTTAATAACTGTTATGCTTACTGGGGATGTTGGATCTAGTTTGGTGTATTTTTGTAGGGCCACCGTTAGACGTGATAGAAATTGGGCTGGATTTTCGTCTGAATTTTGGGTGATATTTCTTATCTGTAGTTGGCTGCTTTATGAGCAGTTCTCTTTAAGCCTTCCACAAGGCAAAGAATCATATGATCTCTAAGTCCACAGTTGGCGTGGCCTGGTTAATAATCCCAAGAGGGATCTTCTTGGGGGAACTGCCTGAGCTCCCACTGGCTTCTCGTTGCTCATAGCATGCACCTTGTCAGAACTGAGAGTGATGTAGAGGTCATGTCAGGTGACGTAATAGGATTGAGTGAGGTATTTGAATTCTTTTGATGTAGGTGTCTGGATGGAAGGATAAATTTCCTAGCCTCTTTTCGATTTGTGAGAGGTCAGATAGGGAAAAGGGAACATGGACACGGACAATGGCCTCTGCCCCAGCTACCTCGCGTAATAGCATCAGGGGTGCAGGCAGTGGTGGGTATTGGGAAAGATGAGAGTGGCCTCAGGACTGAGTATGTGGTGGAGAGGGAAAGTGCGTGCTGAGGAGTAGGTGAGGCCAGATGGCGGAGAAGGAGAGTGGGAAGAGGAGGTAGGTGGGGCGGAGGAGGAGGAAGGGTTGTATGGAGGGGGGAGTGCAAGTTGGGGATGGACATGGTCTGATGGGGTCAAAAGAGGAAATGTCTGGGAGGGATCTTGGGTCTTGGGTGGGGAGTGGTTTCTCATGGGCTAGAAAGATTTGAGGAGGGGAGCAAGTCAGAGAGAAGAATGAGAACAGAGAGAAAAGAAAGACTGTACGTAGAGGACCTCAGGCCATTTGCAACTGCACTAACAGAAGTTATCAAGGTCCTGAAGGATGTTAAAATTGAAGATGCCATTCTCCGGCCATTAGGGACCATTTTCTTGATTACAGAAAGAGTAAGCATCATGGCCTTAAGATTGCACAGGAGACAACCCAAGGGTGTGGAGTGAGGTGATTTAGATGGTGAGGTTCCCATGATAATTGTGGGCCAGAGAGTTAGGGTAAGGAGGCCTCTGAGGAGAGGGACAAAGAGAGGAGCGTCCTGGTCTCTCTTGCCAGACCCCTGAGAGAAGAGAAAGGAATTGAGCTGGTGGGGCGTCCCCCGAGAGCAGCAATCCTGGGCCACGGGCCAAGAAAAGTCTGTCTGGCCTAGCACTAGGTCTTAGACTTGACAGCACAGAGGACCCGAGAGAGGGAGGCTTGCCCAAACACTCACCCTGAGATTGTTGACCGATGTGTATCTGTAAAAGTCAACAATGGCATTGGATGAGGGCCCCTGGGTGGCGTGTTTGGTCAGCAGGTTCAGTAAGGACAGCCGAGACGCGGATCAACCCAAGAGCTGGAGATCCTCATAGCATCAACAGTTGCCTAGCTTGTCTTCTGCTGTTTGTGTGTTTCTAGTTATGTTTGATATTGTATTTATGCCACTGTTGTTGTTGTGTCACTGTTGTTGTTTAGTGCCATTGAGTCAGTTCCAACTCATAGCAGCCCTGTATGCGTTTCCAAGGAACAGCTGGTGAGTTTGAACTGCCAACCTTTGGTTTGAAGTCCAGTGCTTATCCTACAGCGCCACACCAAGAGTCCATTGGGCTTCTAAATTTGCTCCTGTTTTTCCTTTGATGACATTTATGGTTTTAGGTTTTAGTAATATTTTTTCTGCAAATGCATATCCAGGTTTGTCAGCACCATTTGTTAAAGAGACTATCTTTTTCTCATCTTGAATGGGTTTCTGCCCTTTGTCAAGATCAGCTGTTCATGGATGGGTTTATGCCTAGCTTTTCAAGTCTATTCCATTGACTTATATTATACTGATACCAGGCTTTTTTTCACCACTGTGGATGAATATATGGAAAGGAAAGAGATCCCAGGCTTTGAGATTGGGAAATACGAGATTTCTTACTTTGTTCTTCTTTAGTAATGCTTTGTCTATCTGGGGTCTCTTTCATTTTCCATATGAAGTTGGTGATTAGTTTTTCCATCTCTTTAAAGAATGATGATGGGAATGTACATTGGGATTGCATTATACCTGTAGATCACTTTGGAAAGTATTGGAATTTTTGCACTGTTAAGTTTTCCTATCCACGGGCTTGAGTATTCTTACATTCAGGTAGCTCTGTTTTGCTTTCTTGCAGTAATGTGCAGTGTTTCGGGGGGAGTTTTTGTACAAGTCTTTGGTATCTCTGTCTAGATTTGTTCCTGATTTCCATTTCAGAGGTCTATTTGTTTTGTAAAGCAATTTGACTGATTTTTTTTTTTCTTCAAGTTTTTAATTGTGAATTGAGTGATACTTTACATGGGAGAACATTGGGTTTACACTCATCCTATTATATTTCATTTCATTGCAATGATTACAATCTCCTCTGTGCATCATCATTCAATAGTATTTGTTTCTATTTCTTGTGTTTTATTTTGTTTTTGGATGTTCACAAAAATGCTCAAGAATATATAATCATTTAAACAACCCAAGGGCACATTCTGTAAGCCTGCCTCCTGGATGCTAGCACACAGCCTTTTTCTTTCCATGAGTCTGCAGCTGCTCTACCTCTCCATGTCATCATTTCTGCCTTCATTTCTGGTGTTGTTGCTTCTCTGGATAGGGTCCCACACATTCCGTCCATGCTCTTCTTCCTTAATGGTCTTAGGGTCCTCTGTTCCTAGAATGTAAGATTAATTACTTTATGTTACAAAACATCTTCCTTTACAGTTTACAGTTACAGTTCATCATGATAACAGTTACTCACTATTGAATTTAATTCCCATCTCCTTTCACCACACCTGTCTAGATAAGATGAAAACTATTCAGTAGGGATTCTACCTTCCCCCACACATTCTGAAAGTAAACTCCCTCTTGAAAACTTGTAAGCCAGTCACTTCATGCCTTTATAGCTGCCTGCCCCCAGACCAAGAGGCAGTTGTTCGAACAGAACATGGGAACACTGAATGGTTTAAAATTAAGAAAGGTGTGTGACAAGGTTGTATTCTTTCACCAT
>NW_006408642.1:9001434-9021967 GCF_000296735.1 Chrysochloris asiatica
CATGGTATTTTCAATAACTTCATATGCATGTGAAAGCTGGACAGTGAATAAGGAAGACCGTAGAAGAATTAAGGCTTTTGAGTTGTCGTGCTGGAGGAGAATGTTGAAAGTGCCATGGTTTGCCAAAAGAACCAAGAGATGCGTTTTATAAGAAGTGCAGCCAAAGTGCTCCTTGGAGGCCAAACTTCATCTCTCATACTTCAGACATATTGTCAGGAGGAACCAGTCACTGGAGAAGAATATCATGTTTGGTAAGGAGGAGAATCAGAGAAAAAAAGGAAGACCCCCAACGAGATGGATTGGCCAAGTGGCAGCATCGATGGACTCAAGCATGGCAATAGTGGTGAGGTTGGCCCAGGATCGGGCAGGGTTTCATTCTGCTGTGCATAAGGTCACTAGCCTGTCCCTATCAAGCTTGTGTACAGAAGTGATAAGATTGATCCTTGATGTGAAGACTCCTTTCCTCTCCATTGATATTGTGAGCTACTGCATCCATAAGTATAGGTGACATTCAGTTTGACAGATTTTTGGATGCTAATCTTGTATCCTGCCACTTTGCTGAATCTGTCAATTAGTTCCAGAAATTTTCTTACTGAGTCTATGAGATTTCATAGGTATAAAATCATATCATTTGCAAATAGAGAAGTTTTACTTTTTCTTTGTCAATTTGGATGCCTTTTCTATCCCTTTCTTGCCTTATTACTCTGGCTAGGTGAGGCACTATAGAATAAGCAATGAACTGGTAACCATAAGGTCAGTGGTTCAAACCTACCAGCTGCTCCTCAGAAACCCTGTACAGGGTCGTTATGAGTTAGAATCAACTCAATGGCACTTAACAACAGCAGCAATTGAATAGGAGTGTTGATAAAGGGCATTCTTGTCTTGTCTCTATTGACACTAATGTAGGGCATTGGTTTTAGATGTTGTTGTTGCTGTTATGTGCCATGAAGTCAGTTCTGACTCATAGTGAACCTGTATAGGGTTTCTGAGGAGTGATTGGTGAGTTTCAACCATCAACCATGTGATTAGCAATTTGGTGCTTATCCTACAGCACCATAGCAGGACTCCTTGGTTTTGTAGGTTGTTGGTGTTAAGTGCCGTCAAGTTGGTTCCACCCCATAGGTGTGATGGTGGTGGTGGTGTACCATGGAGTCGGGTCCAACTCATAGCAACTCTATGTAGAGTTCCTGAAGCTGTAAATCTTTACAGAAGCAAAAAGCTTAATCTTTCTCCGAACAACAGCTGGTAGTTTGAAACTGCTTGACTCATTACCACTATGTTGCCAGAACTTGACTCATGTTAGCAGCTTGACTCATTACCACTATGTTGCCAGAACTCCTTAACCCACAGGTATACATTCCCTGAATTATGCTGAGGAATTTCCCTTTTATTCTGATTTTGTTGAGTGTTTTTATCAGGAATGTGTGTTGAACTTCATTAAATGCTCACAGTTGAGAAACAGATTTGTCATCATTGTTCTCATCAGCAATACCCAGTGCTTGAAGGCAAAGGCACCAAAAAACATTCAAAGATGTGATTTGTGCCTAGAATTTGCTTTTGTGCCAAACATCAATTCAATGTGGAAAAAAATTCAAGGATTTCTCAAAGAAGCAAGAACTAAGAGAGCTAATTTTCATACATTCTTTCTGAAAAGAAAATTGTTTGATGATGTACTACACAAGAGAGAACTAACAATTTATCCAGCCTAGAAACACAATGAAATTTGTATGTAGTTGTGCAGATGATGTAGACACAGGCAGTACATTCAGCTGATTCAATAAATGATATAATTAAAGAGCTGGAAACTATCTGTAATATACTAAAGAAAGCATATGCTTCTACTATCAACAAAAAATCAACACAAATTTTATAAAAAAGTAAAATGTAAATATGCATAAAATGTGAATGTGTGTGGTCAGATATAAAACCAACCCCAAACATGATTATATTTTGTTGACAAAATCTAAGAAAAAAGCATCCACTTCACTTTGGTATTGGAACATTCCGTTTCAATATAATACCTGTTTCTTAAGGAATAATAGTTACATAAGGCCCATATTTTAAATACTGTTCATTGACTTTCAGTTATCAGAATGAACTTACTTGCAAATTATGTAAGACAAACTTGCTAAACAGAATGGTTGTGCTGTAAACTCTAACAATGTAAAAGAAATGCTATAGCTGACAAAGTGGGCAATGGATTAGAGAGGACCACCAAGAGAATGACTTCCTCAAATCATTTAATAGCAAATCAAATATTACTACCTAAAATTAATGGGTCAGAAAATAGGGATTGAAGAATATTATTTATAATGCTAAAGTGTGGCACCATAGGATAAATGCTCCAGCTCAAGGTCAGTTTGAATCGCAAGATCAGTGGTTCAAACTCACCAGCCACTCCTAGAAAACCCTACTACATTGGGTTGCTATGAGTCGGAACTAACTTGATGGCACTTAACAACAACAACAACAACAAAGTTAACTTATTTCTTCTGATGGTTAAACAGAAAAATCGACCCAACTGCACTTAACAACACAACAATCTCTGATTTGAAGGTGGGAGAAGAAATAGAAACAGAAGCAGTTACAAAAAAAAGAAAAAACAACTTAGGAGTATGAAAACAAAAAAAGAAGTGGAATTCTATACTGTTTGAAATTTTATTTCTAGATATCTATATTCTGTGGGCTAATGTGTCAGACTGCAAAGTTGTTTGAACTGCAAGGTCAGTGGTTCAAGCTCATCAGCTGCTCCTTGGAAACCTTATACAGGGTCGCTATGGGTCGGAACCGACTCGACGGCACTTTACAAAAACGCAACAACAATATTTTCATAATTTAAAGACAAAGTAAAATGTATTGCAATGGATTTCAAAGTAGTAGTTACATAGGTATAGGGGCAAAAAGAGATTGCATGAGTGATTTTTTCCATCTGTTTTCCAAGTATACTGTAAGTGTTATTTCCATAACAGAAAGTTTATAAAGAAAATAGGGAAATAGCTAGCACATATATTTACCATATGGTGGTCAAAAGTGGTGAGAAATTTACCTGAAATATCTGTGGGACAATTCTACAACAATCATGAAGGTCCAGCTAGATGCAATACATTGGAGAAGTCTTGGACATCATTTTCCACCTCTGAAACAGAGAGGTTGACTTTCAGAGTTCTCGGCCCTGTTTAGCTCTACTGTCATTCGAATCTCTAAATGTCTAGCAAGCATGAGCATTTTCATTGAGATCATGTGATTCATGCAATCTTGATTACAAAAGTGACTGGATTCTCTTCTCTGTTGTTATTGAAGACCTGAACAAGATTTCTGCTTGAACTTAGATGTTAATGTAGAGCTGCAAAACCCCTCCCTTCTAACAGCATTGAGATCCTTTGGCTCAACAGAAAACAAAATGTACATATTCTAACCTCAGTGCTCACACACACAAAACACCAAAGGCCTTACTTAGAGAAAAAGGACAAAGACCCTTGAAAAAACTTATAGTCATTTAGGCTGTGGCCTTCAAGAGAAGAATGAGCAATCTCTATTTTGCAAGAAAAGCAAGAAGTGTGTTGAAAGTCATAACCACAACAAAACTGCCACATCAACCTGAAAGATGGTCTCTTAATATGTGGATATCACTCAATACCAGGAACCGAAACGGAACCAAATCCTACTGCTCATGTTTGCCAGTGCTTGCCCAGGAAACAGGCATTTTATCCAAAATAAAGTTATATGTGTAGTGCATTTTTAACAACAAAAAACGAATAGAAAGATAAACCTTAATCTTTATTTCTCCAAAGTGTGATACACTTGTGGAGATCATGTCATAAATGGCATTTCATTTGATTCTTGTAATTACAGTGTCGGAAATTGTGGGGTCAAGTTTTTGAATAGCTGAGTGACAGTACTATGTTCAAGTGGTTAGCAGATATTTTAGCACCTTGACACAAAGTGTGTTCCATGGGTCCGCACCATCAGCATCACTGGGAAACTTTAGGGATGCAGAAGCTTAGATCCCTCAGCCAGACCTGCGGAATTAGAATGCCTTTTACCAAAATGTGATAGCATTTGTGCATTAATGTTTAAGAAATACTGTCCAGACCTGTGAGGTCTGCACATCTACCCACATCAAAATTGAGGATTTAACTATTTGCCAGCTCCTGTGTCTAGGGCCACAGTAACCTTTCAAGGAAGATATCACTGTTACTATTTTTATTATTATTAATCCTGTGTTCAAGCATGGAAACCTAGGCTTAGAGGATTAATGTGCTGAAGATCAAAGTAGTAAGGGATAGAATAGGGTCTTGAAACAAGACCTCTTAGACTCCAAAACTCATGCTCTTAATCCCGGTTTTCTTTAAAGAGTTGACTGTTTTTCGGCATCACAAAAAAAGACAAGGCTTATTGGTCAGATGGAGTCCTGGCGTGGTGGTGTGGGGTAATACGCTGGACTGCAGTGTCCGTTTGAACCCCAAGATCAGTGGTTCAAGTCCACCGGCTGCTCTTCAGAAACCCTATATAGGGCGGTATGGGTCAGAACTGACTTGACAGCACTTAACAACAACTGGTCAGACAGAGGCTAGACAAAGGTCAGAAGAGTTAGGAAAGAAGGAGAAATGGAAGCAAGACGCACAGCGATGAAGTGAGGTACATTGAAGGGATTGCATGCAGTGCAGTGAAACAAAATGTGTCTGAGTTGTTGGATGGAAAATTAATGATCTGCTCTGTAAACCTTCACCCAATTCACAACCAAAAGTTAAATGTTGTCTTTAACAGAAACTCAGTGCCCCCTAAACCATTTGTTAAGGGTGTTGGAAAAATTTGGAAACAAATCGTGGTGGTGATTGCACAACATGAAAAATACAATTACTGTCACTGATTTGTAAAAGTAAAAAATGCTGAACTAGCACATGTTTTGCAATATATATGTTTGCTACAATAAAAAAAATTTAAGTTAGATATTTTCTAGAGATCCATTTGAACAGTTGAATTATTCAGTTTGTAGCATGTCAAGAATCGTTGTTCTAAGTGCCATCCTTAGTGGGAGCCAGTTTGGGCTTCTTTGTTCACCCCACACCCAACTCAGCAGGGAGAGACCTTTCCAGTAGTTTGGTACCTCAGGGTGTCACCCTTCCAGGCCATCAAGTCTGAACCACAGAGGGTGATGAATGTGACAATCAGCCCCCAAACACACAGCTTAGAAATGCCTGTTTAAAAACAGGCCCAGGCTTCCAGGAAAGATGATGTATTTTATAATACCTTAAGGTTTCAATATGACTACAGACCCCACCCCCCTCACCTACCTCCTTTAAGCTAAACACTCCCATCTATGCCTTGACACTCTCAGATCTGGACACAAAGGGCACTGGGAGTCAGGACAATCAAAGTGGGCTGGAGCCTTGCTTTGTGAGAATGTGGGTTCTGGGCAGCTCTGGTCAAGGGTTCCAGAGCACCACACTGTCTGTCTTGGGAAGTTAGTGTTCCTCAGCAAGTTCCACATGCTTTTCCTGGGCAAGTGTCCACTAGTTAGTTTCAGCCAGTTCCTTCTCTAGCCCCACTCCCTCAGTGAACCCAAATGGGTACCATCTCTCGCTGTAGTACCTAGGTTCAACCTCATACACGGGGAAAAGAACGTTCATTGTGGCTTAAATCAATACTTCACAAACTATCATGTGCTCATCACCTGGGCTGCTGTTCAATGCAGTTTTGTTTCCAAAGGGCTAAGGCAGGCCCTCAGTCCAGCATCTGTAACAAGCTCCTGCTGATGCTAATGTTACTGGTCCATAGAGCACTCAGGGTGGCAACAGTTTAAGCAAAATATTATCCAAATATAAAGTTAGATGTGTAGTGGATTTTTAACAACAAAAAACGAATAGAAAGATAAACCTTAATCTTTATTTCTCCAAAGTGTGATACACTTGTGAAGATCATGTCATAAATGGCATTTCATTTGATTCTTGTAATTACAGTGTCGGAAATTGTGGGGTCAAGTTTTTGAATAGCTGAGTGGCAGTACTATGTTCAAGTGGTTAGCAGATATTTTAGCACCTTGACACGAAGTGTGTTCCATGGGTCCGCACCATCAGCATCACTGGGAAACTTTAGGGATGCAGAAGTTTAGATCCCTCAGCCAGACCTGCGGAATTAGTATGTGCCTTGATGGAGCCCTGGTGTGGCACTGTAGGATCAGCACTGGACTGCTATCCACAAGGTTGGCAGTTCAAAGCCACCAGCCACTCCTTGGAAACCCTATACAGGGTCGCTATGAGTCAGAGCTGACTCAACAGTACTTGACAACAATAACAACATAGGCCTTGTTTAGGTTTAAGAAGCTTGGACTATACAGTAATCTGTTGTAGCACAGAGACTCTGACTCTGACCTCTGTCCCTCCATCTTCAGCATGTAGTTCTATCTTGCCATCAAATTACCTTTTGGTCCAAGATGACCCCATGGAGATCCAGCCTTTCCATCCAGGCTCCAAGCCAGCAGCAAGAGGAAGTGAAAGAAGGAAAATAGTGTTTCCACTAAGAATACATACATTATGGACTGCCAGGAGAATTTAAAAAATCAATCTTAGAAGAAATACAATTCAGTGTTCCTTAGAGCATCTAATTGTGTAAGATGTTCCTTAGAATGTCATCAAAAATAAGGGAAACCCTCAGTGAGGTGGGCTGATGCTGCGACAATGGGCTCAGACATACTGACAATCACGAGAAAGCTCAGGACCAGGAAACCTTTTGTTCTGTTTTACACAAGATTACCATTAATCAGAACCAACGCAATGGCAGCTGATAACAGTTAACACAGCCAACTACTCTGAAACATTCTTCTTGCAGTCCCAGCTTTTCTGCATAGGCACTTGACCATCACCACCACCACTTTCTCAAGCTATAGAGAGGCTAAGAAACATTGCATTTTCTTCAGATGCAGCAGTGTGCCCAGCTGGAAATTGGGAGTCTGTATCTATGAACGAAGGAAAGAATGGGTGCTTGGTGTGCAGTTAAGATGTCTGACACGTCCCCCAATCCTGCTACTTTGAAAGGCAGTGAGACCGTGGCTGATCCTCGTCTCCAGCAGTCATTCGAGGAGAGGTAAGTCCTCAGCTACATTGTCTGGGTGGTTATAAGCCATGTTGAATGGAGTTAGAATGAGAATAAATGAAAAATTACTAACAGCAAAGCAAGAAGGGAAAGAAACAAACAGAGTGGTCTGGCTTCTCCTTCTGGAACCAGGCGGAGAAATGGGAAAGCCATGAACAGACCTTATGGTTCTACTATTGAAAACTAACTTTGGTTTTACTTCTGAGACTTAAGACTGTGTACCCCTCCTCTAAGGTTATTTTGGTCCCTTGGAAATAGAATCCTTCTCTGTAATGCTTTAACTAGATGCTTCTCATTCCCAATGGAGACTGGACGCTGCTTGTGCATACTCCAGCTGAAACTTGGGGTTTATCTTCTGGTTTATCACACTGATGACAGTCAGATGTCTGTTCTCTTGATTTGAATGGAACTTCCCCAGTGCCCAGACTTCCTGAATTACCACCAGTATCTGCTGCTAAATCCTCAATACTTAAAGCCTTTTTCTGCTAATGTTCCTTTTGGAGTCCTGGTGTGGCACTGTAGGATAAGCATTGAACTGCTAACTGAAAGGTTTGTGGTTCAAACCCACCATGTACATGGTCACTATGAGTTGGAACCGACTGAATGGCACTCAACAACAAAAACATTGTTCTTTTTAGCTGAAATTGCCTGCCTTTCTCCACCCTCATCCATCCACAAATAGGTATTGGTTTGGGGATGACCTCTATGCAGAAGTGGCCACTGGTGGGGCCAGAGGTGGATATCCTACCACAAACTGTCAGTGACTCATGGCATGGCTCAAAGTAAAGGGAAATGTCAAAATTTAAATGGTAGCATGAACTCAACCAGAGTCCCTCACTGGAGAATTGGATATGAAATTACGGAAACACAGTTATTTGTAAGTAGCAGGTCAGAAGGAGGCAGACTTGTGGGTCACCACAGTGTGAGCTTAATTATACCACAAACTCTTGCTGCTGAGTGCCATTGGGCTGTACTCTTCAACTTCTGTACCAGGTTTCTGTGTTGTCTATACTCCTCACTCCTCCCTGCACTTAAGCAACTTCATCTCTTCCAGTATTATGTCCACCCGATTGGACTGAATGTCTCCCAGGGTCAGCCTCTCCCCAGGCTGTGGGTCCAACTCTCAGACTGCCCCATCCCCAGGGCATGGCCTGAGATGTGTTTGTTTTGGTGGATATGTATTCATTTTTGCCTACATAGCATTTATTTCAACTTCTTTTTGGCACTAGAGATTTTATTTCCTCTTGGGGCACTAACTGCCTCAAATTGGACAAAGTCTTGTGAGACTGTTAAAACAGGTACCTTCTCTTTTTACTCTAAGAGACAAGAATATGATATTTCACCCAAAATAAAATGTAGACAGAATAACATAAAAGACAAAAAGTGATTGAAGCCCATTTATAATGATGAGATCATTGTTTAGTTCTGATTCAAACTTCTGAAGCTTCCCTGGTCTTTGTTCATTTCTAAGCTCCTCACCCTCCCTCTCAATGCTCTGAGCTCCTAGTAACCCTTTAACAAATCCCAGCTCTGGATCGGTGCAAGCAACGGAGACTCCTCACTGAGACTATACTAAAGGAGACTCTCAGGGCTTCCTCATCCATATCCAAAATGTATATATGGAAAAATTGTTTCAGGGAAAATTTATCAAGCAGCATATTGTAGAAGAAAGGGGGAAGGAAAAATCATTATATCTCTACATGTCTAATCTGATGCTTTCTCAACAAGTAAGCCATCCAGGAGAGCTACAGAAGATCAAACAAGCATGTTGACATTCTTTCCTATTCCCCGAGTAACAATGGTTCGTGACATCTCATGTTGCGTGACTGGTGCCATGCAAGCTTCTTATTTTGGTATTTGCCATACTATATATCCCTTTCTAGCTAACACTGCTTTTCCCCCTTCCCACATTTCCCACATCTCCATGCCCTGGGAAGCAATGCTAAAGTGCTCTTTCTGCAAATGTGGTCACTGATTGATCCAGGGTGGGAAAAAGGGGGCGGGGGGCGGGGGGGCTACCAAACCAAGGGAGCTCAACCATAGGCTTTCCAGGTGACGCTGAATGTAACATTGGCTCGGCTGCCATGAGCAAACTCTAAATAACACTGCCAAGACATATATACGTTTACCTTGTTCTCATATGAAAGTGTGAGCTATGCGGCAGCTCCATTCTGTGTAGGTTTCAGGTGCACCCGTTCTTTCTGTCCTGTTGCTCTGTAAACCATAGTAGTGTTCGCATCTGCACTGTCTCAGACTGTTGTGCCTTGAGTTAGTTCTGACCAATAGCAACGTTGCACAGGGTTTTCAAGGAGCATCTGGTGGGTTTGAACTGTTGACCTTATGGTCCAGTGCCCAGCGCTTATCTTATAGCACCACAGCATGACTCTAAAATCCACATTCTAGCAATTGGGAAAAGAAAGAGGATACAGGAGGATATGCCCCGTCTGTTTAAAAGCACAAGCTGGAAGTTGTGCAAATAACTTGTTTTCTTATCTCATTGGTCAAAACATGATCATATGGTCACTCCCATGTACAAGGAAGGCTGAGCGATGTTAGCCATGTTCTCTGCAGTTATGTGCCTGGCTAAAAAGAAGGGGTTACAGTATTTTGAGAAATACGGAAAGAATTAATTTTAGGGATAGTCTCTAGTCTCCGCTGCACTAGGTCAGTAAGATCAGCTCCCACTGGAATTTTGGTCTGGAGAAACCAGGAATATTTATTGTTGTCTTAGGGGTAAGAGAAGATGGGGGTTGGCATGCTGAAAGAATCACAGCTATGAGGCTCATGAAAGAAATAGGGAGCAGCAGTAGGCCCAACCCTGCTCTCACTGGTGGACTTTTCTGAAGGACCATGAAGCACCCAAGTGTTGCTGTGTGTCCAGGACATCCAGTCAGGTTGGAAGTGAGGTTTGAGCAATATTTTCATAGTAGATCCATTCTTCAGAAAGGAAAACTGAACTCTACATTCTTCATTGCCTGTCCTCAGGGCTTCTGGCCCTTATTAATCAAAAACAAAAAGGTGCATCAGAATCTGTTGTTTTCTACCTCTTAACTAGTGAGACGGAAACGAACCATTAATGCATGTTGCCATTTGGCTTCCTCTGTGTGGAAGATACACATCACAAAAGTCCTGCTTGCTGAGACCACAAGCTCAGGATGTGACAGCCACATAGCATATAGCAAGAGATGAGATGCACGGCTGAGATGTTTAAATGGTCACAGAAGACCCAGGACATGTGGATCCTCATGGAATTTCCTATATGTGAAGTTTTTCTTAACCACAGTGCACCAAGGGGCAGCCTGGGGGATAGGACAGGAGAGGAAAGTGGAGCTGGGACCTGGAGACATGGACAGCATCAATTATGTCCTGTGGAAGGAGACAGAAAAAATTCCTAAAAGGTAGAGACAGTGTATGGGATTTCTATATGCTTTGACTGTCAATAAAATTTGTTATCTAAATTAGGGACATTTTTTATAATAAAAGAAGGTCCTGAAAACAAAATGAAACAATTTCCAGTTTCCATAGAGTCAATTCGAACTCATAGGGACCCCTGTGTATCAAAGTACAACCATGCTCTATAGGATTTCAAGTGATTTTTCAGAAGCAGATCACCAAGTCTTTCTTTTGAAGCATCTTTGGGTGGGCTTGAAACACCAGTCTTTCAGTTAGTACTTTTACATGTTAACTGCTTGCACCATAATTGTTCTCCACAATGCATGCGCCTGTCTGTGGTGGGCAGGCCTAGATGTATGATCCCCCTGGTAACTCCATGAGTGAGTGTTCTTGCCAAGCACACCAGCTACAAGCAGATTGCACTTGAATAGTGAGTGTTTCCACTGGACCCAATTGGTCTTCAGGTTATGTTTCAGGCAGGTTGGACAATGGCACTCGGACAGGGTGAGTGACTGTAATCCTTAACAGCAAGCACCAGAGACCCCAACAGCACAAGGATTCAGTAGAGTGAAGACCTTGACCTATAAGGCAACTTCAAACTACTGAGCATAGACGAATTAATCAGAAACTCAACTCAAGCCAGTTTGGTCAAAAGGGGATATTTGTGGGTTGAATAACCAAGCCACATATAGCCATATAGTCGTAGGGCTTGGGAACACTTAGATTCAGTGACTGAACTATACTCAGAACTTTCTCTTTCCACCTATTTCTCCAATTCTCTCTGCATATTCACTTTATTCTTTAAATTTAGCTGACCCCGCCAAGCCAAAGCCACACCTGCAGACAGCTCTGGACCAGAATACCACAGAGGAGACAGCATTCCTACAAGCTGCATGTTGAAAATATCTCAAGGAAGATTTCTGATTGGCTTTGAAGGCCCATGTGATCGTTTCTGGGCAATCACTTAACCAAAGAGATGAGGTTACTGTCGATGGCCCAGGCACATCACGTGCTACTACTACACAGATGGAGTGGGGAAGAAGCAGTTGCTCCCACCCACTGCCGAAAATTGGGGAGTGTGGGTGTGGCAAACCAAACTAGAATTGTGGCTTGTAAAGGGAGTTGGAGCCAGAAAGGAATAAAGTGGAGTTGTGCTGTACCAGAGCCAGTGGAAGTGAGACAGCTGGGGATATCTAGAAACAATTCAGGGGACTTATTTGGCAAGGGACTGAAAATAATTGATTTTGTGACTAAAGTCAAGGAAATACTATTTATTTCTACTAACATACAAGCTGGAATGCCCTGATATTGTATCTGTAATTGACTTTGAAATTCTTCAGCACCAATCATTCCAATTGCCACCCAAATCATAGCAATCCCATGAGTGTTAGAGTAGAACTGTGTTCCTTACAGTGTTCAATGGCTGATTTTTTGAATGTAGATCACCAGGTCAGTCTGCTAGGCATCTCTGAGTGGACTCAAACCATCAACATTTTGGTCAGCAAACAAGGATGATAACCATTTGGACCACTCAAGAATTCCTTGGACCCAGTAGTGTAATCAAACTGTGGGTGCGTTCCTTTTAATCTACACCCTGCTGCTGCTGTATGCCATCTAGTCAGTTCTAACACATAGCTGCTTTGTATAGATTTCTGAGGTTGTAAATCTTTATAGGAGCCGAAAGCCTCACCTTTCTCCCAAAGATAGCTGTTGGATTCGAATTGCTGGCCTTGCGGTTAGCAGCCCAACATGTAATGCTGCTCTACCCACCTGCCATAAACAAGGCAACTCCACCCCCCAAATAATAACAAGAACACTTGCTGTTGAGATGACTCCTATTCATGGGTACCCCATGGGTAGCAGATGAGAACTGTGCTCTGTAGGGTTCTTAAGGCTGTTAGCTTTCTAAAGCAGTTCATCAGCCCTTATCTTCCAACTGGTCTCTCTGGTTGGACTAGAGCTGCTAAACTTTACAGTTAGCAGATGAGTGTTTAATCTTTTTAAGCTACACAAAGATTAAAGCAACTAGAAAAAATAACCCAGACCCGTTGTGGTCCAGTCTAATCCTAACTCATAATGTCCTTGTAGACTAGAGTAGAACTGCCTCATAGGGTTTCCAAGGCAGTAAATCTTTATGGAAGCCAACTGCCATGTCTTTCTGGTGGTGGGTTTGAACTGCTGACCGTTCATAAAACCACCAGGGTGCCCCAAGACAACACCATATATGGTTAATTAGCATTTAATCAGAAGGCCATACCCCTGAGGGACCTAAGTGTTTCAATTATTTTTATTTCTGATCAACACGAGTTGTTGTTGTTATTGTTGTTTTTGTTAAGTGCGATCAAGTTGGTTCTGACCCAGAGCAACCCTGTATAGGGTTTCCTAGGAGCAGCTGGTGAGCTGGAACCAGCAACCTTGAGATTCAAGCCAATTGTGCAGTCCAGCCCATTAACCCATACACCAGGACTTCTTCTTGTTGATGTTGATAAGTGCCATCGAGTTGGTTTTGACCCATAGCAACCCTTTATAGGGTTTCCAAGGAGTGATTGGTGAGCTTGAACCACCGACCTTGCAGTGCAGCACAGCACATTAACCCACCCATAGACACCCCATTCCACTGTCTGGTCCTGCACCATCCTTACAGTCTTTGCTGTTTGAGCCCACTGTGACGGCCGATCTATTGCTCTATCGTGTTGATGATCTTCCTCTTTTTTTTACTGACCCTCCACTTTACCAAGCATAATGTCCTTCTCCCAAAACTGGTCCCTCTTGATATGTCCAAAGTAAGGAGTCCTGGTATGGTGCAAGTGGGTTAATGTACTGGACTGCAAGGTTGGTTTGAACTGCAAGGTTGGCAGTTCAAGATCACCAACTGCTCCTAGGAAACCCTATACAGGGTCGCTTATTGGTTGGAACCAACTTGACAGCACTTAACAACAACAACAAATAAGACAAAGTCTCACAAAGTCTTTCCTTCATAGCATTCGGTCTTATCACTTCCAGAATGGATTTGTTCATTCTCCCTGTAGTCAATGGTATAGTCAATATTCTTCACATACAATAATTCAAAGGCATCAATTCTTCTTTGGTATTTTTAATGCATTGTTGAGCTTTTATATGCATATGAGGCAGTTGAAAACATTATAGCTTGGGTCAGGTGTACCTTAGTCCTCAAAATGTCATCTATGCTTCTGAATTCTTTCAAGAGGTCTTTGGCAGCACAATTGCCCAGGGCAATGTATCATGTGATTTCTTGAATGCTCGTTCCATGGGCATTGATTTTGGATCCAACTAAAATAAAATCCTTGACAACTTCAATCTTTTCTCCTTTTATCATAAAGCTACTTATTTGTCCTGTTTTGAGAATTTCTGTTTTATGTTGTGGTGTAGTCCATACTGAGAGCTATAGTTTTGGTTTCCATCATTAAGTACTTGAAGCAAGCAAGGTTGTGTCAACTGAATATTGTAGGCTGTTTATGAGTTTTCCTCTGATCCTGATGCCCCATTCTGTTTCATATAATCCAGTTCCTTAGATTATTTGCACAGCATACAAATTGGTGGTGGTGGTAGTGACTACATGCCATGGAGGCAGTTCCGATTTAAAGTGACCCTGTATAGGGTTTCCGAGGCTGTAAATCCTGCAAATATTTATGGGAGTAGAAAGTCTCATCTTTCTCCTACAGAATGGCTGGTAGTTTTAAACTGATGGACTTGAGGTTAGCAGTCCAACTCAAACTACTATGCTACTAGAGCTCTTTAAGTATGGTGAAAGGATAAAACCCTGATGCACACCTTTCCTGGTTTTAAACAACAAAATATCCCCTTGTTCTGTTCAAATGATTGCCTCTTGGACTATGGACAGAATCTGCTTGAGCCCAATGAAATGTTCTGGAATGCTATTCTTCACGGTGTTACACATATTTTGAAATGATCCATGCAGTCAAAAGTCTTTGCATCGTCAATAAACTACAAGTAAACATCTTGCTAGTATTCCCACTTTCATCCAAGATTCGTCTAAAATTATCGTTGATATCCTTCATTTCGCGTTCTCTTTCTGAATTTGGCTTGAATTTCTGGTAGTTTAATTATCTTCAGCAAAATGTTACTTATATGTGATATTAATAATATTGTTTGATAAAATCTGCATTCTGTTGTATCACCTTTCTTTGAAATGGGCACAGATACGAATCTATTCCAGTTAGTTGGCCAAGTCTTCCAAATTTCTTGACATAGACTAATGAGTGCTTCCAGCATTTGTTGAAATATCTTAATTGATAATCCATCAATTCCTAAAGCCTTATTTTTCACCAATACCTTCAGTGCAGCTTAGATTTATTCCTTCAGTACCATTGGTTCTTGATTATATGCTACTTCCTGAAATGGTTGAATATTGACAAATTCTTTTTGGTGCAGTGACTGTGTATTCCTTCCATCTTCTTCTGATGCTTCCTGCGTAGTTCAATTTTTGTCCATGGGAGCCTTCAACATTGTAGCTCAAGGCTTGAATTATTTCTTCAGTTCTTTCAGTTGACAAATGCTGAGCATGTTCTTCCCTTTTGATTTTTTAGCTCCAGGTCCTTACACATTTCATTATGATACTTTGTCTTCTCAAGCTACCCTTGGAAATCTTTGGTTCAGCTCTTTTGTTTCATCATTTCTTACAATCATTTTAGCTTCTCTGCAGTCAAGAGCAAGTTTCAGAGTCTCTTCTGGAATGTACTCTTTTCTTTCCTATCGTTTTAGTGACCGTTTGCTTCACACTTAGTAATGACCTTGATGTCATCCCACAACTCCTCTGGTCTTCAGTCATTAGTGTTTGATGTGTCAAATCACTCCTTGAGATGGTCTCTAACTCCAGGTGTGATATACTCAAGGTTGTATTTTATCTCTTGTGGACTTATTTTATGTCCTTCAGTTTCAACCTGAACTTGCATCTGAGCAATTGATAGCCTGTTCTGCAGTCAGCCTTGTTTTGACTGGTGATATTTAGCCTCTCCATCATCTTTTTTGGTGGATGTAGCTGATTTGTATTACCTCTGACAAGGTTCATGTGCACAATCATTGTCTATGCTGTTGAAAAAAAGGTATTTCCAATAGGTCATTTATCTTGCAAAAGTCTATCATGCAATCTCTGATGTCATATCTACAAGGCTATATTTTCCAGCTACGAATCCTTCTTTTTTGTGTCTGTCTTGCACATTTCAATCACCAGTAAATATCAATGCATCTCAGTTACATGCTTGATCAATTTCAGACTGAAGACGTTGGTTAAAAACAAAAAACAAAAAAGAACTTCAGATTCTTCTTTTTTGGTATTAGTGGTTGGTGCATAAATTTGAATACTAGCCACAGTAATTTGCCTTCCTATACTGACCAACACTTATCTGTCAGTGTGTCATACTGTGGTGGTTTGCATGTTGTGATGCTTGAAGCTATGCCACTGGTATTTGATAAACCGCCAGGGTTACCCATTGTGGACAGGTTTCAGTGGAACGTCCAGAGAAGATAGACTGGTAAGAAGGAAAGGCTGACTGCTTCTGAATGTAGCCGCTGGAAACTTTATGAATAGCAGTAGAACACTGTCAGCTATAGTGCTAGAAGATGAGCCCCTCAGGTTGGAAGACACTCAAAATACAACTGGGGAAGAGGTGCCTCCTCAGAGTAGAGTTGGCCATAATGATGTGAGTAGAGTAAAGCTTGGGGTACTTTCTCTGTTGGTAGGGCACAACTCAAAATGAAGAGGAAGAGACATAAACATGCATTAAAAATCAGAACATGGAATGTATCAATTATGAATCTAGGAAATTTGAAAGTTGCCGAAAATGAAATGGAATACACAAAGATCAATATCCTTGGCATTAGTGAGCTTCAATGGACTGGTCACCATTTTGAATATTAAAATCACATGGTTTACTCTGGTAGTGTAGTGGTTAAGAATCGGGCTGTGAACCTCAGGGTCAGCAGTTCAAAACTACCAGCTGTTCCTCGGGAGAAAGATGAGGCTTTCTGCTCTCGTAAAGATTTACCACCTCGGAAACCCTGTACAGGGTCGCTATGAGTCGGAACCGACTCCACAGCACATTACAACAACAACAACTATGCCAGAAATGACAGATACAAGAGGAATGACATCACATTATTGTCAAAAACATCATTTCAAGATCTGTCTTTGAAATACAAGTCTGTGATAGGATGATATCCATACACCTACGAGGAAGGCCAGCGAATACCACTATTATTCAAATTTAAACACTAACTACTAAAGCCAGTGATGATGAAACTGAAGAATTCTGACAACTTCTTCAATCTGAAATTGTCAACCACACAATCAGGATGCATTAGTAATTACTGCTGATTGAAATGTGAAAGTTGGAAACAAAGAGGAAGGATCAGTAGTTGGAAAACATGAACTTGGTGATAGAAATGATGCTGGAGATTGCATGATGGAATTTTGCAAGACCAACAACTTATTCATACCTTTTTTCAACAACATGAACCTCACCAAATGGAACACACAAGAATCAAATTAACTACATCTGTGGGAAAAGACAATATAAAAGCTCAATTTCATCTGCCCAAATAAGACCAATGGCAGACTATCAATTGCTCAATATGCAAGTTCAGACTGAAGCTGAAGAAAATTTAAGCAAGTCCAGGGACCCAAAATATGATCTTTTATATATCCCATCTGATTCTAGAGACTATCTCAAGAAGAGATTTGATGCACTAACGAAAGACTAGAAGTGCTGTAGGATGACATCAAGAACATCATACAGGAAAAGAGTAATAGGTCATTCAAAAGATAGGAAAGAAATAAAATACCAAAGTGTATGTCAGAAGAGATTCTGAAACTTGCTCTTGAGCATAGAGATGCTAAAGCAAGTAGAAGAAATGAGGAGGTAAAAATATGAACAGAAAAATTTAAAGAACAGCTCGAGAAGACAAAGTCAAGTATTGTAATAAAATGTGCAAAGACCTGAACACACTCAGCATTTCTCAAGCTGAAAAGAACTGAAGGAAAAATGCAAGCCTCTACTTTCAATCCGTGTTTCAGCCTATTCCAAAGAAGTGACCCAATGGAAGTGGAAGTCATCAGACAATCTCTTTGATATCCCATGCAAGTAAAGTTTTATTAAAGGTAATACAGAAACGACTGTAAGCATACACTGTCAGAGAACTTCTAGAGGTTCAAGCCGGATTCAGAAGAGGATGTGGTACACAGGATTTCATTGCTGATGTCCGATGGATCTTGGTGGAAAGTGGAGAATATCAGAAAGATGTTTACCTATGCTTTATTGACTACACAAAGACTCTCAATTGTGTGGATTATGATAATCTATGAACAACATTGCGAAGTATGAGTATTCCAGAACATTTAATTGTGCTCATGAGGAATCTGTACAGGGACCAAAAAGTAGTTGTTTGAACAGAACCTGGGAACACTGAATGGTTTCAAATTAAGAAAGGTATGTGACAGGGTTGTATTCTTTCACCATACTTATTCACCCTACCTGTATGCTGAGCAAATAATCCAAGAAGCTGGGTTATATGAAGAAAAACGTGGCATCAGGATTGGAGGAAGACTCATTAACAACATGCAATATGCAGATGATACAACTTTGCTTGCTGAAAGTGAAGAGGACTTAAAATACTTATTGATGAAGATCAAAGAGCACATTCTTCAGTATGGATTGCATCTCAATGTAGAGAAAACAAAAAAAATCCTCACCACCAGACCAATAAACAACATTCTTATCAACAGAGAAAAGATTGAAGTTGTCAAGGACTTCATTCTTCTTGGATCAACTATCAACGCTCATGGAAGCAGCAGTCAAGAAATCAAATGACATGTTGCATTAGGCAAATCTACTGCACAAGACCTTTATAAAGTGTTGAAGAGCAAAGATGTCATCTTGAGGACTAAGGTGCACCTGACCCAAGCCATGGTATTTTCAGTAACCTCATATGCATTCGAAAGCTGGACAGTTAATAAGGAAGGCAGTTAATAAGTTAGAGTGCTGGAGGAGAATATTGAAAGTGTCATGGGTTGCCAAAAGAACCAACAGATCTGTGTTGGAAGCAGTGCAGCCAGAGTGCTCCTTGGAGGCCAGGATGGCCAAGCTTCGTCTCTCATACTTCAGACATATTGTCAGGAGGGAATAGTCACTGGAGGGACCATGACTGGTAAAGTGGAGGTCAGAGAAAAAAGAGGAAGACAACCCCCCTCCCCCAGCAAGATGGACTGGCAAAATGGCAGCATCAGTGGGATCAAGTGTGGCAACAATTGTGATATTGGCCCAGGACTGAGCAGTGTTTCATTTTTTTGTGCATAGGGTCACTATAAGTTGGTACCAACTCGATGGCACCTAACAACAACAACAATGTGGGCAAAATGGAGTCCTGGTGTGGTGTTGTGGGTTAATGTGCTGGACTGCAAGGTCAGTTTGAACCACAAGGTCAGTGGTTCAAGATCATCAGATCCTCCTCGGAAACCCTATACAACGTCACTATGAGTAGGAACCGACTCAACAGCACTTAACAACAACATAGGCAAAGCATTGAAATATGCAGAAAGCATTTAAAAAAAAAAAAAAAATGGAAGGAATATAGAGTCCCTGTACCAAAAAGAAATGGCCGATGTTTAACCATTTCAAGCAAGAGCATTGATCAAGAACCAGCCTCTAGAAGTTGACAGAAAGCAAATTTTTCAATAAACTGATGCAGAACTGGAGTCACTCACTCATCTATGCCAAGAAATTTGGAAGACATGGCCAACAAATTGGAAAAGATCTGTATTTGTGCTTATTCCAAAGAGAGGTGACCTAACAGAATGCAGAAATAATCTAACAATATCATTAAGAACACATGCAAGTAATATTTTGCTAAAGACATTTTTAAATGGTTGCAATAATACAACAGAAATTCAAGCCAGATTCCAAAAAGAATATGGAATAAGAGATATCATTGCTGACGTCAGATAGATCTTGGCTGAAAGCAGAGAATGCCAGAAAGATGCTTAATTTTGCTTTATTGACTATGCAAATTCATGTGGCTATGTGGGTCATGACAAACTATGGATCACATTGTAAAGAATGGGTCTTCAGAACACTTGATTGTGCTTATGAGGAGCCCGTGCAAGAGGCAGTAGTTTGAATAGAACAAGAGGATGCTGAATGGTTTTAAATCAGGAAAGTTGTGAGCCAGCATTATATCCTTTCACCATACTTATCCAACCTATATACTGAGCAAATTATCTGAAAAGATTGATTATAACAAGAACATAGCATCAGGATTAGAGGAAGACTCACTACCAACATGTGATATGCAAATGACACAACCTTGTTTTCTGTAAGCAAAGAGGACTTAAAATCCTTGTTGATGAATATCAAAGAATACAGCCTTCAGTATGGATCACACCTTAAAATGTAAAGAAAACAAACATCTTCATAACTAGATCAACAAATAGCATCATGATAAATGGAGAAAAAATTGAATTTGTCAAAGATTTCATTTTTTGGGGATCAAGAATCAACACTCATGCAAGCAGCAACCAAGAAACCACACAACATATTGCATTAAGCAAATCTGATGCACAAGAGCTGTTTAAAGTGTTCAAGAGCAAAAATGTCACTTTGTGAACTAAGGTGTGCTTTACCCAAGTCATGGTATTTTCAAATGACTCCCATGCATGTGACAATGACTAAGGCAGATTGCAAAAGAACAGATGCATTTGAATTCTGGTGTTAGAGAAGAATATTAAAAGTACCATGGACTCCCAGAAAAACAAACAAATCTGTGTTGAGAGAAGTACAGCCAGAATGCTCCTTAGGAGCCAGGGTAGCAAGACTGTGTCACTTATACTTTGGACATGTTACCAGGAGGGACCAACCTCTGGAGAAAGACATCATGCTTGGTAAAGTGGAGGATCAATGAAGCAGAGGAAGACATCCAACAATTGGACAGCAGAAATGGATTCAAGTGTAACTGTCGGGGTTTTCCCTCGACATAGTTGTCACGAGTGTTTGGTTCACGAGGAGGGGAGATCCAG